>NC_091058.1:50057389-50403953 GCF_000393655.2 Nicotiana sylvestris
CCTTCTGGGTCAATCTAGTCAGAGGTGATGCAATAGAGGAAAAGCCCTGCACGAATCGTCTGTAGTAACCTGCTAACCCCAGGAAACTCCTAATCTCAGTCACCGAAGTTGGACGTGGCCAACTCTAAACTGCCTCAATCTTCTTGAGGTCCACCTTAATACCCTCTCCTGACACAATATGCCCCAAGAATGCCACTGACTCTAGCCAGAACTCACACTTGGAGAACTTAGCATATAGCTTCTACTCTCACAAGGTTTGAAGCACTACCCCCAAATGCTGCTCGTGCTCCCCCAGGCTCCGGGAGTATATCAAGATGTCGCCAATGAAGACGACGACAAATGAATCAATGTAAGGCCTGAATACCCTGTTCATCAAGTCGATGAATGCAGTTGGGGCATTAGTCAAGCCAAAGGACATCACCAGGAACTCATAATGGCCATATCTAGTCTGGAATGTAGTCTTCGGAACATCTGAGTTCCGAATCTTCAGCTGATGATACCCTGACCTCAAGTCAATCTTGGAGAACACCCTAGCACCCTGCAACTGGTCAAACAAATCATCGATACGAGGCAACGGATACTTGTTCTTGATGGTGACTTTGTTCAATTGGCGGTAATCAATGCACATCCGCATAGTTCCATCCTTCTTCTTCTTCACAAATAACACTGCTGCACCCCAATGAGATACACTGGGTCTAACAAACCCCTTTTCTAGCAACTCCTCAAGCTGCTCCTTCAACTCCTTCAACTCTCTCGGAGCCATATGATATGGTGGGATAGATACAGGCTGGGTGCCTGGAGCCAAATCAATGCAGAAATCAATATCACGATCTGGTGGCATTCCAGGAAGATCAGAAGAAAACACATCGGCGAACTCTCGAAATACTGGAACTAAATCAATCATCGAAGACTCTGCGGTGGTGTCTCGAACATAAGCCAAATAAGCCAAATATCCCTTCTTAACCATTTGCCGAGTCTTCAGGAAAGAGATAACCCGACTAGATGTATCCACTGTGGAACCCTTCCATTCTAACCTTGGCAACCCCGACATCGCTAAAGTAACAGTTTTGGCATGGCAATCTAGGACGGCGTGATGTGGGGATATCCAATCCATGCCCAGGATGATCTCAAAGTCGATCATATCAAGCAACATGAGATTTTCACTAGTCTCAAAACCACAGAATGTGACCACACAGGATCCGTAGATCCGATCCACTATGACTGAATCGCCCACATGGGTGGACACATAAACAGGAATGTCCAAAGGCTCAAGTGAAATAACCAGGAAATGAGCAAACATAGATGATACATATGAATAAGTAGACCCTGTATCAAATAATACCGAAGCATCTCTAGCACTGATAGAAATAATACCTGTGATGACGGCATATGAGGCCAATGCATCTGGCCTAGCTGGAAAGGTATAGAATCTAGCTAGAGCACCGGCTACCTGGCCTCCACCAGATTGAGCAATAGTTGGCTGACCTCTCCCTGCCTGGACTCCACCTTTGGGACGACCCCTACCCATCTTCCCTCTACCTCTAGGTGGCGAGACAGCCGATGCTAAAATCATAGGTTGTTGACCCTGATGACTGCCTTTCCCCAAAGCCTAGGGAAGTACCTCCTCATATGGCCAAGATCTCCGCACTCGAAACAACCCCGCGGTACGGCGGCCTGCTACCCTGATGGTTGACCCTGATGGCCTGTAGACCCACTAGAAAAAGCCTGATTAGCTGGTGGATGGTAGGAACTCTCTGGCATAGCACTGAAATAAGAATCAGAAGAGCCCTGAGGACCTAAATACCCCCCAGAGGAACCCTGAATAGCTGGCGGGTGATACAAGCTCTCTAGCATGGCGCTAAAAGAAGGATGCGCTGAAGCACCCTAAGTAGGAGGTGGTGCTGAATATGGGGGCCTGCTGGGCTAACCCCTCCCAAACTGACCTCTACCCCTAGTCGGGGCACCTCTGAACTCTCAGGAGAATCTAGCCCTCGTATCCTACTGCATCTGCTCTCTACCTCTCTGGCAATATCCCTCAATCCTGCGAGCAATCTCTACCACTAGCTGATACTCTGTACCTATCTCCACCTCTCGGGCCATGCCAGATCAAATACCGAGGTGCAACCCCAAAACAAATCTCCACACTCTTTCTACATCTGTGGGAAGTATCATGAGTGCATGGCGAGATAACTCAAAAAACTTCGCCTCATAATCGGTCACCGACATCTGACCCTGCTCAAGATGCTCAAACTGATACCGTAGCTCTTCCCTCTCAGAGGGTGGAATGTACATATCCAAGAATAACTGTGCGAACTGCCCCCAAGTGATGGGAGGAGAACCTGTTGTCCTGCCTAGAACATAGGACTGCCACCATCTACGGGCCCTACCCTCAAGCTGAAAAGTAGTGAAGTCAACTCCATGCGACTCCAATATCCTCATGTTGTGCAGGCTGTCCCTGCACCTATCTATGAAGTCCTAGGCATCCTCATGACGCTCACCCCCGAAGATCGGAGGGTGAAGCCTAGTCTATCTAGCCAATAACTTCTGTGAGTCGCCATCCGCAACTGGTCTGGGCTGGGGTGCCACTACAGCAACTAGCTGAGCCCCATATACGGGTAGTGCACCTGGAGTCTGATACACTACAGTTGTATGACCAGGATCCTGAGATCTGCTGGAAATAAACAAGCCTAAGTCATAAAATCCATGAACTGCAGCATACAGCCCATGATCTCCTGGAATCCCGGTGCTGTCATAAAGTCTGCCGGGGTAGACTCAGTTGCGGGCACCTCGCCCTGCTCCTCGATAATAGGATCTCTCGCAGGATCTGTTGGTGGTACCATTGGGATAACTCTGGGATCCCCTAGTCCCCTACCTCGGGCCGATGCCCTCCCACGACCTCTGTCTCGGCCTCTAGCAACCGGGGGGCAGCTCCTCCCGGGTCTGGAACATCGGCCCGTGCGTGTCCTCACCATTTGTGAGTGAATAAAAGAGGGAAATTTAGTATACCAACCACTTCACGATAGGAAATAAATAAAGTGTAGGTTTTCCTAACACCCTATAACCTCTCTTAGATAAATACAGACGTCTCCGTACTGATCCATAAGACTCTATTAGGTTTACCCATGACTTGTGAGACCTACGCGAACCTAGTGCTCTGATGCTATGTTGTCACGAACCATTTCCATAATAGATCGTGATGGCGCCTAACACCGTTGTCAGGTAAGCCAACGGGTAAGTATTAGTAAATTCTTATTTTACTTACCTAAATCGGTTACAACATTTCTTAATTTGCAGTTAAAATAGATGATGATAAGCAATATTTAATAATAATTATACAACCCAAAAGAACTGTTTACTAATGTGTGTGCCAAGACCTGGTGTCACAAGAAGTGGGCAACTAGTAGAATGTACAAAAGAATAATACTATCATACTGTCCGGGATAGAATAGATAGCAAAAGTAAAGAAAGATCCCATCAAGCTGTTGAACAGCACAGGAAGGGAGCAGCTCTCAATGGAAGTCTCGGTCTATGAATCAGGGGCGTGCACCAGTCTGATAGCCAGATATACCTGCCTCAGATCTTGTACAATTAAGTACAGAAGTGTAGCATGAGTACATAAACAATATGTACCCAGTAAGTATGTCGTCTAACCTCAAAAAAGTAGAGATGAGACGTCGACGTGACACTTACTAGTCAGGTAATATAATAGCACGAGGTAATAAGTCACGTTCTTCACAATTTACTGTTAACCGTATTCATTTCAAGTATTTAGCAGAACAAGTCATGGATAAGATTTCACATATATATATATCATGCGCACATTATGCCGAGGTCGACGTCCCGATCCAACAGAAAAATAATTGTGCACTGCTAGAGGGTCGAATGGTGTGATCCATAGATGCATCTATTTCTACCGAGGCGATCGGCTTGATCCACAAATATCAATTAATATCAAGAAAACACATAAATGCGCATTTAATTCCAAGTAAATTCATACAAGTGTCCAACAAGTGTATACATTCGCTTATATTCCTTCCCAAGTCTGTAGCATGGCCTAGGTGATCACATTAGCAAGAAAATATAGAGACATTCACAAATATAACATGATACGGGTCCTAGACTACCCGAAAAATTAACATAATAGTAGCTACGCACGGGCTCTCATCACCTAGTGCATACGTAGCCCCCGCATTTAGCAGCAATTTACTCAATTATTACACCTATGGGGACAATTCCCTCTTACAAGGTTAGAAAGGAGACTGACCTCGCTCCAAAGTGCACTTCCAATACCAAGAACGAGCCCAAACTCTCAATTTAGTGCCGAACGATCCAAAACTAGTTAAATGAGGTAGGAACTAGTCAATATAAGTTCACAAGACCAAATTCTAGCTATTTAGGCCATTTCCCAACCATTAATACAAGTTTCCTAAAATTCGACCCCGGGCCCACGTGCTCGGATTCCGAAATTTTCCGAAGGAAGTTTTTCTCTATAACCTAAGGATAAATAATATATGATTTCTAATCCATTTTATAACCAATTTCGTGGTAAAATCTAAGTTTTATTAAAACCCTAAGTCTGGCTCTAACCCTTGATTTCTCCAAATCTTTAGGTGTTAATCTATCCAAATCTCGATTGTTAAGCTTAGAAATAAGGGGAATGAACTTACCTCACGATGCTATGTGAAAATACCTTCTCAAGAGCTCCAAAATCGCTAAATACCCGAGTGCCAAATGGTCAAAAATGGTTGGAGCTCGACTTAAATGAAGCTCACTGCTTCAGCAGTTTCTGCATCTGCAGTTAGGGGACCGCATCTACGAGGGGAGGCCGCATCTGCGGAATTGGCTAAAAGGGCTGGGACCGCTTCTGCGGCTTTGAAGACGCATCTGCGAAGCGATTCTGCAGCTAAGGAGACGCTTCTGCGGTTTGGCCTGGCCATCTCTGGGCCGCATCTGCGAGGCTATGACCGCTCCTACGGTCTCCCAACCGCAGGTGCGGTTATGACAGAAGCAGATGCTTCAGCATTTCTCCAAATTCTCAACTTCACTCGAGCCTCGTTTTGTTGACGCTCGGGGCTCCCGGGCCCTGCCCGAGCATACCGATAAGTCTGAAATCACGAGACGGACCTACTCGAACCTTCAGAACGCCCAAAACAATGTTAAATCTAAGAGTCACCCCCTAAAACCAAATGAATCAAACTTATGAATTTTAAGTCCTTAATTTTCCTCTAACAAGCTGAAACGCCCTAAAACTACTCGGATTGACACCAAATTTTGTGGGCAAGTCTTAAATGATATATCGGACCTGTACCGGGCTCTAGAACCAACATACGATCCCGATACCCATGGAATAAATCATTAATTAGTTTCTTTAAATCTTTAAAACTTCAGATTAATAAGTTTTGATAAAAATTCATTACTCGGGCTAGGGACCTCGAAATTCGATTCTGGGCATAAGCGCAAGTCCCGTATTTTTCTACAGACTCTCCGAGACCGTCAAATCATGAATCTGGGTCTGTTTTCTCAAAATATTGACCAAAGTCAAACTTAGACTTTTAAGAAAATCCTAAAGAATTAAATAGGCATATTTCACTCCAAACTCTTCCAAATCCAGAACCCACTATCCCCGCAAGTCGTAAATTAGCTAAAGCAAGCGCGGGAAGTTTTATTTAAGGGAATGGGGTTCTAAAAGGCAAAATGACTAGTCGGGTCGTTACATTTCAAATATCAAATATACCAAATCCTAAGGGGAAGGTCCCCCACACAAGGTTAGACAAGTCACTTACCTCGAACCAGCTCAATTCAACCTGGAACCACGCTCTTGCCACGAGTACTCGACTCCAAATGGCCCAAATCTATTCAATTCCATTTCATAAGGTAAATAACGCATCAAGTAACTATTCTACAATTAAATTCTAAGTTAATACGTGAAATTAGGTAAAATAACCAAAACGCCCCTCGGGCCCACATCTCAGAATCGGGTAAAATTTATATTTTCAGAATCCTCACACTCTCACGAGTTCATGCATACCAAAATTATCCAAATCTAAGGTCTAATTCCCAATCAAAAGTCGAATTCTAGGTCTAAGAACTTTCTTCCAACTTTTCCCCAATTTTCATCTCCAATCCGAAATTAAATGATGAATTCATGTTTGGATTAATGGGTTACAAGCAAAAAGGAGTTAAGAATCATTACCCAATAGATATCTCTTAAAATCCCTCAAAACCTCGCTCAAATCCGAGCTCCCACGCTTTAGTTTTCACAAAAATGGCTAAACCCTCGACTTTGAAATTTTATATTTGCCCAGGTAAATCCTTCTTCGCGAACGCAGAAGGACCATCGCGTTCGCGAAGCACAACTGCGCTTGGCCCAGATTTCCTTCATCGCGAACGCGATGCCCCTGTCGCGAACGCGGTAGAAAACTTCCCCCTCCTTCCCGAACGCGAAGCGTTAACCTTCCACCAGCCCCATCTCCTCTTCAGGAACGCGAGACCCCACTCGCGAACGCGAAGAAGGAAACCAGAACTGGAGACCTGCTGCATTTTCTGCAATCCTCTAAGTCCAAAAATGGCCCGTTGAGCATCCGAAACACAACCGAGGTCCCCGGGACCTCAACCAAACCTGACAACCAATCCTAAAACGTCATTCAAACTTATTCCAACCTTTGGAACGCTCAAAACAACATCAAAATACCTATTTTTCGTCGGATTCAAGCCTAAGAATTCCAAAAACTCTAAAAATATGCTTTTGATCAAAAAGTCTATCAAACCTCGTCCGAATGACCTAAAATTTTGCGCACACGTCACATTAAACACTACGGAGCTACTCCAACTTCTGGAATTCCATTACGACCCTCGGATCAAAATCTCACTATCAAATCAGAAACTTTAAAAATTCAACTTTCGGCATTTCAAGCCTAAAATAGCGACGGACCTCCAAAACACAATCCAAACACGCCCCTAAGCCCGAAATCTCCCAACGAAGCTAACAGAACCATCATATTTCCATTCAGAGGCCATTTTCACACTGTTCTGACTACGGTCAATTCTCCAACACTTAAGCTCTCATTTAGGGACTAAATGTCCCAAAACTCTCCGAAACTCACAACCAAACATCCCAACAATTCAAAATAGCATAAATAAACATGGGGAAAGCAGTTAATAGGGGATTGAGGCGTAAATTCTTAAGACAACCGGTCGGGTCGTCACATCCTCCTACACTTAAACATTCGTTCTTCCTAGAACGAGCATAGAGACATACCTGAAGTAGTGAAAAGATGAGGGTAATGGCTGCGCATATCCTGCTCGGTCTCCCATGTCGCCTCCTAGACCGGATGACCCGGCCACTGAACCTTCACTATAGCAATGTTCTTTGACCTCAGCTTTCTAACATGCCTATCCAATATTTCCACTGGCTCCTCAATATAAGATATATCCTTGTCCAATTGGACTAAATTGAAATCCAACACATGCGATAGATCACCGTGATACCTATGGAGCATCGAAACATGAAATACCGGATGAACTCCTGCCAAACTGGGAGGTAAGGCAAGCTCATAAGCAACCTCCCTAACACGCCTCAATATCTCAAAAGGGCCAATAAACCTCGGACTCAACTTCCCTTTCTTCCCAAATCTCATAACGCCCTTCATAGGCGAAACCCGAAGTAGAACCCGCTCTCCAACCATATAGGAAACATCACGAACCTTCTGGTCCGCGTAACTCTTCTATCTGGACTGGGTTGTACAGAATCTTTCCTGAATCACCTTAACATTCTCCAAAGCATCTTGAACTAAGTCTGTGCCCAATAATCTAGTCTTACCCAGCTCAAACTAGCCCATCGGGGATCTATACCACCTACCATATAAAGCCTCTTACTGTGCCATCTGAATGCTGGACTGATAGCTGTTGTTGTAAGCAAACTCCGTCAATGGCAAAAAACTGATCCTAAGACCCTCCAAACTCAATCACACATGCACGAAGCATATCCTCAAGAATCTGAATAATGTGCTCGGACTATTCGTCCATTTAAGGGTGAAATGTTATACTTAACTCCACCCGAGTACCCAACTCATACTAAACGGCCCCCAGAACCGTAATGTGAACTGTGTGCCTCTATCTGAAATGATGGACACTAGAATACCATGCATACGAACAATCTCCCGGATATAAATCTCCGCCAACCGCTCAGAAGAATAAGTAGTACACACAAGAATGAAATGATCGGCCTTGGTCAATCGATCCACAATCACCCAAATAGCATCGAACTTTTTTAAAGTCCGTGGGAGCCCAACTACAAAGTCCATGGTGATCCGCTCCCACTTCCACTCCGGAATCTCTATCTGCTGAAGCAACCCACCTGGTCTCTGGTGCTCATACTTCACCTGCTGACAGTTGAGGCGCCGAGCTACAAATCCAACTATATCTTTCTTCATCTACCTCCACTAGTAGTGTTGCCTCAAATTCTGATACATCTTCGCGACACCCGGATGGATGGAATACCGCGAACTATGGGCCTCCTCTAGAATCAACTCTCGAAGCCTATCAACATTGGGTACATAATTCCGACCCTGCATCCTCAATACCCCATCATCACCTATAGTCACATCTCTGGCATCACTGTGTTTTACCTTGTCCTTGAGGACAAGCAATTGAGGGTCATCATACTGCCGCTCCAATCTCACAAACTGGCTGGCTAAGGCTTGAACATCCATCACCATAGGCCTTTCTGATACTGGTAAATAAGCCAAATTCCCCAGACTCTCTTCCTGGCTACTCAAGGCATCGGCCACCACATTGGCCTTGCCTAGGTGATACAAAACAGTGATATCATCATCCTTCAGCAACTTTAACCACCTCCTCCAACGCAAATTTAGATCTTTTTGCTTGAACAGGTGCTGCAAGCTCCGATGGTCAGTATAAATATCACAAGGCACGCCGTATAAATAATGGCTCCAGATCTTCAGGGCGTGCACAATGACAGCTAACTCAAGGTTGTGGACCAGATAGTTCTTCTCATGTACCTTCAACTGTCTGGACACGTAGGCAATCATCCTACCATCCTGCATTAACACCACTCCAAGGCCAATCTTTGAGGCATCACAATAAACCGTATAAGACCCCGAACTAGTAGGCAGTATCAAAATTGGGGCTATAGTCAAAGCTGTCTTGAGCTTCTGAAAGCTCGCCTCACACTCCTTCGTCCACTAGAACGGAGCACCCTTCTGGGTCAACCTAGTCATAGGGGCTACAATCGATGAAAACCCCTCCACAAAACGATGGTAGTAGCCCAGTAAGCCAAGGAAACTGCGGATATAGGTAGCTGAGGATGGTCTGGGCCAACTCTGCACGACTTTTATCTTCTTCGGATCCACCTGAATACCATAACTTGATACCACGTGGCCTAAGAATGCCACTGAATCCAACCAAAAATCACATTTCGAGAACTTAGCATATAACTTCTTCTCTCTCAGAGTCTGAAGCACAGTCCTCAGGTGCTGCTCATGCTCTTTCCAATTCCGGGAATAAACCAGAATATCATCAACAAAGATAATGATGAACGAGTCGAGATACGGCTGAAACACACTATGCATCAAATGTATAAAGGCTGCTGGGGCATTGGTCAACCCAAATGACATGACAAGGAACTCAAAATGACCATACTGAGTCCTGAAAGCAGTCTTCGGGATATCTGGCTCCTGAATCTTCAACTGATGGTAACCTGAGCGCAAATCATTCTTAGAAAATACCCGTGTGCCCTGAATCTCATCAAATAGATCATCAATATGAGGCAAAGGTTAGCGGTTCTTCACTATAACCTTGTTCAACTGGCGATAATCAATACACATACACATAGAACCATCCTTTTTATTCACAAACAAGACAGGAGTACCCCAAGGTGATACACTGGTGTTGCTACCCAATTTTTCCTCAAATAATTTTAAATTTGCATATAGACCATCAAAATTAGGTTTTCATAACAATTGGTATATTTCTATAATTTTCCTCATATTTTACTAATTCATTTTTTATTTATCCAGTATTTTTATCTCTAATAATTAATTATAAATTGCAATGCAGATGATTTCAAAAGCATTCCTTGATTTAATATATCATTTTTGATCCTATTGAAACCAAATTTATTTCACAAATTAGCCAAATTGGCACGATATGGTGATAAATGCAATGACTTTGCAGTTATGGCCTGATTATATATTTTATGCTATGTTTTTACTCAATAATTTGTCATTTATATTTTTAATACTAATTAATCATTTTAATTTAGTTTATTAAGCATCAATTTCATTTTTTATAATTATTAACCATTTTTATAAATTATTTATCTATTTTTATGTGGTATTTAACAACTAACCATTTTTAAATTTCAATTCTAGCTTAATTAACCCAGACCCCTAACCCAATAAACTATCCCAGTTACCCAACCCAAACTTAAAATCTTACCCTGCCCAACCCTCGTTTGATCTGAGCCATTGATTAATTCAAATCAACGACCCAGATTAATACTTACCATATTAACCCCTAAACGACTACCCCCCTTTCTCATTTTTCCCCCGTCTCACTTCTCACCCGTTTCTCGGAATCCTCTCAACTTTCTCCAGGACCTTCGTCTCCTGAGCTTTGTCTCTCCCCTCTCCGGCCATCTCCTTACCGGAAACCATGAAGTTTCCACCTCTCATCGACCTTATGGATCTGTCTTTCACACCTGTGTCACCTGTTGAGGCTCTCAAGTGACCCTGAGGTGGTCCACTCCCATCTCCGGTCTCATGACATGCTTTCCGGCCGCCTATGGTCGTTCGAATATGATCTCTACATTTTCTGGCCAAAGGCCGGTGATATTTTAAGCTCTCTTCTCCTCTTTTGGGTTTTCTCTGGAACCCCTAGCTTTAAATCCTCCAATTTTTTTAGATCTGTAAAGGATCTATGTGCCTTTTAAGGTTCTCACCTGTTTTCCTCAAAAGATTTCTCTGATTTCAAACGATTTCCTCATTTTCCAGACTAGGGTTTTAAAACCCTTTTGCAAAAACGACTTATTTCTGATTTTTAGCAATTATTTTGTGATTTTTAGCATGTTTAAACATCACCTGAGTTTTTCCTTTTGCTCGATTCATTTTTGATAAGAAACCCTAATACTTATGGGTTCGATTTGAAGTTTGAGTCTGTTTGCGATGTGTTTGCATGTCTCTCATGAACATTCTAGCTTTCATGTATGTTTTATATGCTCTTGTGTTTCCTGCTCTAATTTGTTCTTAGGGTTTCTCTGATTTTGTTCAACACATGTTATTTATCGTTTAATAGGTCCGACTATTTGTTTTATTGATTGTTCACATAATAATTTATATTGATTTTTGTGTAATCTCCCTAGACCTGCGATATCTACCCTGAATCTCTAATTTTGTGTATTTTCCTTGTAATTCTGTACTGATTTTTCGAATTGCTTCCTTACTTTTGTGATACTTTCCTTAGTAGTGTTGATTCCCTATGATTTTCAATCTTATTCGTGATTCTTTGAACTAACTTTCAGAATTATAATTGTACTCTACCTAATTTATGTGCACAAATATGTTGTTAGTTATCTAACGTGTACTTTTCTTACTTGAAAATATTCTGTACTTAGTCCTTATTACATGCTACATGCTTTTACTACTCCTATTATGGTAAAATCAGTCTTATAAGTAATTCTTTTCCTTATTTGATACAACTTGTACCCGTTTGAACTATGACTCCCAAATTAAAAGGAGTCCGGGTCTTTAATTGATTCTGATTTGTATTATTTCTATAATTGTGCCAAGTCAGTACTTATTACCTTATTTTCCTGCATGTTCTCAAGCTATAAATACTCTACCCTCTCTTTAGCATGAGAGGAACAATTCCACTATTCTGAACTCTCTCTTACACACATACATACTCTCTTGCTTCTCTTGTTATTTACTTGATACTCAGTCCGCTGCAAGCCAAAACTAAGTGATTACATTGCTCTACCGCTATATTGTTCTACTACTTTACACACTACTGCTCTACTTCCCTTCATTGTACTGCTCTTCACTCATCACTCTACACTTATTCTCTCATTTTACTTGTATGTTTTCAGTTTAACTTACAGCATCCAAAACAATATGTCTCTATTTGTATTGCACTTCCTTTTGTTTCTCTTATGCTCCTACTTGTGGTCCTACTATCTCCTTTGCAATTAGCATGCCTATTTTGCCATGTGATTATCCCTTCCCTGTAACTCAGCATGTCTACTGCTTTCTTACATTTTCTACTACTATTTTTCCCTACCCACTAACCCCCAATACATTATAAGAATGTGTTCATGACACCTAGTTACTATGTGGTCCTGAATACTTCCCTCTAAACCTAATGTGTAACTCTCTTTAGCACCCCTTAATCTAATACTGTTAAGCTCCTGGCATGAACTCTTTGTGATAGAATATTGTTGTGACTATTTAAGTTCTGTAGTACTTCTCTAGTGTTAACCTGTGTGCAAATATGCTTTCACATATGAACTACTTGTCCCCAATTCCTCCTTTTCCTATTTGTGTTTGAACTATGTATGTTGATTTGGTTTTGAGTTGCTGATTGTCCTGTTTGTTTTCTTCCTCAAACGGGTTTTCACTAAGGCAAACTCTTTTATTGCTTCCAAAACCTATTTCAAACTAATCATTGTCAAAACTGTTTCCAACTCAACTCTTTTAAACCTATGCCAAGCACTCTCACTTTACTCTTAGACCAATAAATTTTGCTCCTTTTGTGTGAGCCTTGCCTTGGGACCCTTGAATTCTTTCTGAACTAGGACACATGAAAGCTGGCCTTTCCACACTTCACTTACTCTATCTTGGCTATGAAATTTGGGTGTGAGCACTGCCCGGGATCCCTTGAGGTCTTTAGGGAACTCTGACACACCTAGATGTGAGAAAGTCTATGGAACAATCTTGACATTTGAGGTGATTTATTACATAACTCGGAAAGGAAGTCCTAATCAGGTGTTGAGAATCTGGGCCTGTCTTCAGGATTTCTATAGTGTAACTTTTTACTTTTTATTTTTCTTTTCTACTTAATTCATTTCAGTATTGGTCTGTAATAATCTGTTGTAAATAAGTATTGGGGCTGGCTAGTGAAAAGGGGAGGGTAGTGATATATGCTATCAACATCAATGGGTAGCAACCATGTCTTAGGTTTACATTTCCTATATGTGCATTAGAATCCATGTGTAAGATCAACCCATTCAAAGCATGTCATGCATTAGATACCATGTTCTTAGGTTTACTATTTCAGCATCTTATTTAGCATCACTTTACAACTTAGAAATCCTGCTTTAGGCTAAATAACAACATTAGCATAAAACTGTTGCTCCTGCACTTCTTAAAGTCATGTTGTAACTCTTTGGGCATTTAGAAATCATGTTTTAGGAATTCTGCAATCATTCTGTATTTTTCATATGTGCACGTTAGATACCCTATTTTAGGATCTTGTTCACACTCGCTCAGTCATACCTAGTTAAACTACCGATGCATGAAAAAAGGACATAAAACAGTCTCATGTTTGATTATCCCATTTAAGTGAAACCGGTCACAATCCCTGCAATCTATGCAACATTTAGAACAACATGTGTTTAGGTGAAATAATTTCTAAACTGCTTTAACAATTCTGATAACTGTTGCATAATATTTTACGCTTAGGCAAATCTTAGGTAATCAACTTAAAATAAAATCAGAACCATCTTTGTGATTACTGTTTGACTGTCCGCATGTTAAAATCAGTAGTCAAGCCTGATTAGGACTTCCTATTTGAGTTATGTCATAAATCTGACTATGTTATTATCACTTAGATACCATGCTTAGGATCTGAATTTAGACCTTAATTGTATATGAGTCACGTTGTTTATGTGTACTGTGTGTGGAGGTATATTTGAGCATTTCATTTGTATTCCATGCTCCCTTTAGTTGAAGTCCTACTTGTTTATTATATGTCGCTTTACTATTTTACCTTTGAACTGGAAGGCATGCCTAGAACCCCCTTCTTATAGGATAGGAGTCCTAAATTCCTCTGGGACTGATAGGAAGGGACGGGTAACAACATGCAATAAGAGTCGAGACCAACCCTCGCTTTAATTACCTTCACGGGGCGGGAAAGTATAGATATGGATATGATTACCAGTGCGTTAATACCACGTGTATCCCCTCTTTAAGGAGTTTCGTACCGGGTATTGCATTGATGTGATCCATCTTATAAACAAACCTAGGACACCCCCTTTACATTCCTGAATATGCTTAGATTGTAATTCTTTTCAAAATCTTGCTTTTCATTAACTGCTTTCCAAATATCTGTGTACTTAAACTTAAATCCCCTAATATTTGAGCCATACTTGTTTATTTGCTACTTGTACAAATTCACAAAAACTGTTTGGCCGGGAACCACACTAGTGGATCTTGAGGGGTGCCTAACACCTTCCCCTTAGGATAATTCCAAGCCCTTACCTTGTCTCTAGTTACCAAACGTAGTTATAAATGAACCCTATATGTGCCCTAACGCACCTTAAAATCGTTAGATGGCGACTCTTCAAAAATGCAAACCCCCTTTCCAAAGGGAAAGAGTTGTCCCAACCAAAAAATGTAATAAACCCGATTTCACGAGAAAAAGGGGGCGCGACAGCATGACGACTTTGCTGGGGATATTTAGGCTTTTACCATTTCATACCCTTTTTTGTGAATTTGTACCCTCCCTATGTGCAATTATTTGTTTAATTTCTTTAAGCATTTAATTTATTCTTCACTGCAAAACTGACATATCTTTCTTGTTTCCTTCCTTTATAACTGCTTTAAATTATAAAACTGTTGTATTTATCGCTTTCTTAACGTGAAAATACATATCAACATGCTTTTAATTATTGCATAATCATGCTCAACATCATACTCCACTCGTGCCAAACAAATACTATAGCAACGCTTGATGAGTGGTTGCGCCCTTCCTATATCATTACCCCCAAAAATTTGGAATGGCTTATTTGCGGTAAAACTAGTCGATCAGCGGTGCAGTCGACAGTTCCGTGCCTTCCCCTTTGAGTTGTCCGCTCATGGGTACTAGTCTAAAACCCTATAGAAACCTTACTCTATTTAAATTGTGCATGCATCATGGTCAAACCTAGTTGGATCAGTTATGTTGTCCACATAATGATCCTTTAAGATAAATACATATCCAAAGTCCATCGGGTTTTCCATAATCCCAACGGACGCAACCACGTTTTGTGCATTAATTTTGAGAATTAAATGTCGATGTGCTAATCATAAATGTATAAATAGTCGAGTCCGGTGGAGGTAGGGTCTAACCCTTTTGTTTTGCAGAAAATGAGGCACGAGGTCCCCAGTTTCGGTATGGTTAGCACGCCCCCACTCTTGTTAGACTGGTGGAAGAGTCTTCCATCGAATGACCAAATCAATGAGTGGAAAGAGAGGGCCGCCAAAGCTAGCAAAAAGGTGGAATATTTGGAATACAATCTGCTGGAATTGGAAGGAAAAGTGAGGAAGAGAGTCACCGACTGCCTGAACACTGAGGGAAACGAAGGAGAACACCTGGCAAATGCATTTTTACTGGTGAACCTACGTGAACTGGAGGATTTGATCAATGAGAGCATTCAACCTTAGGAAGGTCCTTCTGACGCCAAATAGATTAGGTTTACTCGCTTTCCAAATGTAATAAGGCCAAGCGCCAGTAGTGACTTATTATTATCTTAGTATCGTTTTGGGATTTGTCTATTTTTATATTATGAAATAAAGCATTCATTGGCATTCAAAGTTTTCCAAATCTTTTTGTCACTAGGCCTACCTCGGGCACAAAGAGGTTCCCAAATTAGGACACGATTTACATTCTCGCACTATGTATTTAAATATTGCAATACTTTTTATAATCCTCACTGACTTGATTATCTTTTGTTTTATTTTTGTTTTTATTATTCCCCTTCCCAAAGGTTAGTTCGTGCACTCTGGCATTATCATCTTATTTCACAAGATTCAGGGCCCTCCACCCACTCCTCCCCTTAGTCCCTCTAAAGGCAAGAACAAAGGCAAGTATAAAATGAAAGATTTAAACAACATCAAGAAGGAGAACACAACTGAACGGGTAAAGGCCACTGATGGCCAGGGTATTCAGGTTCCTAACAAAAATGTGTCACAACTTGAACATAAACTGTTGAAATTTCAGGAAGAGCTCGATCAGGTTCGAAATCTGGCAAACTTGTCATTTTCCCTCAAACCCCCAAATATCAACTTTCCCAATGCTCAAAACCCTACACCTCCTCAAATATCCCAAAATAGCTGAATCACCCCGTGCCTCACCATCACGCTGCTCCACAAAGAACCAATGTAACACCTGTCATACCCCAAACAACACTCCACTACTCATCCTAGTACCTCAGAACTACACAAACGACCATTTCCACACCCATACACCAGGCCATCATAACACTCCTATCTACGTGGAGACCATGTCGCACTCCACCCAACCTATTTCAAGCACACCTGAGTTTGATGAAAAAGATCTGCTTATTAGGAACTTGGTTGAGGAACTTAAGAAACTGACCATCCGGATTCAGGGCATTGAGGGAAACAAAAGAATCTAGGGGCTGAACTATGAGGACCTTTGCATATAGCCTGATGTCAAACTGTCTGAGGGGTACAAACCTCCCAAGTTTGAAATATTTGATGGTATGGGTGATCCAAAGGTCCATCTGAGGACATATTGCGACAAATTGGTTGGAGTAGGGAAGGATGAAAGGATTTGCATGAAGCTGTTCATGAGGAGTTTGAAAGGAGATGCATTATCTTGGTACATTAGCCAAGATTCCAAGAAGTGGTCAAGTTGGGTAGGCATGGCATCTGAATTTATGGATAGATTCAGGTTTAATATAGAGAATGCACTAGACGTGTTCTATATCCAGAATTTGAAGAAGAAGCCCACAGAGATGTTCCGCGAGTATGCTACTCGCTGGAGGTCCGAAGCTGCTAAGGTCAGACTCGCCTTAGAGGAGGAGCAAATGAACAAGTTCTTTGTCCGGGCTCAAGACCCGCAGTACTATGAACGGCTGATGATGATTGAGAACCACAAGTTATCCAACATTATCAAATTAGGTGAAAGAATTGAAGAAGGTATTAAAAGTGGTATGGTTACAAATTTCGAGGCCTTACAAGCTACGAATAAGGCTTTACAGTCCGGTGGTGTGTCCAAGAAAAGGGACATAGGGGCCTTGATGGTTGCACAAAGGAACAAGTCTCCCTTTAAATACCAAGCTTGCCCAACACCTCCACTCACATACCAGCCACCCCCAAATTACCAAGCACCCTAATACCAAGCTCCTCCACCAACTTACCAGTCATCTCCACCTCCTACGTACCAATCTACTTCACCTAGATACCCCCAACCCGCTCATGTCTACCAAACTTATAATACTCAACCATCTCACTATCAATCACCCCCTGCACGCCAAAATTTCACTAGACCCCGACCAAATTTTGATCGCAGACCTCCATAAAAATATACAGCCATCGCTGAACCTATCGACCAGCTGTATGAGAAGCTCAAAGCTGCTGGTTATATCACCTTTCATCCCTACTGCAACCCCTGAGAATCCTTCTTAGTGGGTTAACCCAAACAAGTCTTGTGCATACCACTCCGGCATGAAAGGGCACACCATCGAAGATACAGTCTTTGATTGATAACAAGATCATCGTGGCAAAGGAACCCGCTCCAAACGTCTGCAACAACCCTCTACCAGACCATAAAGATGGAGGTATCCACATGATTGAAGTATAAGATGACTGGTATCCCGAGGGATCAATCGGGCTGATCGCAGAAGGTGATGACCCAAAGAAACCAACAATTACTCTCAATCCAATCATAGTCCAGATCTAACTGTCTGAGGACACTGAGGTGAATATGTCTATACCTCTTGGTTTGAAGTAGCGCTATCTGCAAAGGCACCATCACCAATTGAGGTTGAATTCGTGTCTCCGGTAAATGCACCCGCACCATTTGAGGTTGCAGTCCTGCCACCCAAGGCACATATTCTATTCGAAGTGAGGGTGGCTGTGACGATCTTAGTGGCGATGTCTACCATGCCACCATTCTATACAAATGTTGTACCCTGGGACTATACAGCCGAGGGGAGAAGGAACGGCAAGGTCAGGATTGGAGAAACTTTTGTAGCATAGGGTATGACAAGAACTGGTAGAGTCTATACCTCTAAACATCTAGCTGAATCAAGAAAGCAGGCCTCCAATTGGCCGCCCCTAATTGATACAGGTCCGAACGACCTTTGGAGGAAAATACAGGCTAAGGAGTATCCGATCATCGACCAGTTAAACAAGATGCCAACACAAATATCCATTCTCTCTTTGCTGCAAAATTCTAAAACGCACAAGAATGCTTTGTTAAAGGTGCTAAATAAAGCGTACATACCAAGTAGCATCACTAGCGGGGAAGTGACTAATACGGTAGGACAAGTGCTGGAAAGCCATAAGATCACCTTTTATGAGGACGAGCTGCCACCTAAAGGGCTAGGGCACAACAAAGCATTGCACATCACCGTGCAATGGGAAGATTATTTCATCACCAGAATCATGATCGATGGAGGTCCCAGTCTTAACATTTGTCCGCTGGTAACACTCAAGAAATTGGGTAAAGGGATGCATGAGATAAATGATGGAGCAATCAATGTGAAAGCATTCGATGGTTCTCAGAGGTCCACCATTGGTGAGATTAGTCTATGCCTGCAGATGGGACCAACCTGGTTCGAGGTTGATTTCCAGGTAATAGATGTACCAGCATCTTACAACTTGCTACTGGGACGGCCATGGATTCATACTGCTGGGGCCGTAGCATCAATGTTGCATCAGGCAGTAATGTTCGAATGGAATCACCAGGAAGTGATCATTCACGACGACGGTAGCAACCTTATATACAGTCGCCAGACCATTCCGGCGATCGAGGGAATAAGGAAGCTGGGTGGAGAAACTTACCACCACATTGAGCGGGTCAATGCTATCGACAAAGACAAATGGTGGGATAGCAAAATTTAGAGTATACTGAGTTGGAGTGGGTACGAACCTAGCAAAGAGCTCAACAAGAACCTCCAAGGATTCTCTAAACCCATAAAACTCAAGAAACATGGCACTACCTTCGGTTTGGGATATGAATACACCTGGGAAGAATTCAATAGTTGGTCACCACCATGGCGCGGTCCTTACTACCCACTAGAGTAGCCAATACCGCATCTGGAGCATACCTTCCAATAGGCCGACATTATTTATAGGTCAGATGAAGAAGAAGTACTTGCAGCAGTGAAGAACTTGTTTCTAGAGGATATTGATATGGACTATTGCGTTATTCTCGAGGAGGAGGGGGAGGAAGTCCCTTCCATACAGGTTATGAGAAGAGGAACACGTCTCAAGAGTTGGACCATCAGCACAACCAAAACCCGACGAGCCTCGGGTTAGCAAGGCTAAAACAAGCATTACTCACTGTTTTATCTACTAAATGATTTTCTTTTCGCATTTTTCAATTCCCGCAATAAGATCTTCGATGTTCAAAATCGTTACTTAATTTATCAAAAGCATTTTGATTTTTCTTATGAATTAATATTTATTGCTATCATTTTCTCTTCTTGCTTTACCAATACAGCATTACTATTACTTGTCTTGATGAACCAATGACTGTGACATACAATGAGACAACGCAACAAACAAACATGGATTCAGAGGAAGATGACATACCTGATGAGATTGTCAAAGAAGTTGAGAACTTTGAGAACAAACCTAAGTCCAACCTAGACGAGACCGAAATTGTCAACGTGGGAGATGCAGAAAACGTCAAGGAAATGCGAATCAGCATTCACCTATCGCCATCAGAGAAGAAAGAATACACAGAATTTCTAAAGGAGTATGAGGATATATTCGCCTGGTCGTATGATGACATAACTGGTCTGAGTACGTCTATTGTGGCCCACAAACTGCCAACCGATCCAATGTGTCCACCGGTGAAGCAAAAGCTCAGAAAGTTCAAGCCTGATATGAGAATCAAGGAAGAAGTCACCAAGCAGATCAACTCTAATGTTCTCAGGGTAGTAGAATATTCGACATGGCTAGCCAACATTGTGCCAGTGCCAAAGAAGGATGGGAAGGTCAGAGTCTGTGTCGACTACCGGGATCTCAACCGGGCTAGTCCGAAAGACGACTTCCCTTTGCCAAATATAAACATCCTGATTGACAATTGCGCCAAGAACGAGCTACAGTCATTCGTAAATTGCTTCGATGGTTATCATCAGATCTGGATGGATGAAGAAGATGTTGAGAAAACGGCTTTCATTACGCTGTGGGGAGTGTATTATTAAAAGATGATGTCATTCGGCCTGAAGAATGCAGGGGCCACTTACATGAGGGCCATGCCTACCATTTTCCATGATATGATACATAAGGAGATAGAAGTATATGTGGATGATGTTATTGTCAAATTCAAGAAGGCCACTGACCACATAGAAGATCTGAGGAAGTTCTTCAATAGACTGCAGAGATACAACCTGAAACTAAACCCCGAAAAGTGCATACTTGGGGTTCCTGCTAGGAAATTGCTTGGCTTTATTGTGAGCCGCTGAGGAATAGAACTGGACCCATCAAAAGTCAAAGTCATTCAAGAACTACCACCGCCAAGGAACAAGAAGGATGTGATGAGTTTCTTGGGAAGGCTTAACTATATCCGCCGATTCATAGCATAGTCTACAGTTATCTGTGAATCAATCTTTAAGATGTTAAAGAAGGATGCCGCCACCAAATGGACCGATGACTGCCAAAAGGCCTTCGACAAAATCAAGGAGTACATGTCAACACCACTAGTCTTAGTCCCGCCCGAGCTAGGTAGACCCTTATTACTCTACCTTGCAGTGTTAGATGGAGCTTTCGGTTGCGTTCTGGGGCAGCAAGATAAAACAGGGAGGAAGGAACAAGTCATTTATTATCTCAGTAACAAGTTCACCCCATACGAGGCCTGGTATTCTCTATTAGAACACACCTATTGTGCTTTAACTTGGGTAGCTCAGAAGCTGAGACATTACTTCTGTGTCTATACTACATATCTCATATCGAGAATGAACCCCTTGAAGTACATCTTTCATAAGCTCATGCCCAACGGCAAGTTAGCCAAGTGGCAAATCATGTTAAGTGAGTTTGATATTGTTTACGTAAGTCAGAAAGCGGTCAAGGGACAGACACTGGCAGACCACCTTGCTGAAAACCCCGTGGATAGAGGATACGAACCCTTGAAAATGTGTTTTCCTGATTAAGAGTATCATTCATAGGAGAAGACATTGCGGAATCCTATGATGGTTGGAGAATGTTCTTCGATGGAGAAGCAAACTTCAAAGGAGTTGGCATAGGAGCAGTCCTAATATAAGAAATCGGTCAGCATTATTCCCCTTCACCAACAATATAGCCGAGTATGAAGCCTGCATCTTAGGACTCAAAATGGCCATTGACATGAACGTTCAAAAGTTGCGGGTGATTGGAGATTCAGAATTGCTTATATGTCAGGTACGAGGAGAATGGATGACTAAGAACTCCAAAATACTCCCGTATATGCACCACGTATAGGAATTGAGAAAAAGGTTCACGATAATAGAATTCCAGCATATTCCCAGAATCCATAATGAGTTCGCCGATGCATTGGCTACCCTGTCATCTATGATACAGCATCCCGACAAGAATTTCATTGATCCCATCCCGGTGAAAATCCATAATCATCCAGGTTATTGTGCCCATGTTGAAGAGGAAGCAGACGGAAAGCCTTGGTTTCATGATATCAAGGAATATTTAGCAAAAAGAGAGTAACCGGAGCTTGCGAATCCTACACAGAAATGCACACTTCGGAGATTGTCCAACAACTTATTTCACAGCGGAGGAATCCTGTATAGGAGGACTCCCTATTTAGGATTATTAAGATGTATCGACGTAAAGGAAGCATCTAGGCTATTAGAGGAAATTCATGTGGGACCTGCGGTCCACATATGAACGGTTTTGTCTTAGCAAAGAAGATACTTCGGGCTGGTTACTTTTGGATGATTATGGAGACGGACTGCATCTAGTATGTCCGAAAATGCCACCGCTATCAGATACATACAGACATGATAAAGGTACATTCAAGCGAGCTTAAAACAACAAGCTCACTGCGGTCGTTCGCCGCCTAGGGAATGGACGTTATTGGACCAATCGAGCATACTGCTTCCAACGGAAACATATTTATCCTAGTAGCCATCGACTATTTCACCAAATGGGTCGAAGCAGCATCTTACAAAGCAGTGACTAAGAAAGTCATGGCAGACTTTGTTCGCGACCGCATTGTTTATCGATTCGGAATTCCAAAGTCATTTATTACTGATAATGGCTCCAACCTCAACTGCGACTTGGTAAAATCTATGTGCAAAACTTTCAAGATCAAACACAATAATTCCACATCCTACAAACCTCAGATGAATGGAGCTGTAGAAGCCGCCAACAAGAATATCAAGAAGATATTGAGGAAAATGATAAAGAATCACAGACAGTGGCACAAGAAGTTATCATTTGCTCTATTAGGGTATCGCACCACAGCCCGCACATCAACTGAGGCAACCCCCTATATGCTGGTTTACGGTACAGAGGCTGTCATTCCCATTGAGGTAGAAATTCATTCCCTACGGATCATACAAGAAGCTGAGCTTGACGACGCAGAGTGGGTAAAAAGTCGTTATGAGCAACTAGCCCTTATAGACGGAAAAAGAATGAATGCATTCTGACATGGTCAACTCTATCATAACAGAATGTCCAGAGCCTTTAACAAAAGAGTCAAGCCAAGACAGTTCACACCGGGACAACTGGTGTTAAAGAAAAATTTTCCATATCAAGATGAAGCGAAAGGGAAGTTCTTTCCCAACTGGTCCATACATGGTTCACCGGGTTTTGATAGGAGGAGCCCTCATACTTGCAGAAATGGACAGAGAAGTCTGACCAAAGCCGATCAATTCAGATGTAGTTAAGCGCTACTATGTGTAATCTTTATGCTTTCCTTATATAATGTAAATTGAACTACACCTGACCTGATTCCCATTTAAGAGGGGATACGTAGGCATCCCTATGGGTTCAGTCACAATTCAATAAAATTTCATTTTCCCTCGCAATTGGAAACTGGGGCGAAATTTTGAGGAGGACCCTCAAAATTCCGAAGTAATTTCAGCCAATCGCCACACGAGCAACAGTTAGAAACGTCAACCCATCAAACTGATCCTCAAATTCTGTAGTAGGGGAGGTTGCAATATCCTGAACTACGTCACGGTCGTTGGTTCATCTAAAAGCTATTTTTAATTTATGTCATACTTTTACAAAATCATGCATGTTATTATCAAAACTGCTTTGTTTAGCAACGCTACCCCAATAATACAGACGGTATCACCAAATCAAAGCCGAACGAGTCAAGCAAAAGCCCGCGGGGATATGACTAACCTCCCCCCTTACAAAACTCACGATTTTTCTTTGGATGCAGGCACTAGGATTGTGAAATCATTAGACATACTATATGCCCACGGGACAAACATTGTTCAAAATATGGTTCTCAGTATCGTTGCACTTACCAACATTTGCTATCAGCACACACCAGTGATGTTCCATATGTCATAATGTTCCCAGTAATCACAGCGCCGCAATCTGCTATCAGCTAAGAAAATTCTACTGTCATTTATTATCTTATTTCTTGCATAAGGCTACCATTCTGCCTTCCAAGACTAAACGTTGTCTCCATCTGCATAAGGCTACTATTCTGCCTTTCAATTTGCATAAGGCTACCATTCTGACTTCTGAGACTAAACGTTGTCTCCATCTGCATCTGCATTGCATAAGGCTACTATTCTGCCTTCCAATTTGCATAAGGCTACCATTTTGCCTTTCGAGACTAAACGTTGTCTCCATCTGCATCTGTATTGCATAAGGCTACTATTCTGCCTTCCAATCTGCATAAGGCTACTATTCCGCCTTTTGAGGTTAAGCTCTACCTCCATGTGCATCGGCATTGCATAAGGCTACTATTCTGCCTTCCAATCTGCATAAGGCTACTATTCTGCCTTCCGAGGTTAAGCTCTACCTCCATCTGCATCTGCATTGTATAAGGATACTATTCTGCCTTCCAATCTGCATAAGCTACCATTCTGCCTTCCGAGGTTAAACTCTACCTCCATATGCATCTACATTGCATAAGGCTACTATTCTGCCTTCCAATCTGCATAAGGCTACCATTCTACCTTCTGAGGCTAAGCTCTGCCTCCAATTTTCTTCGAAACTAAGCGCTATCCCAAACACTATTTATCTCGCTTCTCTTACGGGCTAAGCTTTGCCCTTCAATTTGCAAGACTGAGCTCTGTCTTGTCCGCATCATACTACGGCATCCTTCATGGGCTGAAATATCACCAACTCATCCAAAGGCGTCATCTTTCGGAGCCACCATCTTCATAGCCCGAGAACACCATGTCATGGCATGAGGATCTCTTTCAATCCCTTGCATATAATTATTCAAAGGCATCATGGTTCGAAGGCACCATCCCCATAGCCCGAGGACATCATTTCATGGCCTGCGAATCCTGCATCAAACAACCCATGGCCCAGGACATCATGGTCTGAGGACGCCATTCCTAACCGTCCAAAGACAACATTCATGGTCCGACAGGAATTTGCATCATGTTTAAATTGATGCACAGTATACGCTTGTAATGCTTCTATTTGCAGGTAAGACGGCGAGCAACGGCTATCCCAACAAGAGTGATCCCACTCCGGTTCCCTCAAGCCATATCAAACCTAACCATTCCTGTAAGCCGTTCACTCACCCAGCCCTAGATGTTGCGTCCGTTCTTGAATTGGCTTCATCGGTATACTCCGCCGATGGATCCTGAACTACATACGACATGATTCCTGTAAAACCAGGGATATGTAGGCAACTCAGAAACTAGGGTGCAGCCTAAATCTCTTCAAACCATTTCGCTCGGACAAAATTGGCCATTATATCTTTACCCGACAACTCTTACATCCTTCCCGGGTAAAGAGGCAGTTGTTGATACCCAATTTTTCCTCAAATATTTTTAATTTGCATATAGACCATCAAAACTAGGTTTTCATAGCAATTGGTATTTTTCTATAATTTTCCTCATATTTTACTAATTCATTTTTTATTTATCCATTATTTTTATCTCTAATAATTAATAATAAATTGCATTACAGATGATTTCAAAATCATTCCTTGATTTAATATATCATTTTTGGTCCTATTAAGACCAAATGTATTTCACAAATTAGCCAAATTGGCACGATTTGGTTATAATTGCAATGACTTTGCAATTATGGCCTAATTATATATTTTGTGCTATGTTTTTACTTAATAATTAGTCATTTATATTTTTATTACTAATTAATTATTTTAATTTAATTTATTAAACATCAATTTCATTTTTTATAATGATTAGCCATTTTTATAAATTATTTATCTATTTTTATGGGGTATTTAACAACTAGCCATTTTGAAATTTCAATTCTAGCCTAATTAAACCAGACCCCTAGCCCAGTTACCCAACCTAAACTTAAAATCTTACCCGTCCCAACCCTCGTTTGATCTGAGCCGTTGATTAATTCAAATCAACGACCCAAATTAATACTTACCATATTAACCCATAAACGACTACCCCCTTTCTCATTTTTCCCCTGCCTCACTTCTCACCCGCCTCTCGGAATCCTTTCAACTCTCTCTAGGACCTTCATCTCTTGAGCTCTGTCTCTCCCCTCTTCGGCCATTTCCTCGCCGGAAACCATGACGTTTCCACCTCTCATCGACCTTATGGATCCTTCTTTCACACATGTGTCACTGGTGGAGGCTCTCAAGTGACCATGAGGTGGTCCACTCCCATATCCGGTATCATGCCATGTTTTCCGGCCACATATGGCCATTCAAGTAAGATCTCTACATTTTTCGGCCAAAGGCCGGTGATATTTTAAGCTCTATTCTCCTCCTTTGGGTTTTCTCTGGAAACCCTAGCTTTAAATCCTCCGATCTTTTTAGATTTGTGATGGATCTATGTGCCTTTTAAGGTTCTCACCTATTTTCCTCAAAAGATTTCTCTGATTTCAAATGATTTCCTCATTTTCCAAACTAGGGTTTCAAAACCCTTTTGCAAAAATGATTTCTTTCTGATTTTTAGCAATTACTTTGTGATTTTAGCATGTTTAAACATCACCTGAGTCTTTCCTTTTACTCGATTCATTTTTGTTAAGAAACCCTAATACGTCTGGGTTCAATTTGAAGTTGAGTGTGTTTGCGATGTGTTTGCATGTTTCTCATGAACATTCTAGGTTTCATGTATGTTCTATATGCTCTTGTGTTTCCTGCTCTAATTTGTTCTTAGGGTTTCTCTGATTTTGTTTAACACATGTTTTTTATCGTTTAATAGGTCCTACTATTTGTTTTATTGATTGTTCACATAATAATTTATATTGATTTTTGTATAATCTCCTTAGATTTGCGATATCTTCCCTGAATCTGTGATTTTGTGTATTTTTCTTGTAATTATGTACTGATTTTTTGAATTGCTTCCTTACTTTTGTGATACTTTCCTTAGTAGTGCTAATTCCCTATGATTTTCAATCTCATTCGTCATTCTTTGAACTAACTTTCAGAATTAAAATTGCACTCTACCTTATTTATATGCACAAATATGTTGTTAGTTATTTAACGTGTACTTTCCTTACTTGAAAATATTCTTTACTTAGTCCTTATTACATGCTACATGCTTTTACTACTCCTATTATGGTAAAATCAGTCTTATAAGTAATCCGTTTACTTATTTGATACAACTTGTACCCTTTTGAACTATGACTCCCTAATTGAAGGGAGTCCGGGTCTTTAATTGATTCTGATTTGTATTATTTCTATAATTGTGCCAAGTCAGTACTTATTACCTTATTTTCCTGCCTGTTCTCAAACTATAAATAATCTACCCTCTCTTTAGCATGAGAGGAACAATTCCACTGTTTTGAACTCTCTCTCTTACACACATACATACCCTTTTGCTTCTCTTGCTGTTTACTTGATACTCAGTCGACTGCAAGCCAAAACTACGTGATTACATTGCTCTACTGCTTTATTGTTCTACTGCTCTACACACTACTACTCTACTTCTATTCATTGTACTACTCTTCACTCCTCACTCTGCACTTATTCTCTCATTTTTACTAGTATGTTTTCAATTTAACTTACAGCATCCAAAACAATATGTCTTTATTTGTATTGCATTTCCTTTTGTTTCTCTTATGCTCCTACTTGTGGTTCTGATGTCTCCCTTGCAATTAGCATGCCTATTTTTCCATGTGATTACCCCTTCCCTGTAACTCAGCATGTCTACTACTTTCTTACATTTTCTACTACTATTTTTCCCTACCCCCAAACCCCCAATATATTATAAGCATGTGTTCGTGACACCAAGTTACTATGTGATCCTGAATCCTTCCCCCTAAACCTAATGTGTAACTCTGTTTAGCACCCCTTAATCTAATACTGTTAAGCTCCTAGTATGAACACTTTGTGATAGACTATTGTTGTGACTATTTAAGTCCTATAGTACTTCTATGGTGTTAACCTGTGTGAAAATATGCTTTCACATATGAACTACTTGTCCATAATTCCTCCTTTTCCTGTTCTTGTTTGAACTATGTATGTTGATTTGGTTTTGAGTTGCTGATTGTCCTGTTTCGTTTCTTCCTCAAACGGGTTTTCACTAAGGCAAACTCTTCTATTGCTTTCCAAAACTTATTTCAAACTAATCATTGTCAAAACTGTTTCCAACTCAACTCTTTTTGACATATGTCAAGCACTCTCACTTTACTCTTAGACCAATAAGTTATGCCCCTTTTGTGTGAGCCTTGCCTTGGGACCCTTGAGTTCCCTCTGAACATGGACACATGAAAATTGGCCTTTCCACACTGCACTTACTCTATCTTGGCTATGAAATCTGGGTGTGAGCACTGCCCGGGATCCCTTGAGGTCCTTAGGGAACTTTAACACACCCAGATATGAGAAAGGCTATAGAACAATCTTGACATTTGAGGTGATTTATTACATAACTCAGAGAGGAAGTACTAATCAGGTGTTGAGAATCTGGGCCTGTCTTCAGGCTCTCTATAGTGTAACTTTTTACTTTTTATTTTTCTTTTCTACTTATGTTAATTCATTTCAGTATTGATTTGCAATAATCTGTTGTAAATAAGTATTGGGGCTGGCTAGTGAAAAGGGGAGGATAGTTATATATGTTATCAACATCAATGGGTAAAAACCATGTCTTAGGTTTACATTTCCTATATGTTCACTAGAATCCATGTGTAAGATCAACCCATTCAAAGCATGTCATGCATTAGATACCATGTTCTTAGGTTTACTATTTCAGCATCTCATTTGGTATCACTTTACCACTTAAAAATCCTGCTTTAAGCTAAATAACAACATTAACATAAAATTGTTGCTCCTGCACTTCTTGAAGTCATGTTGTAACTCTTTGGGCATTTAGAAATCATGTTTTAGGAATTCTGCAATCATTCTGTATTTTTCATATGTGCACGTTAGATACCATGTTTTAGGATCCTGTTCACACTCACTCAGTCACACCTAGTTAAACTACTGATGTATAAAAAAGGACATAAAATAGTCTCATGTTTGATTATCCCGTTTAAGTGAAACTGGTCACAATCCCTGCAATCTTTGCAACATTTAGAACAACATGTTTTAGATGAAATAATTTCTAAACTGCTTTAACAATTCTGGTAACTGGTGCATATTATTTTACGCTTAGGCAAGTCTTAGGTAATCAACTTAAAATAAAATCAGAACCGTTTTGTGATTATTGTTTGACTGTCAGCATGTTAAAATCAGTAGGCAAGCCTGATTAGGACTTCCTATTTGAGTTATGTCATAAATCTGACTCTGTTGTTATCACTTAGATACCATGCTTAGGATCTGAATTTAGACCTTAATTGTGTATGAGTCATGCTGCTTATGTGTACTGTGTGTGTAGGTATATTTGAGCCTTTCATTTATCTTCCATGCTCCCCTTAGTTGAAGTCCTACTTATTTATTATATGTCACTTTAGTATTTTGCCTTTGAACTTGAGGGTCTGCATAGAACCCCCTTCTTATAGGATAGGAGTCCTAAATTCCTCCAGGACTGATAGGAAGGGACGGATAATAACATGCAATAAAGGTCGAAACCAACCCTCGCTTTAATTACCTTCACGGGGGGGGGGGGGAGTAGATATGGATATGATGACCGGTGCGTTAATACCACGTGTAGCCCCTCTTTGAGGAGTTTCATACCGGGTATTGCATTGATGTGATCCATCTTATAAACAAACTTAGGACACCCCCTTTACATTCATGATTATGCTTAGATTGTAATTCTTTTCAAAATATTGCTTTTCATTAACTGCTTTCCAAATATCTGTGTACTTAAACTTAAATCCCCTAATATTTGAGCCATACTTGTTTATTTGCTACTTGTACAAATTCACAAAAATTGTTTGGCCGGGAACCACACTAGTGCATCCTGAGGGGTGCCTAACACCTTCCCCATAGGATAAATCCAAGCCCTTACCCTGTCTCTAGTTACCAAACGTAGATATAAACGAACCCTATAGGTACCCTAAC
Source organism: Nicotiana sylvestris (assembly GCF_000393655.2). Lineage (NCBI taxonomy): Eukaryota > Viridiplantae > Streptophyta > Magnoliopsida > Solanales > Solanaceae > Nicotiana > Nicotiana sylvestris. The sequence goes on from NC_091058.1 coordinate 50,087,147, forward strand.
GCACCTTAAAATCATTAGGTGACGACTCTTCAAAAATGCAAACCCCATTTCCAAAAGGAATGAGTTGTCCCAACCAAAAAATGTCATAAACTTGATTTTGCGAGAAAAAGAGGGCGCGACAACTGGGCCGAATAAAACCCTTATCAAGCAATTCCTGTAACTGATCCTTCAACTCCTTCAACTCAAGGGGATCCATATGAGGAATAGAAATAGGCTGAGTGCCCGACAACAGATCAATGCCAAAATCAATATCTCTATCAGGCGGCATGCCCGAAAGGTCAGCTGGAAACACATCAGAAAAATCCCGTACTACTGGGACTGAATCAACTGAAGGGGTATCAATACTGATATCTCTCACATAAGCTAAATACGTGTCACACCCCTTCTCAACCATACGCTGAGCTTTAAGAAAAAAAATAACTCAACTGGGAGTGTGATCTAAAGTACCCCTCCACTCAACACGTGGTACACCTGGCATAGCTAGTGTCATGGATTTGGCATGACAATCAAGAATAGCATAATGGGGCGACAACCAGTCCATGCCCAAGATAACATCAAAATCTACCATGTTGAGCAACAATAAATCGGCTCTGGTATCAAAACCACTAAGAGTAATCAAACACGACCGATAAACGCAGTCCACAACAAGAGAATCTCCCACATGAGTAGAAACATACATAGGGGAACTCAAAGAATCCCGAGATACACCCAAATGCGGAGCAAAATAAGAAGACGCATAAGAGTAAGTGGAGCGTGGATCGAATAGAACCAATGCATCTCTATGACAAACCAGTATAGTACCTGTGATGACAGAATCAGAGGCAACAACCTTTGTACGGGCAGGAAGAGCATAATATAGGGCCTGTCCTCCCCCTCTAGGGCGACCTCTACCTCCTCGACCTCCACATCTGGCTGGCTGAGTCGGTGGGGTAACAACTGGAGCTGTAACCATAGCCTGAGAACTCTGCGAGGCATGCTGTGGCTGAGAAGTCTGTAGAGGTGCACTCCTCCCAAGTCCAGGGCAATTCCTCACCACATGGCATGTGTCACCACACTCAAAACAAGCTTTGGGAGGATGTGGCGGCTATGACTGGCTTGGGCCAGGTCTGCTGGACTGACCTCTGAAAGCACCCCGCGTAGGAGGCGCGCTAGATACCGGAGGTGCATAATAAGGCTCCTGAGGTCTAGGAGGAGCTGGAATACTGCTGGCTGCTGGAAGAGCTGAATGAACAGGGCGACTCATATAACCCCTACCATGATGACCTGCTGCTAGGGCACGGGCACCAGAGAAATGGCCCGACTCTCGAGACCTCTTGGGCCTCCCTCTCCTCTCTCTCCCTAGCATGCATGCCCTCAATCCTCCTAGTAATTCTCACCACCTGCTTATAAGAAATATCTATCTCCAACTAACGAGCCATGCTAGACCTGATGCTGAGAATAAGTCCCTCAATAAACCAGCGAACCCTCTCACGAATAGTAGAAACCAAGGCTGGTGCATGCCTAGCCAAGCTGGTGTACGGACAGCACACTCTGAGACAGTCATAGCACCCTGGCACGAATGCTCAAACTCTGTGCGCCATGCATCTCTGAGGCTTTGAGGAACGTACTCTCTAAGGAACAAATCTGAAAACTGAGTCCATGTCAGTGAAGTAGCCTTATCTAGACTGTCTAACTCATAAGTGCGCCAGCACTCATAGGTGGCCCCTCGAAGCTGGAAAGTAGTGAAGGAAACCCCGCTCGATCCTGATATATCCATGGTACAGAGAATGTAGTAACACTCATCTAGAAATTCCAGATCATTATCCAATGCTAGACCACTGAATACAGGAGGCTTGTACTTCTTGAACCTCTCAAGCCTCAGTTGCTCATCCTCGGAAGTTGCTGCCCTATCCTCGGGCTGATCTCGGAATGCAGGCTATATGGGAATAATCTCAGGGACCTGCTCAACATGCACTCGCTGCTCAGGAGTACGGGCGGCAGGAGTCTATGTTCCTCCCCCGGCCTGAGACGTAGCTGCAGCAAGGGGAAGCAACCCTGCCTAAGCCAAAGTGGTATACATGCTCATGAACTATGCCATAGTCTCCTCAACAGCTGGAGTATAGTAGCAGTAGGCGTATCAGGTGCCTGGACTCCGGCTGGAACTACTGGTGGTACCTCGGCGATAGCTCGCGCACGTGCTTTGTTTGCACCACGTGCGCGTCCTTGGCCTCTACCCCGGCCCCGGCCTCTGACGGCTACAATAGGGGGCACGGGTGCCTGATCATCTCGGGTAGCACGTGTCCTTACCATCTGTGAGAGAATAGAAGATAGAGGTTAGAATTGTGATGTCAAAATATCGCACGACAAGGAAATCAAATGAAGTAGAAATTTTCCTATCAGTTACATAGCCTCTCGTAGATAAGTACAGACGTCTCCGTACCGATCAGCGAGACTCTAATAAAACGGCTTGTGATCTATGACTCCTATGAACCTAGAGATCTGATACCAACTTGTCACGACCCCAGTTCGCCCTCCGTGAACCATCATGACGGCACCTAGTCTCTACGACTAGGTAATCCTAAAACACAGAAGAAAAACCAATTTGCGGAAGAATACAACTTAAAACAAAAATAATGTAATAAAGCAGCTTTTTTTAAAAGTGTCGCTCGACATACAAAATATAACTCTCAAATCCAATATATATATCTCCCAAAACCCGAAAACCCATGAATCACAAGCTAAGGATATTACATAGTGCTCTAACTCCATAATAGTCTAAAAGTAAATACAGAAGGGTTGTAACTACAAGAGAGAATAGAGAGAGACTCTTCGGTATGCGGACGCGGCAGATATACCTCGAAGTCTCCGAAGGATCGCCTCGCCTCAAAGATGTTAAGTCTGAATCAAGGTACCCGGATCTGCACATGAAAAACATGCGCAGAAAGGGCATGAGTACACCACAGCGGTACTCAGTAAGTGCCAAGCCTAACCTTGGTCGGGTGTTGACGAGGAAGGTCAGGGCCCTACTGAGATAAAATAAAAATATAAGATATGATAGTAACAAATAAGCAGTACAGTCGAAAACTAACGTTAAGAATTTAATACAGGAAAACAAGAATTCAACAACTGAAACTGAGGCAAAAACAATCACAAGGAAATAACCGGGGATCTCTCAGTATCCCGAGTATCTCTTAGTACCCTCAATATATGCCAGGGATCTCTTGGTATCCCGAGGATCTCTCGGTATCCTCAATATATGCTAGGGATCTCTTGGTATCCCGAGGATCTCTCAGTATCCTCAATATATGCTAGGGATCTCTTGGTATCCCGAGGATCTTTTGGTATCCTCAATATACATGCTAGGGATCTCTCGGTATCCCGAGGATCTCTTGATATCCTCAATATATGTGCAAGGGATCTCTCAGTATCCCGCACCTCAGTTCAAATCATAAATACGTACAAGGAATCTCTCGAGATGTCGTCTCGTAGTCCCAAAGTAAAACACACAGCAGCAACACACGCATACTCAATTAAGTTCAATTTTGTATCAAGTAAACATGTAATTCTAATATAACATGCTTCACATAATTCAATTAAGGTAGTTTAAGCAAATAAACAGTTAAGTCAATTAGACATGCTTATTCTAAGCTAACAGCAGGTTTAAATTGCAAGTAGAATCAAACAGGAAAAGGAATACAATTGAAATTACTTAAAGAAAATCAGATTTTCAACAATTAGCTCAAGTATGCACTCGTCACCTCACGTACAAGGTAATTCAAATATCAAATATACCAAATCCTAAGGGGAAGGTCCCCCACACAAGGTTAGACAAGCCATTTACCTCGAACCAACTCAATTCAACCCGGAACCACGCTCTTGCCACGAGTACTCGACTCCAAATGGCCCAAATATATTCAATTCCATTTCATAATGTAAATTATGCTTCAAGTAACTGATTCTACAATTAAATTCTAAGCTAATACGCAAAATTAGATAAAATGACCAAAACGCCCCCTCGGGTCCACGTCTTGGAATAGGGTAAAATTTATATTTTCAGAATCCTCACACTCTCACGAGTTCATGCATACCAAAATATCCAAATCTAATGTCAAATTCCCAATCAAAAGTCAAATTCTAGGTCTAAGAACTTTCTTCCAACTTTTCCCCAATTTTCATCTCCAATCCGAAATTAAATGATGAATTCATGTTTAGATTAATGGGTTACAAGAAAAAAGGAGTTAAGAATCATTACCCAATCAATATCTCTGAAAATCCCTCAAAACCTTGCTCAAATCCGAGCTCCCAAGCTTTAGTTTTCACAAAAATGGCCAAACCCTCGACTTTAAAATTTTATATCTGCCCAGGTAAATCCTTTTTCGCGAACGTGGAAGGACCCTCGCATTCGCGAAACACAACTTTGCTTGGCCCAGATTTCCTTCATCACGGACGTGATGCCCCTATCGTGAACACGGTAGCGAACTTCCCCCCTCCTTCGCGAACGCGTAGGCATACGACCTCTCAGCTTCGCGAACGCGGGACCATCATCACGAACTCGAAGCATTAAGCTTCCACCATCCCCAGCTCCTCTTCACGAACGCAAGACCCCACTCGCGAACGCGGAGAAGGAAACCAGAACTAGAGACCTGCTGCATTTTCTGCAATCCTCTAAGTCCAAAAATGACCCGTTGCGCATCCGAAACACACCCGAGGCCCCCAAGACCTCAATCAAACCTGCCAACCAATACCAAAACATCATTCAAACTTGTTCCAACCTTCGGAACGCTCAAAACAACATCAAAACACCTATTTTTTATCGGATTCAAGCCTAAGAATTCCAAAAACTCTAAAAATACGCTTTCGATCAGAAAGCCTATCAAACCTCGTCTGAATGACCTGAAATTTTGCACACATCACATTAAACATACGGAGCTACTCCAACTTCCTGAATTTTATTCCGACTCTCGTATCAAAATATCACTATCGAACTGGAAACTTTAAAAATTCAACTTTCGGCATTTCAAGCCTAAATTAGGTACGGACCTCCAAAATACAATCCGAACACGCCCCTATGCCCAAAATCACCTAACGAAGATAACGGAATCATCGAATTTCCATTACGAGGCCGTCTTCACACTGTTCTGACTACGGTCAACTCTCCAACACTTAAGCTCTCATTTATGGACTAAATGTCCCAAAATTCTCCGAAACTCACAACCGAACATCCTGGCAATTCAAAATAGCAGAAATAAATACGGGAAAAGCAGTTAATAAGGGATTGGGCCGTAAATTCTTAAGACGATCGGCCGGATCGTCACAACTTTTTATGGTACCTAAAAAGTTCATAGGTAAAATAGAGATGATACACTGATTGTCATTAATTTGTTTATGCTATTAGTGCCAAAAACTAAGGTTGCAAAAAATATAAAAATTTTAGTGACGAAATTATTTCGTAGTGAAAATATAACTAATTTTAAGATGAACAATTATTTGTCACCAATTGTCTACAACATTAGTGACGAAACTAATTTGTCACCAATAATATTGATTTTGTGGCTAATATTAATCAATATTTGGCGTCAATTTATTTTTTTGTGGGAAATTTTAGTAGACAAAAATTTTCCTACGAAATTTATGTTTTGTCACTAAAAATATGTGCCTCATGTATTTAAGTACGAAATATAATTTTTGTCACAGAAAATGGACAATGAGTGACAAATTTTCTATTGTAGCTAATATTTTCGTGGTTAAAAATCACATTTGTCGTAGTGGATGTTCCTAGTCTTTAAATAATTTTTCAGCTCCTTCCTCTTATACCACTTATTAATACCCCTGACATTCTATATTAGCCACTTATTGATTGAGTTTAGTTTCCCCACCTCTATCATGAGGCAGGGTAGAGCTTCCACTTGTACTTGTTGTTCCACTTTTTGAGCCATATTTGCTAGATAAAGGAGTTAATATAGGGAAATTTTAAAGGCTGAAGTCTAATACTTGCTTCTTGCCTTTATTTATTGCATCTGCTCCATTGCCCTCTGTACCTCCCTCCATTTGATTATGACTTGTCTGCTTTGTGTGCGCTGGTAAACAGTGTTGAGGTACTCCCTTGTCAATCTATTTTGTCTATCAGTTGCTCCATTTGCCTTAGAGGTCTCAACACTATTTGTTTCTTTCTACACATTTTCTGTATTACTTGTTGCATTAGTGATAGGTCCTTTAGTTCTCCATTCATATGTTACTTTCTTTGGCTATCTTCTTCTCTTTTGTTGCTCCTCCTTTTATTCTTTTGGCCCTTGATGAGTAGGACATACATGACCAATAGTCTGGCAATTGTCACAGTACACTGGCTTTCACTCATAGATCAAATCCTGTTGAAACATCCTTCCTCTAAGGTCCAGATTCAGCTGTACACTAGGTCCAATAGTAACTTCAAGTTGATCTGTCGTAGCCTCTTTGACTAGTTCCTTCTGCATGTCCTTAACAGTCAGCTCTGGTACTGTTCCATTGGAATTTCCATTAACCATAGGAGTAACACTCACTTTGCTTTATTCAATTTGATGTGATGACCAAAATATCATCTTAAATTAAATAATCATCTTAATATTTTAAGACCTAGAAAAGTGCTATTAATTATTTCTCGACTTGCGTGCACAATCCGTATAATTTTCTGGAAGGATTTTATGTGAAAAAATGGATTAAAATGTGAATTAGAGCTTTAAAACTCAACTGAGTTGACTTCGGTCAACATTTTGAGCAAATAAACCCATATCCGAGTTTTGACAATTCTGGTAGAACCGTATCGTTATTTGGGACTTGGTCATATGTCCAAAATTGAATTCGGAGGTCCCTACATCAAATCATCATCATTTATAGAATCTAGAAATCTAAGGCTAAAGATTTTTTAAGTTTGACCGGAGATTTAACTTTGGAGCAAACGATTCCGGAATGGATTTTGATAATTGCAATAGCTCTGTATGGTAATTTTGGGCTTAGGATTGTGTCCGAATATTTATTTCAAGGTCCGTAGCTAAAATAGACTTGAAATGGCGAAAATAAGAAATTTAAGTTTGGAAATTTGACCGGGGGGTTGACTTTTTGATATCGGGGTCGGAATCCGGTTATGAAAATTTTCATAGCTTCGTTATGTCATTTATGACTTGTATGCAAAATTTGAAGTCATTCGGACTTGATTTGATAGTTTTTGCATTGAATATAGAAGTTGGACGTTCTTAGATTCATTAGGCTTGAATTGGGGTGTGATGCACGGTTTTACCATTTTATGATGTGATTTGAGGTTTCGACTAAGTTTGTATGATGTTTTAGGACTTGTTGGTGTATTTTTTTGAGGTCCCGAGGGCCTCGGGTGGATTTCGGAAGGTTAATGGATCAATTCGGACTTGTATTTATCTGCTGAAATTTTCTGTGCAGTTTCTGCACTTTTCGCACATGTGAACAGTGACCGCACCTGCGTGTACAGTAGCATGTACAATATCCGCAAACAGTATCCGTAAATAGTATCTCTGAACAGTATCAATGAATAGTAACATACGTGAACAGTAACACGCGTGAACAGTACCGCAAAAAATTCTGGACAGTGCATAACGAGCAGTCCGAATTTTCTTTCATTTTTGAACTCCCAAGCTCGGTTTGGGCGATTTTCAGAGGTAAAGTTCACCACAAAACTTGGAGTAAGTGTTCTTGACTCCCTTGTGAATATATTTCATGAGTAAATCTTCATTTTTGGCGTTAGATTATTGATATTTGAAGAGAAATGGAGGAATTTTCCAAAATTCCATAAAGATGAATTTTTAAGATTTGAAAGCCAATCCGATGTTGGATTTTGGTAAAATTTGTATGGGCGGACTCGTGGTTGGATGGGGGTTCAAATTTCGTGACTTTTGTCGTATTCCGAGATGCGGTCCCCACAAGCAATTTTTGGGTTAATTTTGGATTTTGTTGGAAAATTACTATTTTCATATGGAATTAATTCCTATAATATGTATTGAATGAATCGAGTTAATTGTGACTAGATTCGGGATGTTTGGAGGCCGATTTGAGCGACAAAGGTATTTTGGAGTAGGATATTTGCTCGGATTGAGGTAAGTAATGGTTATAAATCTGGTCCTGAGGATATGAAACCCCGGACATTGTGTCGTATGACTATTTTGGAGGTGATGCACATGCTATGTGACGGGCGTGTGGGCGTGCACTATAGGGATTGTGACTTGATCCGTCCCGCGAGACTGTGGAATCAATTGGCCTACTATTTAATACATGTTCCCTCTGTTTTCATAGAAATTGACTGTACTTCATGTTAGAAATCATGTTTAAGCCTTATGTGATCACTGTTGAGACCTGAGAGGTCATGTACTTGCTGAATTAGCTACTAAATTACTGTTTGTACTCAGTCATAGCTTTTCTTGCTTATTATGCCTTTGTCTCTTACTGTTTATTGTTGATACATGATATTACTTTTGTTTGGGCTGTTTATATGATTTTTGAGAGTCCGAATGAAGAGATTGATGACTGAGTAAGGCCGAGGATCCAGATATTATATTATATGATATGACGTGAGTTGTCCGTGCGGATCCAGATATTATATTATAGCACGTGAGTTGTCCGTGCAGCACGTGAGTTGTCCGTGTTGATTATAGCACTTGGGCTGAAGGAGCCCCTCCAGGAGTCTGCACACCCCCAGTGAACGCAGGTATATGATAGCATGTGATTTGTCCATACAGCACGTGAGTTGTTCGTGTCGTTTATAGTGCTTGGGCTGAAGGAGCCCCTCCGGAGTCTGCACACCCCCAGTGAGTGCAGGTACCTATTGAGTATGATTATTGAGGGCTGAGAGCCGAGTGATTAAGTTGTTGAGATAAGCTTAGTGACTGTTGCCTTGATAGGCCATATTTGTTTTCAGTTAATTGCTACACTCAGTTTCTATTTGTCCGTACATATTTCTGGAATATTTGATATCTGGTTTATTTTAGTATGCACTGATGAGACTTAAACTGTTAAATTGAAAGTATGACTACTCTTATTTGAAAGTTATTGATATAACTGTATTTGCATAGCTCGTCACTACTTCTCAGTTCCTTATTTATTTCTATTACTTACTGAGTTGGTGTACTCACGTTACCCCCTGTACCTCGTGTATATATCTAGACACTTCAAGTCACAGCACTTACTGATTGAGGAGTCAGACTCAAGAGACTATTGAGGTAGCTACATGGGGTTCGTTGACCTTGACTCTCATTTCCTTTAATATTGTATTGTTCTATATTTTCAGACAATGTTTTATCAGTCAGATGTTGTTATCATTTAGATGCTCATGCACTCGGTGACATCGGGTTTTGGGGATGGATTGTATCGTAATTTTTTTAGTTATATTCTATTTTTTAATAGGATTTATTTAATATTAACTACTTCCGCCTTTATTTAAAAGTTCTATTGTGTTGAGATGTCGAGTTGAGGCTTGCCTAGTTCCAAGATAGGCGCTATTACGACAGGTGAGATTTTGGGTCGTGACAAGTTGGTATCAGAGCCTAGGTTACATAGGTCTCAAGAGTCATGAGCAAGTTTAGTAGAGTCTTGCGGATCGGTACGGAGACGTTTGTACTTATCTTTGAGAGGCTGCAGAACCCTTAGAAACATTTCACTTTCTTGTATTCGGTCGTGAGAACTTGTTAATTCCATAAACTAAAATTTCTATTAGTTCATTCTCTCACAGATGGTGATAACACATACTTTCGAATCAGATGGCTAGCCACCAGTACCACCAGTCAGGGATGTAAGCACGTGATTTTTGCCCTATGAAAGAATTACTCCAAAAAAAATTCAAAATAAAACGATTTTCCTTGGTGCGCAATTTTGAGAATTTTTGTGACATTTTGGATAATTATTTGTATTTGTCTGTGCATGTTTATTTGTTAAATTAATAAAAAAATACAAAAATATGTCGCATTTACATTTAGGATTTAATTCTACAATTAGGAATAATTATGTTTGTTTTACAAGAATGAAAATTACAAAAATATGCATCATTTGCATTTTTAGCATTTAATGTCCAATTGTACAATTTTATGCTTAATTATTACTTAATTGTGTGTTAATTGTTATTGGGAGTTAATTTGCGCTTTTATAAATTAATTTAGTTCTATATGATAATTTAAGGATTTTTAGAATTTAGTTTTAGAAAAATAAAAGGAGAAAAGAGAGCAAAAATACAAAGAAAATCGGATTTGGGCCTTTTCTTCAATTTTAACCCAGGCCCAAAACACCTCTACCCAATCTTCCCCTACAACCCGGTCCATTCCAACCCGGGTCGACCCAGTCCATAACCCAAAGACCCAACACCCACCTATCTTACATTTCACAAAACAAACTAAAAAAACCCTAAACCTAAACTAAACCCATCTGTCACCCCCTCTCTTCTTCTCCAAAACCCTTACCCAAAAACCACCAGCTCCCCGCCACCCACTCACCTCCCCATCGTCCAGCAGCCATGGACAACCAGGGAAACCACCATTGCTGTGGCTGCTGCCTAGCTCCTCTCTTCGACCGCTGCTGCCCCCTGCCCCCCCCCCCACGTCGATACACACACACGCACACACCTTCGAGCTCCATATCGACATCCATGGCAGCAGCACCAACAACCCTCCACCACCTTCTCCTTCACGTCCAAACAGACCCCGCTGCCACTACTTCATCTTCTTCGTCAAGCTCGAGCTTGAGCTCGACCCCCATGGCTACTGCTTCGTCTTCTCCGTCGTCGAGCCTGAGCTCCCATGGCTGTTGGTCGCTGCATCTTCTGCTTCACCACTGTTGCTCCAGCTAGTCCGCCACAGTCCAAACGACCAGCTTCTATTTCATCCTTTTTCAACACTCACAAACAGTCCGTTCGACCTCCAATAGTTCAAATCCGAATTTGACTTGGGTTCGTTCAATTTTCAGATTTTTCTTTCAAGATTATTTAGTTCATTTTGATCTATTTTCTGTTATTGTTTTTGGTTTTAAGTGTTGGTTGTAATCTTGTCTTGTTCATTCTATTTTTCGGATTATTGATTCTTTGTTTAAAGTGTTATTTTGTAATCTTGTCTTGTTCATTAGTTCTCCTTCTTCTTCAAGACTTTTTATTTGGTCAAAGTTTTTTTTCTTCTGTTTGTTTGAGTGTGCATTATAAGCTACATTCGATTTGAACAACTTCGTCGAATAGTTAGTTTATGACTGCTTTGTTTGGACGAGTACAACCTGAATCACTTCGGTGGTCTGTTTTGATGCTTGAATCATTTGTGTGAATTTGACTTAAGGATTGGTTGTAGCTGTGTAGTGATTTGGTGTAGTTGTAAATCAGAGAGGTTTAAATACAGATTGTTAAGAGTCAGGGCAAGGAAATAATAATAGGGGGGTTTCAGGGGTATTTTGGGGTGTTAAAAGATTTGAAATGTTTAGTGTTCGTGGTCTGCCAGTTGAATATTCAGTGTACAATTAAATTAATGAATTATTTAATGAAAAAGGAATTAGTAGTGCAGAATACACCCTGTCTGGTATCTTTAAGGGTGGGAAATCAGAAAATAAGCATGAGATTAATGATAAAAGGGTATAAATGCACATGGGAGGGAATATACAAGTCGGCAAAAGCCGAGAGGACTTGGAGAGATCCGAGGCTTGCATAGCAAGAATGCGGGTCAGATGGGCAAACTCCACTCTTCAGGAGCAGGTCTACAACAAGTCATAAGGGATTCTGAAATAAGCATTGGACTATTAAGAGAAACAAACTTCACTCTTCAGGAGCAGGTCTTTAAACAAGCCCGAGATGCCCGGGCAGACAGAAGGCGTTGTTATGATTTAATGGCCATAATGGAAGAACGAATGGAGAGGTTTCAGGATCGACTCGTCGACAATGCTCAAATGCTGGGGCTAAAGAACCGGCAAATAGAACAACTGTTCAGGGAAAGGGATAACATCCGGGGTAGGATTGATGAAATTGGGCACTACATCTACATGAGATGCCTAGCATGTGAGCAAATACCTCGTGATACCCTTCTTGCCTCCATCATGGGCTACGTCCACCGGATCATGAATGAGTTGAAGAGCTTGCAGATGGGTCTTACACCAAAACCCGCGGAAAAGCCGAATGATGCCTCGCGAGTACCTAAGTTGAAATCTTTAATGTATCCCTAGTTCGAGTCTTGTTTGTTGGCTTTATGGGTCCATTGTCTTCCCATATGTTGTTTTTTCAAGTCAGGTTAAGAATTTTGGAATCTGTATTTGTGCTATTTCTTCGTTTGAAATAAGTAGTTTGTAATAGCAAATTTTGGTGATGAATTGAATGATTTCAAAAGAATTTTGTGTCTTTACTGTGTGGCAGAACTACGCCCGGTCTGATTCACGCGGAGACCTGATACGTAGGCAATCCACTTAAGATTCGACCACCAATAAAAAGAAAAAAAAGAAAATAAAAGAGAGAAAGTGGAGGGTTCCCAAAACACTTTAAAGGCATGATTAAAACAAGCCGGGATGACGCATGCGGTTGGAGCAAAACATGTTAGAAATGGTTAACTGCTTAGGAACATTGCATCCCCAACGTGTAATTACCAAATCTGTTAAACTCTAACGCTAACAAGTTTATTTTTTTTTCAAATACCAGACAGTTAGTTGTTAAAGTGTTCTGGCATCACATCGCTATCAGACCAGATCTAAAGGACCTATCCCAATAAGCATGACTACTTCAGAACATAGCGTCGAGGAAGAGAGGCCAGTAAGCCAGTTGCTGAAAGAGGCAATGGAGAAGATAGAAAGGATAGGGTTGGAAATGAATGCGATGCACTTAGCCTTGGCTAAAGTGCAGAAGAGCCCGGAACCACCCGTTACTCATACATTAGGGCATATGCCGGAATACCCTCACCCGGGCCCTTCAACAAGCCTACCAAATCATCATTATTATCAGGGGATAAGCCCATATGATACCCAAGCTCCACCTCCCAATCAACATTTTCCACCACCAAACATTCCTGTTTTTATGGGACCCCCACCAGCCACGCTGCAGAGATCAAATAGTGAGCCATTGTTTCAGGCTCATGATGCCCAATATTATCCCCCAGAACCCACATTCAATGCACCAGAACCCTATAATCCTCGCTTGGAAATCCCGGAGGAGATTGAGAAGCCGGCAAAGGTCCCGGAACAAGATGAGGTAATGAGAAAGTTCAAAAGCCTGGAGCAAACCTTCAGGAGCATGCATGGGTTGGGCAATCTGGTCAGTGTGGCTTACAAAGATCTATGCCCTTTCCCCGACGTCCAGTTACCAGCAGGGTTCAAGATGCCCAAGTTTGACTTATACGAGGGGCACGGTGATCCTATGGCACATTTACAGGGTTTTTGCAGCAAAATGAGAGGCGCAGGCGGCAAAGATGAGCTACTGATAGCGTATTTTGGTCAAAGCTTAAGTGGATCGGCATTGGAATGGTATACCAGACAAGATCCCAACAGATGGTACACTTGGGATGATCTAGCGCAGGTTTTCGCGGGTCACTTTCAATACAATCTCGAGATAGTCCCTGACAGTCTCACATTACTGAGGACCGGAAAGAAGCCTGGGGAAAGCTTTCGTGAGTTTGGTTTCTGCTGGAGAAAACAAGCAGCCAGGGTTGATCCTCCCATGAGAAAGGGGGAAATGGTGGACTACTTCCAGCAAACGCTGGATCCAACTTACTTTGGTCACTTGGTGACGACGGTTGAAAAATCCTTCAATGAAGTAGTAAAGATAGGGGTTATGATAGAGGAGGGACTGAGGTCCGATAAAATCCTGAATTACTCAGCGCTCAAGGCAACGACCCAGGCTATTCAGAGCGGCACGGGAGGTGCGCTAGGAAGTAAAAATAAAGAAGAAGTTGCCACGGTTGAGGCAGGCAGTTGGTCCAGGTCCGGCAAACCATACTACAACCAACCTAGACTCCACAGTCCAAATTATCCATACAGCCCGCCACAATACTATTATCCACCTCAAGAGCCACACTTCTCTGTGCACCAAGCCCAGACATACACTCAGCCTCCGGTCCGCCCGCAATGGCACGCGCCGGCTCCCCAAAATGCATATGCACCTCCACAGAACGCATACCCTCCACCCCAAAATGCCTACCCTCTACCAAGGGCATATAGGAACCCTCCAGGGGCGGGCTTTCGAGGAAATCAAGCTGCTAGAAATGACAGGCTACAAAGACAGAGAGCTTTTACTGAGTTGGGAGAGACCTATACCGCCTTGTTCCACAAATTAAGGCAGCTAGGTTTGGTGAGTCCTGTCGAGACTAGGGGGCCAAACCCCCCGCCCCAAAATTTGGACCGATCGATAATCTGTGAGTACTGCTCAGGAATGCTAGGGCATGATACCGAAAAATGTTGGAGGTTGAGGCATGCAATACAAGATCTTATCGAGGTCCAGACGCCGGAGGCACCCAATATCAACCAGAACCCATTGTCAGTGCACCACGAAGCTCACATGATCGAGCTGGTGCACAAAAGAGGGGAACCCAAGAAACCCTCACAGACAGTGATGATGATCTGTGCCACTCTGAGAGAAAAGCCAACTAGTGGGGAATCAGGGGTACAGTTGAAGGGGGAAGATGTCAAGCCAGTGGTGATATTAGGGAAGAGTCCATCCAACGCAACAAGGAAACCAGAGCCAACCAAATTGGTAGTATCGGGAGCATCATCTACGCCCGTAATTGTCGTGAAGGGGGTCTGCAGGGAACCAGTCATTATAAAGCCGGTAGTCCAATTGCCAGTGGTTGATAGCAAGGTTGTGCCTTGGAAGTATGAAAAGGCAGTGGTAATGTACAAAGGAAAGCAAGTGGAGGAGGATAGTTGTGAGGCGCAGGGACTGACTCGATCGGGATGGTGTTTTGCTCCAGTGGAGTTGAGAAGGTCCAACCCAGCAGTAACAAAGAAACCCGTGTCCGAAGAAGAGGTGGAGGAATTCTTGAAAAAAATGAAAGTGCAGGATTATTCTGTTGTCGAACAGTTGAAGAATACACCGGTCGTTGTTATCACTATTGATCCATTCGGATGAGCATCGTCGGGCCCTTATGAAGATACTGAATGAAGCTTATGTGCCCAATGAAATTTCAGTAAACCACCTTGAAACAATTGCCAACAAAATTTTTGAGGTAAACAGGGTAACGTTCTCTGATGACGATCTGCCAGTGGAGGGCACGGAACATAATAAAGCTCTCTACTTGACTGTCAAATGTGAAGATTCGGCAGTTACTCGGGCGCTGGTGGATAACGGCTCAAGTGCCAATATTTGTCTATTATCCACCCTGAACCAGTTAAAGATTGACCATGGTAGAATCCGCAAGAATAGCATTTGCGTCCGAGGATTTGATGGAAGTGGAACAGACACCGTAGGGGATATTATACTCGAGTTGACCATCGGCCCGGTCCAGTTTACCATGGAGTTCCAGGTATTGGATGTCGTGGTATCTTATAACCTTTTGTTGGGACGACCGTGGATCCACGCGGCCAAAGCGGTGCCATCCACCTTGCATCAAATGGTCAAGTTCGAATGGGACAGACAAGATATCGTGCTGCATGGGGAAGACACTGCGTGCACCATGGGAGGCACCATTGTGCCCTTCATAGAAACCAATGATGACAAAGGTCCCTGGGTTTACCAGATTTTCGATACAGTGTCAGCAAACAAGATTCCCGAGGGTGAAAGCATTCCACACCCCAGGGTAGCTTCCGCAACCGTCATGATGGTTTTAGAGATGCTGGGTAATGGGTTTGTGCCAGAAAAGTCCTGGGGGCTGAGCTTCAAGGGATTGTTCAACCTGTCTCCTTGCCCAAGAATTTAGAGACCTTTGGATTGGGGTTCAAACCTACCGCGGCAGATGTAAAGCGAGTGCGGAAAATGAAGAAGAGAGTTTGGGTTCTTCCCAAATTAGTTTCGCACCTCTCCAGATCCTTTATTAGAGCAAGTGTCAAGGGGTCACCGGTCCCAAAAATTCTCGGACCATTGATTGGGATGGACGAGGATTTGAATCAGAGCTTCGAAAGGCTGTTCGCTGATGTCCATGTAATAGAAGTTGGAGAGGGTTCCAGCAGAGCAGACATACAGTTTGTGGGGCCTAAGGCCAATACCAACAATTGGACGGTTACTCCTCTTCCTACCCGGGGGGAGTCCTGGTAGTAGGCTTTGATTTTTCTTTCCTGTTTTTCGGATTATTCCAAGGTGTAATCCAAATCTCATTTTATTTTGTAAAGTGTGAACCCTGTTATCCCGCATTTTTAATAAAATTCTCTTTTCTTGTCTCATTTTAATTTTGTTTTGTTCTTTTCTCTTTCTGAACAGTTCTCTTTTTACTGGTTCTAATGACATGGCATGCACAACGGATCTTCGACCTAGTCTAATAAATCAATCTGACTCCGACTTAATTATACAAGAGATCAGTTATCATGATGAGTCCAAATATGACAATAATGAAGCCTTCGAAGAAATAAACCGAGAATTATGCCAATTCGAAGAGAAACCCAAGCCTAATCTGAATGACACCGAAGCTGTAAATATAAGGGATGCAGATAACGTCAGAGAAGCCAAAATCAGCATCCACATTGACCCAAACATCAGGGAGGAATTAATCAAAGCCCTCATTGAGTTCAAAGATGTTTTTGCATGGTCATATGATTATATGCCGGGATTAAGCACCGATCTAGTGGTTTACAAATTGCCCACTGACCCGGCATACCCTCCGGTCAAGCAAAAACTGAGGAAGTTTAAGACAGATATGAGTGTGAAGATCAAAGAAGAAGTGACCAAGCAGCTGCAGGCGAAAGTCATTCGGGTCACTCGATATCCCGATTGGTTGGCCAATGTGGTACCAGTGCCGAAGAAGGACGGGAAAATTAGGGTATGTGTCGACTACCGCAATCTCAACAAGGCAAGTCCTAAGGATAATTTTCCATTGCCCAATATCCATATCTTGATCGATAATTGCGCTGGGCGCGAGATCGGATCCTTTGTGGACTGCTATGCAGGATATCATCAGATCTTAATGGACGAAGAAGATGCGGAAAAGACGGCTTTCATTACGCCATGGGGAAAAGATGGCTTTCATCATCAGATCTTCGGATTGAAGAATGTTGGGGCAACGTACATGCGAGCAATGACTACTGTGTTTCACGACATGATACACAAAGAAATTGAAGTGTACGTAGATGATGTGATCATAAAGTCTTGGCGTCAGGAAGACCATGTAGCAGACTTAAGGAAGTTCTTTCAAAGACTGTGAAGGTATGATATTAAGCTTAACCCGGCCAAATGTGCCTTCGGGGTTCCATCAGGAAAGCTATTAGGATTCATCGTCAGTCGACGGGGTATTGAGTTGGACCCATCCAAGATCAAATCCATCCAAGATTTGCCACCGCCAAAGAACAAAATGGAGGTAATGAGTCTGTTGGGAAGACTAAACTATATCAGCAGGTTCATCGCTCAACTCACGGCGACTTGTGAACCCATATTTCGGCTACTGAAGAAAGATGTTGCGGTAGACTGGATGGCGGAGTGTCAAGAGGCCTTCGACTAGATCAAAGTGTATCTGTCAAATCCACCTGTTTTGGTCCCACCTGAGCCGGGAAGACCATTAATTCTTTATCTGACGGTCCTGGAGAATTCGTTTCGCTGCGTGTTGGGGCAACACGACATTACAGGAAGGAAGGAGCAGGCCATTTATTATCTTAGCAAGACGTTTATAGTATATGAGGTCAAGTACACTCAACTCGAGAGGACATATTGCGCCCTAACTTGGGTGGCTCAGAAGTTGAAACACTATTTGTCCTCATATACTACTTATCTCATTTCCCGTTTGGATCCATTAAAGTACATTTTCCAGAAACCTATGCCTACAGGGAGGTTAGCAAAATGGCAAATTTTGCTCACAGAGTTTGATATCGTCTATGTGACGAGGACGGCCATGAAAGCCCAAGCGCTGGCCGATCACTTGGCTTAGAATCCCTTTGATGAAGAATACGAGCCTTTGAGGACGTATTTTCCGGACGAGGAAGTAATGCATATATGTGAGCCGGAATTACCCGAGGAACCAAGTTGGAAGATTTTCTTTGATGGAGCCGCAAACGTGAAAGGGGTGGGAATAGGAGCGGTACTCATTTCTGAAATAGGACGTCATTATCATGTTACAGCTCAGCTACGTTTCTATTATACCAACAACATGGCCGAGTATGAGGCATGCATTTTGGGTCTGCGACTAGCTGCAGACATGGATGTCCAGGACGTTTTGGTCTTGGGAGACTCGGACCTCC
Organism: Nicotiana sylvestris; assembly: GCF_000393655.2. NCBI lineage: Eukaryota > Viridiplantae > Streptophyta > Magnoliopsida > Solanales > Solanaceae > Nicotiana > Nicotiana sylvestris. The sequence continues at coordinate 50,105,435 of NC_091058.1, forward strand.
TGGTGCATCAGATTCAGGGTGAGTGGGAAACACGGGATTTGAAACTCATACCATATCGACAATGTTTGCACGATCTGAGCAAGTGATTTCGATAAGTGGAATTCAGACACATCCCAAGAGTTCATAATGAGGTTGCCGATACATTGGCCACCTTAGCATCAATGTTACACCACCCCGACAAAATGTATGTTGACCCCTTGCACATTCAGGTTCGTGATCAGCATGCTTATTGCAACGTGGTAGAAGAGGAAGTGGATGGCGAGCCATGGTTTTATGACATAAAGGAGTACCTCAAGATGGGGATATATCCGGAGTAGGCCACCGGAGACCAAAAAAGAGCCATTCGGCGTTTGTCAAATGGTTTCTTCCTCAGTGGAGGAGTGTTGTACAGAAGAACCCCAGACTTGGGATTGCTAAGATGTATAGACGCCGGTCAAGCCACGACAGTTATAGTAGAGGTACATGCTGGAGTCTGTGGGCCACATATGAGCGGATATGTATTGGCAAAGAAGATTCTTCGAGCAGGGTACTATTGGCTCACTATGGAGCATGATTCTATCAATTTCGTGAGGAAATGCCATCAATGTCAGATACACGGAGATCTGATTCATTCTCCGCCGACAGAATTGCATACAATGTCAGTGCCATGGCCATTTGTCGCATGGGGCATGGATTTCATTGGGCCTATTGAGCCGGCAGCGACCAATGACCATAGGTTCATCCTGGTGACCATCGACTACTTCACCAAGTGGGTCGAAGCTAAAACTTTCAAGTCAGTAACCAAGAAGGCAGTGGTGGATTTTGTCCACTCCCATATCATCTGCAGATTTGGGGTCCCAAAAGTGATCATCACGGATAATGGTGCAAATCTTAACAGCAATTTGATGAGGGAGGTATGTCAACAGTTTAAGATTTCACACCACAATTCCACCCCATATCGTCCCAAGGCAAATGGAGCAGTTGAAGCAACCAATAAGAACATCAAAAAGATACTGAGGAAGATGGTAGAAGGATCTAGACAATGGCATGAGAAATTACCTTTTGCCTTGTTGGGTTATCGCACTACAGTCCGGACTTCCGTAGGTGCAACTCCTTATTTATTGTGTACGGAACTGAAGCAGTAATACCAGCAGAGGTCGAAATTCCGTCCCTCCGAATTGTCGCTGAAGCCGGGATTGACGACGATGAATGGGTCAAAACTCGACTAGAGCAGTTGAACTTAATAGATGAAAAATGATTGGCAGCAGTGTGACATGGCCAGTTGTATCAGAATAGAATGGCAAGGGCATACAATAAGAAGGTGTGCCCCAGAAAATTTGAAGTAGGGCAGCAAGTATTGAAACGGATCCTCCCACATCAGATCGAAGCAAAAGGCAAGTTTGCCCCAAATTGGCAAGAGCCTTATGTTGTGACCAGAGTGTTATCCAATGGCACTTTATGTCTAACAGATATCGAAGGAAGATGCGTCGACATGGCTATCAATTCTGATGCAGTCAAAAGATATTATGCGTAATTTCTTTGATTATGATAGTTATTGGTTCGTTTGCTTGTACTTGGTACTTATTGGATAATGAAATGACGGAGACAATTCTTTATTCTCTCCAAACACTTTTAACCTTTGCTTCCCCCTTTGAGCCTTATTTATTCTTTCATACCCCTCTTTTGGAGTCACTAAAAAATATATGAAAAAAAGGGAATAAAAAGAAATATAAAAAAAATAATGAAAACAAGATAAAGGTCATAAGAAAAACAAAGGAAGCGGTGGGAACTACGTTTGACCTGATTCCTCAAAGAGGATATGTAGGCGCCTCATAGCTCGGTCATAGTGTGCATAGTTCAACACAGTGTAACAAAAATAAAATCCCCCAAGCAAAGAAAACTGGGGCAGAAGTTAGGTTTTAAAGTTTCAAAAAAGGTTTGATTCCAAGAGTTGTAGTAGTTCACCCATCAAAGTTATTTTGAATTTTTGATAGCCTTTCTTTTAGCCCCATACCAAAACCAACATCGATGTCCAAAAAAGACCTCCCAATCAATATCCGAGAGGTGCCAAGTCAGGCAAATGAAAGCCGAGAATAATGCACTGATCCCCAGCAAGAAGAGGATCATAAACTGGAAATGAATTGATAGCCGAAAAGAATCTCCAGAAGAGAGATTCATATCGGCAGCACTCCAATCCCCCGCTGAAAAAATAAAATGAGAGAGTCTTATCGGTGAAAACCTTTACAGGCACCATAAGGCGATGAAAGATGAGATAAATAAAACGAGAGAGTCTTATCGGTGAAAACCTTCACAGGCACCATAAGGCGACGGGAGCTGGGGAAAGGAGAGAGTCTTATTAGTGAAAACCCCTCGAAGGACACTATAAGGCGACAAGATAGATTGGCAAAAAGGATCCGCATTTGCGAAGAGGTGGGCACCTATTTATCCCTAGCAAGTGAGGCCATCAGGAAGATTGATTGATACAAATAGACTGTGTCGATTAATCCGTAATGCACGACATGATCATTGAGACTAGTCATACCATCCAGATAAGTTCTTTCCTTTTCTTCTTCCCCAGCATTTGTTCAGAAATTTTTTTCCCTTTTTCTATCTTTTCATTTCTTTGTCTAAAAAGACTTTTTCCAGAAATTTGTTTCGAGAAGGATTTTTCAGAGTTTACTACCATGGGCCGAAATGGTACAAAGCAAAATGCGAAGGGGACAGGCCAAAGTCAAGGCAATAAAACAAAAGGCGTTTGTTGCAAAACCAAATGACAAACTGGCCTAGAAAGTTAAGGGGAACATGAAGAAAAGCGGGAAACGACGGTTGAGGGACTTATGGACCAAGTTCCAAGAAGATCCCCAGCAGAACTTCGATAGATCACTGACCAAGGTCCAAGGGGGTCAGACAACACAGAAAGGGGGGAAGGAGGAAGAGAGAATTAATCCGCATCAAGATAACCCCAACAGTCCTATCCGCAATAATGTTATCCCCAGATGATAACATTTTATGCCCTGCAGTGCTGGGAGAAAATAAACTTTTAAAGAAGTAGTTTTGGAGTTGAAGAGGACTCCCCCAGCATGTTTTGAAACAAAAGAGCGGGAAAGGGATAAATGGAAAACCATCCCCAGCAGGAATATCATCCCCAACAGAAATACCATCCCCAGCAGAAATATAATCCCCAGCAAGCAACTTTATTCCCAACCAATTTTGGGAGCACAGAGCAGGGGAAAGGGAAAGGAAAAATCATCCCCCAGCAGGAGTGACACGATCACTCACCATGTTAAAACTAACAAAATTTTCTTTGATTTCTATAGGAAAATAAAGGTTGATGATGGCAAAAAGACACGCCACAAAGGTCACCAAAACCGGGGCAGAAAATTTGCTGCCGTTGTCAAAAATTTTCTCGGATGAACGAGGAAACAAATCCAAATACTTTTCTGTTTTTTTTCATTTCATGTCCTAGGCGCCCACCAGTATAACGAGGGAATACATTTCTGTTTTTTCATTTCATGTCCTAGGCGCCCACCAGTATAACGAGGGAATACATTTCTGTTTTTTCATTTCATGTCCTAGGTGCCCACCAGTATAACGAGGGAATACATTTCTATTTTTGTTATTTCATATCCTAGGCGCCCACCAGTATAATGAGGGAATACATTTCTGTTTTTCCATTTCATGTCCTAGGCGCCCACCAGTATAACGAGGGAATACATTTCTGTTTTTTCATTTCATGTCCTAGGCGCCTACCAGTATAACGAGGGAATACATTTCTGTTTTTTCATTTCATGTCCTAGGTCGCCCACCAGTATGATGAGGGAATACATTTCATATTTTTGCATTCAGGCGCCCACCTGTATAACGAGAGGAATACTTTTCAGTCTTATACTTCAGATCTTGAAATCAGTAACCCACCAGAAGGTAATAAAACAGAGAGTTATAACAAAAAAATCCCCAGCATAAGTCCAAATTTAGAAATCAGAAAGAAGGCAGAATGTTACGACGAGAAGTCCAGCACAAATTTAAGTGCATGAGTCAAAGGGAAGATAAGACAAATTTCAAGAGAAGCGGCCTTTGAACCTCAATTGTTCCCAGCATAACAAATCTAATGAAGAAAAGTCGTATCCCCAGAGAAACCTCTGAAAGTTTAGTGGAGGAAGCCATATCCCAGCGGACCGAATAAGATAGTGAAAACTGGGATTCAGAAGCAAAAGGCCAGTGCCATCCCCAAGTTTTCGGAAGAAAGAAGCGGCGGAAGAAATACAAGCCGACAAGAAAGTAAGGCAGCAAAAACAAGCTGAAGATATATAAGATCTTGTGATCCATAGGCTAGCCTAGCTTATTATTTTCTTGTTTTTTTTTTGATACGGTGTAATAAGGAGATCAGTAAGGCAGTGGTAACAGTATACAACAGTAGAAACAGCAGAACCACAGTTCCCCGGTAGTCCCAGCTACCAAGACTTCCCGAACTACATTAACTTGATTCCCCTTTAGCCAGGGATATGTAGGAAACCTTTGAAGCAAAGGTTCGGTTAAATTTTTTTCAAAAAAAAAATGCTTCACACGGAGTACTCGGATGGGCAAAAAATCGCTCACTTTATCTTTGCACGAAAACCCTTCGTGTCTTCGGGCAAAGAGGGGCAGCTATAAGCACGTGATTTTTGACCTATGAAAGAATTACTCCCAACAAAATTCAAAATAAAACGATTTTCCTTGGTGCGCAATTTTGAGAATTTTTGTGACATTTTGGATAATTATTTGTATTTGTCTGTGCATGTTTATTTTTTAAATTAATAAAAAAATACAAAAATATGTCGTATTTGCATTTAGGATTTAATTCTACAATTAGGAATAATTAGGTTTGTTTTACAAGAATGAAATTACAAAAATATGCATCGTTTGCATTTTTAGCATTTAATGTCCAATTGTATAATTTTATGCTTAATTATTACTTAATTGTGTGTTAGTTGTTATTGGGAGTTAATTTTCGCTTTTATAAATTAATTTAGTTCTATATGATAAATTTAAGGATTTTTAGAATTTAGTTTTAGAAAAATAAAAGGAGAAAAGAGAGCAAAAATACAAAGAAATCGGATTTGGGCCTTTTCTTCAATTTTAACCCAGGCCCAAAACACCTCTATCCAACCTTCCCCTACGACCCGGTCCATTCCAACCCGGGTCGACCCAGTCCATAACCCAAAGACCCAACACCCACTTATCTTACATTTCACAAAACAAACTAAAAAAACCCTAAACCTAAACTAAACCTATCCGCCACCCCCTCTCTTCTTCTCCAAAACCCTTACCCAAAAACCACCAGCTCCCCGCCACCCACTCACCTCCCCATCGTCCAGCAGCCATGGACAACCAGGGAAACCACCATTGTTGCGGCTGCTGCCCAGCTCCTCTCTTCGACCGATGCTGCCCCCCCCCACGTCGATACACACACACGCACACACCTTCGAGCTCCATATCGACATCCATGGCAGCAGCACCAACAACCCTCCACCACCTTCTCCTTCACGTCCAAACAGACCCCGCTGCCACTACTTCATCTTCTTCGTCAAGCTTGAGCTCGACATCCATGGCTACTGCTTCGTCTTCTCCGTCGTCGAGCCTGAGCTCTCATGGCTGCTGGTCGCTGCATCTTCTACTTCACCACTGTTGCTCCAGCTAGTCCAACATAGTCCAAACGACCAGCTTCTGTTTCATCCTTTTTCAACACTCACAAACAGTCCGTTCGACCTCCAATAGTTCAAATCCGAGTTTGACTTGGGTTCGTTCAATTTTCAGATTTTTCTTTCAAGATTATTTAGTTCATTTTGATCTATTTTCTGTTATTGTTTTTGGTTTTAAGTGTTGGTTGTAATCTTGTCTTGTTCATTTTATTTTTCGGATTATTGATTCTTTGTTTAAAGTGTTATTTTGTAATCTTGTCTTGTTCATTAGTTCTCCTTCTTATTCAAGACCTTTTATTTGGTCAAAGTTTTTTTTCTTCTGTTTGTTTGAGTGTGCGTTATAAGCTACATTCGATTTGAACAACTTCGTCGAATAGTTAGTTTATGACTGCTTTATTTGGACGAGTACAACCTGAATCACTTCAGTGGTCTGTTTTGATGCTTGAATCATTTGTGTGAATTTGACTTAAGGATTGGTTGTAGCTGTGTAGTGATTTGTTGCAGTTGTAAATCAGAGAGGTTTAAATACAAATTGTTAAGAGTCAGGGCAAGGCAATAATAATAGGGGGGTTTCAGGGGAATTTTTGGGTGTTAAAAGATTTGAAATGTTTAGTGTTAGTGGTTTTTCAGTTGAATATTCAGTGTATAATTAAATTAATGAATTATTTAATGAAAAGGGAATTAGTAGTGCAGAATACACCCTATCTAGTATCTTTAAGGGTGGGAAATCATAAAAAAAGCATGGGATTAATGATAAAAGGGTATAAATGGACATGGGAGGGAATATACAGGCTGAAAGTGGAAAAAAAACTTTGAATAAATAATGTCTAGTTCTAGCCTATAAATAGGAGGAGTTGATATAGATAAGAGGACTGAAAAATTTACACATCAGAAAACTTCAGAACTTAAAAGTGAGAGATAGACTAATTTTTCAGAACTAAAAAGTCAGTCTTTGAGAGCTAAAAACTGAAAGTGAGATCATTTTCTTTACTACTGATTTACAGTCAGGCTTTCCGGGATTTTCAGTTTGGTTCTGACCATTGTTACATTGGTTACTGCTGGTTTTTGTTGATGTTGTTTGTTGTGGCATTCTGTTGCTATGCTATTGTTGTACATTGTTGCTCCTGACCTCTTTTCTCTCTTATTGTAATTAGAATTCCAGGTACACATTCGAATCTTGTAGTGATAAAGCTTTGAAGTTGAAATGAAACAATGAAATCCAATCGCTTCAATAAAGTAGATAGTAGGCAATTTGGTCTATTTAGTTTTTTCTTTGTGAACTGTTTTAATTTTTGTATAATTGGACTGAAAAGAGAAGGAATTGTATAAATGGTCATGCGCTGATATAATATGAACCTTTCAATTTTATTTTTTTTGTTAGATTAATGGGGTAGATCATGATAGTAGCATATCTCTAGTTAGTTGTTTGTTTCCATGCATATATTCAAGTAGTCCACAAACGAGATAGAGTACTTAGTCAAATCCCGATTAGTATTTCGTTTAGGTGGTTAAAACTAATTTCCATTAATTCTCTTAAGTGATTATAATCTCATAAGTATTGGCATTAATTCATGTTACAAAATACATTCCAGCATTAGCATCTGTTGTAACCTATTAATTAGATAAGTTACGGGTTTTTTTCCAGCATGTAATTAATCAGGATTTTTCTTTTTCTTTTTTTTAATTTAGAGACAAATTAAAATAGAAATGTAGTTACTTTAGGATTTCCCTTTTAAAATAAATGAGACGAGCTTCGCCAAATAAAAAAAAATTGCGGGGCCCTAAGTAAAGGTTTAAGATTTTTAGAAGTCAGGAAGGGCCGTTTAGCGAATTTCACGGCCCTCCCAAAAGATAATAACGCGCTAGAATCTTCAGGCATGGCTTTAGTAAATTACATTCCTAAATATGGGCGGGCATTTTATGCGGCCCGAATCCAAATCCTAAGACGTTGAATAGAGTGTGCCTAAGATTGCGGGTTCATTTGATGCGGCGCAATCCGAAGACATACTTTAAACGGCGTTCACTTTCTTGAATAAATATGTATATGTAAAAGCAGTAAAAAATATAATCAGCATATAGGTTATTCATGTAAAAAATCAGATAATAGCTAAATGCAACAGTTGAGCGACCGTGCTAGAACCACGGAACTCGGGAATGCCTAACACCTTCTCCCGTGTTAACAGAATTCCTTATCCGGATTTTTGGTTCGCGGACTGTTAAACAGAGTCATTCTTTTCCTCGATTCGGGATTAAATTGGTGACTAGGGACACCCTAAATCTCCCAAGTGGCGACTTTGAAATAAATAAACAAATCCCGTTTCGATTGTCCTTTAATTGGAAAAACTCCTTCACCCCTCGCGGGGACGTAAAAAGGAGGTGTGACAAGGGTCGCGAGAGGCCGAGGCCAGGACCATGGTAGAGGTTGAGGTGTGGCTCGTTCAGCAGTTGGAGAAGCACCTGTAGTACCACCAGTTGCTCCAGCTCAGGAGCAGATTCCAGATATGGCTGAGCCGGCAGAGCCAACTTAGGCATCAGTTGTGCCTATTGTGATTCCAGACCTTCAGGAGACTTTGGCCCAGATACTAAATGTTTGCACTGGTCTTGCCCAGGTGGTTTCGGCTTAGGCCGCACCTACCACTTCTCAGGTCGGGGGAGGTACTCATACCCCTGTTACCCGTACTCCAAATCACGTGGTGTAGGGACTTCAGACACCGGGGGTACTACCAACCCAGACAGTTCCAGCTGTTAAGGAATATGTGGTTCCTGCCATGCTTGATGATGAGCAACGTAGATTGGAGAGGTTTGATAGACTTCAGCCTCCGACTTTCAGCAGTGCAGAGGGCAAGGATGCTCAGGGTTTCTTGGATAAGTGTTAGAGGATTCTTGGTCGATGGCACCAACTCCAGCAGATGCACCACCCGTCCAGCCAGCTCGATGTGGGACCTAGTTAGCTAGAGGCCACCCTAGAGGGGGAGGCCGATCAGGTGGCGGTCAGGCCCGATTCTATGCCCTTCCTACCAGACTGGATGCCATTGCTTCAGATGTAGTAATCACAGGTATCATCTCAGTGTGCCACATGTAAGCTTCTATATTATTTGACCCTAGTTCCATGTATTCCTATTTTTCATCATATTTTGCTCGTTATCTAGGTATGCCACCAGATAGAGATATTATTTTTGGTATTGATTTAGTATCGGGTACTCAGCCCATTTCTATTCTACCATATCGGATGGCCCCAGCAGAATTGAAAGAATTAAAGGAGTAGTTGCAAAAGTTGCTTGACAAAGGCTTCATTTGGCCTAGTGTAGCACCATGGGGTGCCCCAGTCTTGCTTGTAAAGAAGAAATTAGCCGTCGGTGTTTGTGGCAAGCCTATGAAGAGGGAAGACTAGCCAATGCAACACCACCTACTCGGCTCAGTTCTCAGAAATGTTTTTGAAGGAGTTTGTCTCCTGGATTCTCTGTAATATATGGCATATAGGGCTTGAGCGGTTGTGTCAGGTCACTATGACGGTATCAGGATATGTCAACAGGTTTAATAAGTTAGCCGTCATACTCCTACTTTGGTTCCTAAGCCAGAGAGCGAGTCTACAGACTCATTAAAGGACTCAATTATGATCTTGAAATTTGGTAAAACTTGGGAAGCTACATGTTGATACTTCATTTCGTCTAGTGGTAGAAATTGCCAAAATGTTAGAATGTGTTCTGGATGAGGAAAAAAAAGAAGGGAATCTAAGAAGACCAAGAGGTCTCGAGGTTTTAAAGGATTCAGCGGATTCTACTCTACAACTATAAATCATTATGACACGAGCTTGGGCAGCCAGCCAGCCCAGTCAATATATCTGATTACTCGGGGTGCTCCAGTAAGTTCTTTTAATATACTACCGACACGAGATTCATATAACATTTATTCCAGTTATCTATCATAGACTCAATATGAGCAACCGAAATCTTAAAGGGATTGTTATGAATGTAATAGTACTAGGCACATCATGAGGAAATTGTCCTAGACTTGGGAGAAACATATTTATTAAAAGCACTCAGGCTACATGCTCCATTGCAGTTAATACTCCACTTACATGACCAACTAGAGGTAGGGGTCGGGATGTTAGAGGTGGAGGTGAGACTCCTAGAGGTGGAGACCCAACCCGTTGATATATTTTCTATGGTATGGCTGAGGTCGCAATACCAGATGGTGTCGTTACAAGTGCGGTCTCGAATTATTATAAAGTAACAATTTTTTTTAACTTGATTTGGTTCTGAGTATCGAGACAATTCCTCTTATTATGCTCCACTTATGAGTGAACTTCGTAATTCTAAAATCTACTTATGTGAATACTCTTATTGGGAGATTCGATCGAGATAGCTATGTCTATCATTATGTGTTGTGACTTTGTTAAACAGAAAATTATTCAAAAGAAGAAAATGGAATGTTCCAATTTGGAATGATGTGCATATTACTTGTGGTACAGAGTTGAGGATGAGATCCTCGTGTTATATATAATGTGAAATATTTAAATCGGCTTACAAGCTGCGGTGGATGTTATATAAGGATAAGGTCCTTGTGGTGAAAGAAAAAAATATGTGTTTACATGTTCCCTTTGTGAAATTAAAATTTGTACTATAGTACTTATAGGGAGTCATGCCTATTAGACTTATTTGAAAATTTATTGTATGAATATCTTTGTGCATAATTTTCCAGATTTATATTGTAATTATTGAGTTTTAGACTACGAGGTGAGTGCCCGCGGATGTAAATTGTTACTCCTTAATTCGGGTAAGTAATTATGAGATCTACATGCCTCGTTGTTAGTAAACTAGAGGTTTGAAATGAGATTTTGTTAACATGAGGTTAATTGGCGAAGTTGTAATCCATTATGAACAACTATTAAGACTAGAGATGTGATTATGGTCATACATATGACGCATTTTATGTCAAGATATCATTGTGATAATGTCGTTCTTGTAGTGCAGAGATTAGTGTTACTGATATATACTTTGTGGTGCTTTGTTAGGTTGTGGAAATATTGTTAGGAGTTGTTTTAGTGTCACTCTGACAGGTGGACAGGCCCAATTACAGGGGAGACTCTACCGAAATTTCTGAAAAATTTGGGAGTTAGAAAAATTTAGGATATTGAGATGAGCAAACAAAGAGATAAGTTACATTATGTGTTTGAAGACAGACTCTACTTCTCATTTGAGGACGAATGACCCTAAGTGGGGGAGAATATAACACCCCGTATTTGATGGGTGTGTAGGCACGAGTTGCTATAGCCAGTCGAGACTAATATCGTGTGTTAACGTGAAAATCGGACCTTTTGGAAATGATTGGAGTGTAAGAAGTTTGATCTTAAAGTTTACAAATATGGATAAAGGAAATAATCTCAATTGAAATGGTGTTGTCGGACTTATGTCGAATGTGGAAATGTGGGATCAACCACGAGTATATGTGTAAAAATAAAATCATCAATTTGAAAACCTCAGAATAATTCTTAGTACGTTCAAGGACGAACGTTTGTTTTAGAGGTCGAGAATGTGATGACCCAAAATGTCATCTTTAAATTAAATAATCATCTCGGTATTTTAAAACCTTGAAAAATGCTATTAATTATTTCTCGACTTGCGTGCACGGTCCGTATAATTTTCTGGAAGGCTTTTATGTGAAAAAATGGATTAAAATGTGAATTAGAGCTTTAAAACTCAACTGAGTTGACTTCGGTTAATATTTTGAGAAAACGAACCCGGATCCGAGTTTTGACCATTCCGGTAGAATCGTATCATGATTTGGGACTTGGTCATATACCCGAAATCGAATTCGGAGGTCCCTACATCAAATTATCGTCATTTAACGGAATCTAGAAATCTAAGGCTAAAGATTTTTTAAGTTTGACCAGAGATTTGACTTTTGAGCAAACGACTCCGGAATGGATTTTTGATAATTCTAATAGCTCCATATGGTGATTTTGGGCTTAGGAGTGTGTCTGAAAATTTATTTCGAGGTTCGTGGCTAAAATAGACTTGAAATGGTGAAAATAAGAAATTTAAGTTTGGAAGTTTGACCGGGGGTTGACTTTTTGATATCGGGGTTGGAATCCAGTTATGAAAATTTGTATAGCTTCGTTATGTCATTTATGACTTGTATGAAAAAATTGAAGTCATTCGGACTTGATTTGATAGGTTTTTGCATCGAATATAGAAGTTGGACGTTCTTAGATTCATTAGGCTTGAATTGAGGTGTGATGCACGTTTTTAGCATTTTATGATGTGATTTGAGGTTTCGAGTAAGTTCTTATGATGCTTTAGGACTTGTTGGTGTATTTTATTGATGTCCCGAAGGCCTCGGGTGGATTTCGGAAGGTTAACGGATCAATTCGGACTTGTATTTATCTATTGAAATTTTCTGGGCAGTTTCTGCACTTTTCGCACGTGTGAAGTGACCGCACCTGTGTGAACAGTATTCGTGTACAATAGCCATGTATAGTAGCATGTACAGTACCCGTAAACAGTATCCGTGAACAATATTCATGAATAGTAACACGCGTGAATAGTAACACGCGTGAACAGTACCGCGAAAAATTCTGGACAGTGCATAACAAGCAGTCCGAGTTTTCTTTCGTTTTTGGACTCCCAAGCTCGGTTTGGGCAATTATTAAAGGCAAAGTTCACTACAAAACTTGGGGTAAGTGTTCTTGACTCCCTTGTGATTATATTTTATAAATAAATCTTCATTTTTTGCGTTAGATTATTGATATTTGAAGAGAAATGGAAGAATTTTCTAAAATTCCATAAAGATGCATTTTTAAGATTTGAAAGCCAATCCGATGTTGTATTTTGGTAAAATTTATATGGTTGGACTCGTGGTTAGGTGGGGTTCATAATCCGTGACTTTTGTAGTATTCCGAGACGCGGGCCCCACTGGCGATTTTTGGGTTAATTTCGGATTTTGTTGGAAAATTAGTATTTTCATATGGAATTAATTCCTATAATATGTATTGAATGAATCAAGTTAATTTTGACTAGATTCGGGACGTTTGGAGGCCGATTTGAGCGACAAAGGCATTTCGGAGTAGGAGTTTTGCTCGGATTGAGGTAAGTAACGGTTATAGATCTGGTCCTGAGAGTATGAAACCCTGGACATTGTGTTGTATGACTATTTTGGAGGTGACGCACATGATAGGTGACGGGCGTGTGGGCGTGCACCGTAGGTATTGTGACTTGGTCCGTCCCGCGAGACTGTAGAATCAATTGGCCTACTGTTTAATACATGTTCCCTCTGTTTTCATAGAAATTGATTGTACTTCATGTTAGAAATTATGTTTAGGCCTTATGTGATCACTGTTGAGACCTGAGAGGTCATGTACTTGATGACATAGCTGCTAAATTACTATTTGTACTCAGTCATAGCTTTTCTTGCTTATTATGCCTTGTCTCTTACTGTTTATTGTTGATACATGATATTACTTCTGTTTGGGTTATTTATATGATTTCTGAAAGTCCGAGAGACTGAAGAGATTGATGACTGAGTAAGGTCGAGGGCCTAGTTGTGATATATTGATACTATAGCACGTGAATTGTCCGTGCAGCACATGAGTTTCCCGTGCAGATCAAGATATTGATACTATAGCACGTGAGTTGTCCGTGCGGATCCAGATATTGATACTATAGCACATGAGTTGTCCGTGCGGATCCAGATATTGATACTATAGCACATGAGTTGTCCGTGCAGCACGTGAGTTGTCCGTGCGGATCCAGATATTATATTATAGCACGTGAGTTGTCCGTGCAGCACGTGAGTTGTCCGTGTAGATTATAGCGCTTGGACTGAAGGAGCCCCTCCAAAAGTCTGCACACCCCCAGTGAGCGCAGGTACCTATTGATAGCATGTGAGTTGTTCGTGCAGCATGTGAGTTATCCGTGCAGTTTATAGCGCTTGGGCTGAAGGAGCCCCTCCGGAGTCTGCACACCCCCAGTGAGCGCAGGTACCTATTGAGTATGATTATTGAGGGCTGAGAGCCGAGTGATTAAGTTGTTGAGATGAGCTGAGTGATTGTTGCCTTGAGAGGCCATATTTGTTTTCAGTTAATTGCTACACTCAGTTTCTATTTGTCCGTACATATTTCTGGAATATTTGATATCTGGTTTATTTGAGTATGCACTGATGAGACTTAAATTGTTAAATCGAAAGTATGGCTACTCTTATTTGAAAGTTATTGAGATAACTGTATTTGCATAGCTGTCACTACTTCTCAGTTCCTTATTTCTTTCTGTTACTTACTAAGTTGGTGTACTCACGTTACTCCTTGTACCTCGTATACAAATCCAGAAACTTCTGGTCACGGCGGTTGCTGATTGAGGAGTCAGACTCAGGAGACTATTGAGGTCGCTGCATGGCGTTCGCTGACCTTGACTTTCCTTTCCTTTCATGTTGTATTATTCTATATTTTTAGACAGTTTTTTATCAGTCGGATGTTGTTATCATTTAGATGCTCATGCACTTGGTGACACCGGTATTAGGGATGGATTGTATAGTAATGTTTGAGTTATATTCTATTTTTTAAAAGGATTTCTTTAATATTAACTACTTCTGCCTTTATTTAAAAGTTCTATTGTGTTGAGATATCGAGTTGAGGCTTGCCTAGTTCCACGATAGGCGCCATCACGAGAGGTGAGATTTTGGGTCATGACAAATATAACACCCCGTATTTGATGGGTGCGTAGGCATGGGTTGCTATAGCCAGTCAAGACTAATATCGTGTGTTGACGTGAAAATCGGACCTTTTTGGAAATGATTGGAGTGTAAGAAATTTGGTCTTAAAGTTTACAAATATGGATAAAGGAAATAATCTCAATTGAAATGATGTTGTCGGACTTATGTCGAATGCGGAAATGTGGGATCAACCGCGAGTATATGTGTAAAAGTAAAATCATCAATTTGGAAACCTCGGAATAATTCTTAGTACGTTCGAGGACGAACGTTTGTTTTAGAGGTAGAGAATGTGATGACCCAAAATGTCATCTTTAAATTAAATAATTATCTCCGTGTGTTTAATACCTTGAAAAGCGCTATTAATTATTTCTCCACAGTCCGTATAATTTTCTGTAAGGTTTTTATGTGAAAAAATGGATTAAAATGTGAATTAGAACTTTAAAACTCAACTGAGTTAACTTCGGTCAATATTTTGAGCAAACGAACCCGGATCCGAGTTTTGACCATTCCGGTAGAACCGTATCGTGATTTTGGACTTGGTCATATGCTCGAAATCAAATTTGAAGGTCCCTACATCAAATTATCGTCATTTAACGGAATCAAGAAATCTAAGGCTAAAGATTTTTAAAGTTTGACCGAAGATTTGACTTTTGAGCAAACGACTCCGGAATGGATTTTTGATAATTTCAATAGCTCCGTATGGTAATTTTGGGATTAGGAGTGTGTCCGAATATTTATTTCGAGGTCCGTAGCTAAAATAGACTTGAAATGGCGAAAATAAGAAATTTAAGTTTGGGAGTTTGACCGGGGGTTGACTTTTTGATATCGGGGTCGGAATCCAGTTATGAAAATTTTCATAGCTTCGTTATGTTGTTTATGACTTGTATGCAAAATTTGAAGTCATTCGGGCTTGATTTGATAGGTTTTTGCATCAAATAAAAAAGTTGGACGTTCTTAGATTCATTAGGCTTGAATTGGGGTGTGATGCACGGTTTTAGCATTTTATGATGTGATTTGAGGTTTCGACTAAGTTCGTATGATGTTTTAGGACTTTTTGGTGTATTTTATTAAGGTCCCGAGGGCCTCGGGTGGATTTTGGAAGGTTAACGGATCAATTCGGACTTGTATTTATCTGCTGAAATTTTCTAGGCAGTTTCTGCATTTTTCGCACATGTGAACAGTGACCGCACCTGCGTGAACAACATCCGTGTATAGTAGCATGTACAGTATCCGTAAACAGTATCCATAAATAGTATCCGTGAACAATATTCATGAATAGTAACACGTGTGAATAGTAACACGCGTGAACAGTACCACCAAAAATTCTGGACAGTGCATAACGAGCAGTCCGAGTTTTCTTTCATTTTTGGACTCCCAAGCTCGGTTTGGGCGATTTTCAGAGGCAAAGTTCACCACAAAACTTAGGATAAGTGTTCTTGACTCCCTTGTGATTATATTTCATGAATAAATCTTCATTTTTGGCGTTAGATTATTGATATTTGAAGAGAAATGGAGGAATTTTCTAAAATTTCATAAATATAAATTTTTAAGATTTGAAAGCCAGTCCGATATCAGATTTTGGTAAAATTTATATGGTTGGACTCGTGGTTAGATGAGCTTCATATTCCTTGACTTTTGTCGTATTCCGAGACGTAGGCCCCACGGACGATTTTTGGGTTAATTTCGGATTTTATTGAAAAATTAGTATTTTCATATGGAATTA
The DNA here is from genome assembly GCF_000393655.2 of Nicotiana sylvestris. Classification (NCBI taxonomy): domain Eukaryota; kingdom Viridiplantae; phylum Streptophyta; class Magnoliopsida; order Solanales; family Solanaceae; genus Nicotiana; species Nicotiana sylvestris. The sequence continues at coordinate 50,121,521 of NC_091058.1, forward strand.
ATTTCTATAATATGTATTGAATGAATCGAGCTAATTGTGACTAGATCGGGACGTTTGGAGGCCGATTTGAGCGAAAAAGGCATTTCGGAGTAGGATTTTTGCTCAGATTGAGGTAAGTAACGGTTATAAATATGGTCCTGAGGGTATGAAACCCCGAACATTGTGTCGTATGACTATTTTGGAGGTGACACATATGCTAGGTGACGGGCGTATGGGTGTGCACCGTGGGAATTATGACTTGGCCCGTCCAGTGAGACTGTGGAATCAATTAGCCTACTGTTTAATACATGTTCCCTCTATTTTCATAGAAATTGACTGTACTTCATGTTAGAAATCATGTTTAGGCCTTATGTGATCACTTTTGAGACATGAGAGGTCGTGTACTTGCTGACGTAGCTGCTAAATTACTGTTTGTACTCAGTCATAGCTTTTCTTGCTTATTATGCCTTTGTCTCTTACTGTATTGTTGATCCATGATATTACTTCTATTTGGGCTGTTTATATGATTTATGAGAGTCCAAGAGACTGAAGAGATTGATGACTGAGTAAGGTCGAGGGCCAAGTTGTGAGATATTGATACTATAGCACGTGAGTTGTTCGTGCAGCACGTGAGTTGCCAGTGCAGATCCAGATATTGATACTATAGCACGTGAGTTGTCTGTGCGGATCCATATATTGATATTATAGCACGTGAGTTGTCCGTGTAGCACGTGAGTTGTCCGTACGGATCCAGATATTATATTATAGCACGTGAGTTGTTTGTGCAGCACGTGAGTTGTCTATGTAGATTATAGCGCTTGGGCTAAAGGAGCCCCTCCAGGAGTCTGCACACCCCCAGTGAGCGCAGGTATATGATAGCATGTGAGTTGTCCGTGCAGCACGTGAGTTGTCCGTGCAGTTTATAGCGCTTGGGCTGAAGGAGCCCCTACGGAGTCTGCACACCCCCAGAGAGCGCAGGTACCTATTGAGTATGATTATTGAGGGCTGAGAGCCGAGTGATTAAGCTGTTGAGATGAGCTGAATGAATATTGCCTTGAGAGGCCATATTTGTTTTCAGTGAATTACTACACTCAGTTGCTATTTGTCCCTGTCGTACATATTTCTGGAATATTTGATATCTGGTTTATTTGAGTATGCACTGATGAAACTTAAACTGTTAAATCGAAAGTATGACTACTCTTATTTGAAAGTTATTGAGATAACTGTATTTGCATAGCTCGTCACTACTTCTCAGTTCCTTATTTCTTTCTGTTACTTACTAAGTTGGTGTACTCACGTTACCCCTTGTACCTCGTATACAAATCCAGAAACTTCTTGTCACAGTGGTTGCTGATTGAGGAGTCAGACTCAGGAGACTATTGAGGTCGCTGCATGGCGTTCGCTGACCTTGACTCTCCTTTCCTTTCATGTTGTATTGTTCTATATTTTTAGATAGTTTTTTATCAGTCGGGTGTTATTATCATTTAGATGCTCATGCACTTGGTGACACCGGTATTAGGGATGGATTGTATAATAATGTTTGAGTTATATTCTATTTTTTAAAAGGATTTCTTTAATATTAACTACTTCTGCCTTTATTTAAAAGTTCTATTGTGTTGAGATGTCGAGTTGAGGCTTGCCTAGTTCCATGATAGGCGCCATCACGATAGGTGAGATTTTGGGTCATGACATTTGAGCCGGTATACCTAATGTCAATTTCCTACTAACCTCCGAAATAGTTGAAGGAATAATCATATCCTTCCCAGTTTCTACTCCTTCTTGCCGTTCCGGTGTTTGTATGTCTTGAGTTGTCTTTCCAGCTTTAGATTTGTTACTAATTGAGCTTCCAGCTGTTGAGATCGGTATCTTAGAAACTTTTTTTGGCCTTCTTCTTCCTCTACGTCGCCCCCTAGCCATGGCAGATGCACTCGGTGCACGTTTAGCTAACGTGAGCTGAAAGCATGGAGAAGACGAGCTTTTTTCACCACTCAGTATATCTAATTAATCCTTAAAACTATTATTATTATTGTTATTTTATGAGTGCTCTTTCTTTATCTGTTATCTTCACAAATTAATACCTATTTCAAAATAGTTCTAGAATGTGAGAAACAAAAGCACATAAATGTGGTTGATAAGAGTCAAACTATGGATCACTGTAATATTCCCGTGGAACATGTTTCCTCTAGTACTCTAATTTGGGGAGAAATTTAAAAATTGTCACACTTTCAACAGTAATCGAAATTTAGTTACTTTTTATGTAAAGATAAATTTGAACGAAAACATTGTTCAAAATCCAGAAAATACTCCAGCATAATATATTGGAACTCCAGCATAATATATTGGAGTTCCAGCATAAGTATACATAGAACCCCAATATATTATACTGGAGTTCCAGTATAATATACTGGACTTCCAGCATAATATACTGGAATTCCAGTATAATATACCGGTCCAACATAATATGCTGGAAGTTCATACATAGGTGCTCCAATCTCCAGTATATTATGTTGGAACTTTCCGCGTGTTGAAGTTCCAGCATAATATGTTGGAAGTTCATACACAGGTGCACCGATCTCCAGTATATTATGCTGGAACTTTCCGTGTTGCAGCAAAATAGTGGCTATTTTTCCATGAATTCGCAAATACTGGCTATTTTTGAATGACCGGTCCGAAAACTGGCTAGCCCGTGCTATTTTTACTCTAATTTGTAAAGATACATATCAACTATATATATAATATTTCCTATTTCAACCACACACAAAAAAAATAGCACAATATAATATGTGAAATAATCCCATCAAACAAACACGCCACAAGATTAATTGACCCTTTCTTTTTAACCCTTTGTACTCTGTTATTTGATTTACTAAGTCTAATCATTATTATTATTATACACTTTAAAAGAGAGAAATCACTCTTTCAATTGGTATACTACTTTTTCTGGTGAGAAGTTAACCTCAATACCTCGTAAACACTTGTCTATTAAACCATCATTTAAATCTAAGAATGTTTATTTAGAAAGGCTTCATGTCACAACTGGTCGGTGAAAGAAATTACAAAATGATAGAGCACAATGTCAGACACGTATTAACAATGACTTGTCCTAACGATAGAAATAATTGAAGGACTAATATTAAAATAAACGGATACTATTAAACATATATTGGATTTGTCAATGGCATCGTAGTCTGATGGAATCCGTATATGTTATTTGCAAATATCTCAGGTTTAACTCCTTCATAAACGGGTATTTCTTACTTTTAATATATACTATATATTTGGTATTGAAAAGGCAAAAAAAGAAGACGTATTGTTTTTTTTTTTTTTTGGGTAAGGAGGAACCCACAGTCGCTACAACCTCTGAGGCTGACCCTTCGAGTGAGTACTATGTGCGTACTGGTTAAACTCTCCATGTGCAATAGCCTGGAATCACACAGGAAATGTACACCGTACTAGACAAGCTCTGTCCGTATAGATGACCACCATACGGATGACCATCCTCCAAACCAAGAGGGCGTCATGAAGGGATAGAAGACGTATTGTTGTACAACTACTACTCCCTCCGTTTCATATTAAATGAGGTAGTTTGACTCGGCACGGAGTTTAAGAAAAAAGAAGAAGATTTTTGAAACTTGTGGTCTTAAAAACTTAAGAGGTAAAAAGTTTGTGGGGCCATGACATTTGTGTGACTATAAAAGCTTCTCATTAAGGGTAAATGGGTAAAATGAAAGAATTTAATGTTGAATTATTTCTAAATTTAGAAATGTGTCATTTGTTTTGGAACAGACTAAAAAGGAAAATATCTCATATAATATGAAACGGAGGAAGTATATATTATGGAAATGATATGAGTGGTCTTTGTCTCCATTATTGGGCTTGTTAAAAGTTCAACTATGCCTTATATATTGTTTGGAAAATATTAAAGATAAAATGCTTAGATGATTTTTTTCATTGCACTAGTATTGTTATCAAAAGGAGTTTGAATTCAAAGTATGCAATAATTAACATGGAAAAGAGGACTAAATTGTCACGGGTTAGCACTTATTAGCCACTCCCTATTAACTTTATTTCTTTCTCATTAAAGTCAACTTAAAGTTACTATTTTAAAAAAACTGTCTGGCCAGTATTAACTTTAACTAGTAAAGTTTTACATATTCATAGCCTGCTTATGCCTCAGCAGCTATAGTCTTACAAGTTCCAAAAACCTACATAACTATTTTTATGAAAACATGAAATGCTGTACCAAACTACTAATCCCAGTGGTGGCTCTCACATTACAAATGTAGGCTACTTCTCGTGCAATGCAATACTATTAGCTCCTCTACTTCTCTTTTCAAATAGCCTCAGGTTCCTTTCTATCCAAATGACATGTGTTATCTCAGCATATACCATCCCATAGAGTTGAGCTCTCTGTGTCCCGCCCTTAGGCCATTTTGTCACCCATTGCATATGTTGGTCCTAGTTATCTTTCACAACATCCTGTCTTTTCATCCAATGAAGGATTCTCTGTCATAATTCCTTTGTAAAGCGACAGTTCACAAACAAATGTTCCATGGTCTCATCATGATTTTGACTTTGTAGGAATGTTTGAAAAAAATTAACAATTATTATTGGCAACTCATATAGAATATAATTTAGCTTTTACGTTTTCATCTTTATTGTTTCAAAATTATATTTTTACCGATTTGACTCTTAATATTACACAATAACTGATTTTACTTAATTTTTTATCTTTCACTATTAATGCACTTCTTATGGAACAAATATATGTACCCTAGGAGTTTTTTCCATTTGAAAAATACTTTTACTTATACGATATTTTTTTGGGAAAAATTGAATTGCATTCTTTTGCTACTTAGCTAATTTAATTATTTAATTATTTATTTTAAGCATTAAAGAAAGCGATTCTATTTATAACACAAACTTCTATTGTGGTTGAAAATTACGCTTACCTTTCTTATTTTTATTTTTTATAATGAAACAAAATTCACATGACAATATATAATAGCATCTATGTAATGTTCCAAATTTCCCTTCAACGGTATTAGATATTAAATACTAAATTTAGTAACACAAAAGTCTTTACATGAGTACAAAATAAAAGTATTTGCACTTCAAAAAATGATAAAAACATGGATTACAGCTCTTTCATCTCATGCTTGAATTTTAACCTATTCCATGATTCATGTTGCATATTTATTTACATAAACTGAATATTGATCTTTAGAAATGAGATAAAATTAATCTTCTATATATTCGGTTATTCCTATAAATTTATTTATTAATATTATAAAATTATTGATGTATGATGAAAATTTATACTCCTAATTTTACTGTGGTAATGTATATTAAAAAATCTAAATACCTAAAATATGTCATGTTATAAAAGACATTAGAAGGAAAATAGGCCAAAAATAGTTGAAAGAAACGAAAGCAAATATTTCAAGCTCAATTTTAAAATTGACTCCTTCGTTTTACGTATAACATGAAAAAAAAATACTTAGACAAACTTGGCCAAAAAATAAATTAGCTAATATATCATTTAAGTATTCAAGAGAAAATTCAATTAACGAAAAAAAAATTTATAACTATTGTTCTTTAACTTTTATTAATAATTTAATGTTGCTTTTAATTTTGCCAAATATAATGAGTATTTTATTTTTGTGTTATATATATAGCTTACGTGTGCCTTCTTTTAGTAGCTTCAAAAGTAGGGCTAATCTGACGGAAAAAAAGGTAGTACAAGTACGTATTTTTAATCTCTAAGTTTTGAATGATAAAAAAATATTATAGTTTACTACAACTTTAATATTAATGGGCTTTAAATTAAAAAAAATTATATTAAATAAAAATTTAATTGCTTTTAGAATCCTGAATATTAGGATTCTCTACATAATTCAAATATAGAAAAATTTAATAATCAGGACTATAGTTGATTTTAATGTCCCATCTATTGGAAAAATAATTAAATGATTATTCCTACATATTAGGAAAATATTTAAATTACTATTTTATCCAATCTGAACTCTATTTTTAAAGGACAAAAAAGACGAACGACATTTCGCTAAGGACTTTCGTGCTTTTAATATAGTATAGATTAATAGGAGTAATAGATTGATTAACTGCAAATTAATTAAGCAAACAAAATTCTTTTTGTCCAGATTATTGAAATATTTAGAAAGGGTAAGAATCATTAACAGAATTGAAAAATATGAACTAAAGAAGGTCATGTGTTTTACATAAAGCTTTATACATTAATTTACTCTTCTATATATATAAACAACCACAAAAATAATAACAAGAGATCGATCCAAACTAATGAGGTACACGTTTGATATATGAATTCTTACTGTTCATTTCATTCGCTTGAAACCTGTTTCATTCCAATATTCAATAATTGGGGTTACTAACAGTAGAAAATCTTCCCATATTTTACTTACATGTATTTAAAGTACAACCAGTTGTAACTTTCCTTTCAAGGGAAGTCAGTGCAACAGTATCTTGTAAAATGACCCCCCAAAAAAAAAAAGAAACCTTAAAATTTACAGCTTTGCGTAAGAAGGGAAAACGAGAGGAATATATATATATATATATATGTACATAACTTTCTGCGATTTGGTAAGTAATTCCTTATTCATAACGTGCAAGAAATTAAATTTCAGTTTCATCATCATCTCCTTTAGCTGAAGCTCCTTCCTTCAAAGTGCTGAGCGAATCTTGAGATAACTCGCTACGATACTTCTGCACCACTAAAACTGATGCCGTTGTTGAAAATTCAGGGGAAATTAACAAGTTTCCCAAAGGCCCCAATTCTGGACAGTCAGTCCTTGTATCAAATGTCGAAACCAATTGACCCTCAGACATTCTCCCGACCAGGAACAGGTTAACCTTTTTATATGCGCGGATTGCTTCTATAGTTTCTGTAGCATCTTTCACTGTAATCTCCTCGAAAATGATAGAACCGTCACCACTTGATTTCTGCTTTAAGTCCGCAAGAAATTCTTCATCTGTTAACTCGGCCTCGGGGCCAGAGTCATCGATGATGTCCACGTGGACAGTGAGCCCAACAACCTCAGGGTCCGTTACAAAACGGACCGCGGTTAAAGTAATGCCAGGGTGCTCGGCCATGCGCATACCATAAGCGAGCGCTTCACGATCATCTTGACCCCCAAAGAACAAAACCAGTACCGAATAATCAACTTCGCTAGCAGATACATGACATGCTCCGCCGAGCCCACGGTCAATTAATATGCTAACAGAACACGGTGCGTGTTGTAGAACTCGTCGATTGACAAGTCTAAGATCAGCTCGTGTTGTTTCAAAATGTCCGTCAATTCTCTGATGTTTATGGAACGGTAAAATTATCATTGAAACTCTTTTTCTCTCCGCGCTAGCAATTATGTCCTCATGCATACTAGTCATAGCAGAGATTGCAGTTGTTGGTCGAATTGACACCTTACTGAGTTGTCCAAATGTCTCAAATGCGACAATGACTTGGTTTGATTCCCCTACCTGTCCTTTATTCCAAAACGGAAGCCCGTTCTTTCTGGCCTTGTGAACCATTAGAATTGCTGAGGATCTTTCAGTAAGCTCCAAGAGGTGCATCGCGTAGACGCGAAGTCCTTCCTTTTTCTCTGTTCCTCTAGAGGCTTCGATGAGATTTATCAGTGTGGGGATATTTCTTGTGCCGTGGAAACATGTCAAGATTCGGAGTTGTGCCTTGCTTGTGTCTTTCCTCATTATTGTTCTGTGTTTGTATTCCGTGACAGCCATTTTGGCTGGCTTGTAGATGGCTATAACTATTGGGGTTGTCATGAATGTTGTGAAGAGAGCCATTAACACCATGATCGCAAATATTTGATCGTTCAATACCTACAAAATTAATCCGACACGATATTATTTTATGTGCAACTCGAAAGGTTAAATATAATGAAAATCTACTCCACCTGTTTCATTCATTTATATGATGGTGTTTGATTGAGGAAAATATTTCAGAAAGAAAGACTATATACTAAAGTAATGCCATGGTATTTAATTTTATGCCTATAATAAGAGCATGTCATTAAGATCGAGATAAAAAGTTTAAAGTTAAAGAGTTTTCAAATATAAAATGGTGTTACTATATATTTTTGGAAAGATTAAAGAGTTAACATATTAAATAGCTGAAATGAAGCTTACCCCTTTATCTTTGCCAATGTTAAGGACAATGAGTTCCACTAACCCTTTAGTGTTCATCAAGAAACCAAGAGCCAAGGATTCTTGAAGAGACAACTTGCACATGAGAGAGACAAATACAGTACCAACAATCTTGCCAAAACATGAGGTAGTAATGACAAGAGCAAGAAGACCCCAAGATTGAGCTCCTTGAATAGTGGCTACATTTGTTTTTAATCCACTAGACACAAAGTATAGAGGAAGGAATAGTCCAGACACAAGATCCTCCACTTTTTCCACTAAAGCACCTGCAAATGGCCCATCTTTTGGTACGAGAACCCCAACAACAAAAGCACCAAATAGGGCATGAATACCAATTGCATCAGTAACAAATCCTGCAGCCAAAACAATTGCCAATGTAGCGCACACATATAACTCATTCACTGGCTCTCCCTCTGAACATTGCCTTGCCATCCAATTGAATATTAGAGGTGCAGTGAATATACAAATCAGGACAAAACCTGTCCCACATAAGAGGACCCATAATGAAATTATGGGAGAACCGGAACCTGAAACAGAAGCCGATCCAAAATTTAAATTTGATATATTCAAGTTTTATGATTCTTGAATATAATATTTACTGCGAGTTCAATTGAACCTATAAAAAAAGAAAAGCTACATCCGCCTCTGACCAGAAAGTGCAATAGCAAGAGCGAGTAGAATCCATGCGGCTACATCATTGACCGCGGCAGCGGACATCGCCATTCGACCAACATCGGTTGTCAAAAGCTTGAGTTCAGCTAAAATACGAGCCAAAACAGGGAAGGCAGTGATAGACAGAGCAACTCCCATGAAAACTAGAAAAGGTCCTTGATTAACCCCTTCGGCAATTGTGGCTCGGAGAGCAAAAGATGTTCCAATTCCTAATACAAAAGGGAGAGTGATTCCAGCAAGAGCAATACTTAGTGCTTTTTTTCCAGTTCGACGAAGAGACCTTGGGTCTAACTCAGTCCCAACGAGGAAAAGAAAGAATAGGAGGCCAAGGTTAGCCAATGTATCCAACACTGTGAGGCTACTTTTTGGAAATATCGCATTCAGATACTTCTCGTTGCGTCCAAGAGCAGAAGGACCTAGTAGAATTCCTCCCTGCCAAAATAAAAATCAATTGTCACCTTTTCAAAAATGGCGGACTAATGGCGGGTACTTTGGGTTCGATTGAATATGTTGCTTTAGGATTGAAATATGTGTAATAATAATAATAATAATAATAATAATAATAATAATAATAATAATAATAATAATAATTTAAAATGTATACTTATAATACGATGACATTCTTTTAAATCCCATGATTATATCAATTTAAATTCTTTTAAACGACGGAGAGTACATGATGTTCCAGGATGATGTTTTTCTGAAGTAAATATATTGCGACCACAGAGAAATATTTTCACGAAACTATATATTGTTAATTAGAAAATTTGACTTCTAACGTCGACATGTATTTATCAGTATGTATTAGCAAGGAAGAAAGAAATTAATTATACTCATCCCACAGAAAATTAATAAAAAAGGTTCATATAAGTTTATAATTTTATTGTTTTGAAGTTGATTCTCTTTCATTCATCAACCTCTGAACAAAAAGGGATGCAGGATAGAATAACTATTCATCAACTATAACTACTCCTTCCATTTTAAGTTAAACGTACAATTTCCACAATTGGATACCTGACGATTCGCATCTCAGTATTACATGATAGGCAATATCACTAAATTAGTATAGCCTACACGAGTTACGTTTGAAAAGAAACAATAAGAATAAATAATAAAAATAGAGGACGTGTGCTAAAGTGGACTTTATATTATTAACAAAATTTTTTGGATGCATTAATTAATGTAATACCAATCATTCTACGCCAGTTAATCCTTTGAACTTGGAGGCGACAATAATTAATTTGTTAAAAGATCATATAGGGACACTTGGAGAAAGAAACCAATAAACTAAACCCTTCTTCAAAAAATAGCACTCTTGTTTGCATCAGTACGTAAATGAGTGGAGTTAAAAGTTAAACGATCTGATATATTCTAAAGAAGAATTAACACAAAAGTAGAGCTAGAAATTGCTCATTATAAGTTTGAGTTTTTTTAAAAAAAAAAAAAATTAAATAGAGAAGACTAGGTCTCATGTGACTTTGGACAAACAAAGTAGCATAATAGGACGCCAATCATTTTGGTCTTTTCCCGAATATAGAATATATTAATCTTCTTAGAACATATTAAAAAGAAAAATAATAGGAGTATCACATAAAATGAAATAGATAAAGTATTGTTTTATTAAAAACTTAACATTATTTTGGACCAAAAGAAGGAGGGACAATAATCTATTTTTTTTTTCCTTTCCTTTTCCTGTGATGAGATCGTAAAACTAGTTTCAAGCTTAAGCTACGAGAGAGAACCTAAGAGAGGAAAGACTTACAATAATCTCAGCAACAACACGCGGTTGTCTCAATGGTCGGAGAATATAGGCGAGGACTCGAGTGAGTACAAGCACCAAGCATATCTGTACAATCGCCAAAGGCAGTGCATAATGCAGCGGATTATCCCCTTGGAGTACTCCGCTAGAGGTAGCATGCATTGGTGATGATTCACATTTAACCGCCATGATGACTTCCTAGTAAAACAACCTTAACAAAATCCAACCAGATCCAGCAAAACCTTAAATCTTCTTTCAATGTCTGCAATATGTAGTAAAAAAATGTTATCTAAAAGATAATTACAATATATTGTTCATGATAAATGAAATTAATAACCTAAAAATAAGATAAATTACCTGCTAAAAGGAGTGAAGAGAAAGAAGAGCAGGACAAAAGAGCAAAGCTTATTATTCCAAAAAGTGAGGAACCAATGAATAGAAACTTGCCTTAGGCAATTTAAAGAGTGGTGTGTCCTACACAGGGCCTTCAACTCCAGTATTTATATGGAGCCACGAGAGTTTGATTTGTCGATAATACCCATGGTGGATAAACCTATTAATATAAGTCAACAATGTTTTAGCTATTATTTTACTCACATTATTACTCTCTCTCTCTCTGGTATTCCTTTTTCGAATTTAATTAGTTTCTAGCATTGAATTTGATTTTTTTTTCCCTTCTAACGGGATTTGTTTTCTTTAATCATTTTTAATTTCCTCCAAGTTTTGACCATTGAAATTGCGAGTCTATTTCCTGGTATTCACGCCATATAGAAATTAATTAACTCGTTATGTTAATCTATTGATATGTATTTCGATAACATACTCTTCTTATCATATTAGTCGTTTAAAATATAGTACCAATTCACGTTACTATCATTTACATATCTTATTTGAAGTTCGATTGTGATCTGTGTGACTTTTGGTTTCAATCCTTCTTTAACTTACTTTTCTTCTCTTTTCGATCTGATCATGTTTTTTCATTAAATCAACCATATCCAAACATGAATTTCATGGCAAATCCTATGTATAAAATGTCTAAGTCAAGGTTATTACATGATCAAGTATCAGAGTGTCACTTGAGTTTTTCTTACACACCAATTTTACTCCACCTTCTTTCACACTATTCTAATACAAAAGAAACCAAAAGAAAATTTTGTCCTTTCCCTCTTTATTTTGTCGGGACTTTCCCTTTTTAAAAGTCAATTTGACTAATTGACTTGGAGGTGTCAGAAAAAATTTAAATTTATTTTTTATAAAATTACTCTTATGTTCATATCCCTAAAAAGTTTTCTTATTCCTCACATTAAATATTTAATTAAGGGTAGTTTAGTCATACTAGGTATTTTTATATATAATTTAATATTTTTTTAATGGGCGTACCCAAAGCAAATTGGTCACTTATTGTGGACCGAATGGAGTAATCAAATGTAGATTAATTCATTTTTTGCAGCTAAAATTTAAGCATGCTGAAACTTTTACTGAAAAAAGGTAAATTAAATTTTTCTTCATTTAGAAAAGGTGAATAGTGCACATTGGAAATCAAAGAATGCTCAGTTTGACAAATATTTGGGACAGATGGAGCATCATTTAATATATATTAAAAGTAAAAAAAATCGACTAAAGGGTTTCTAAGAATTGTTAATTTCTGATAAAATCACACACGTCGATTTCTGAAATGGGGTCGGGGTTAATGGTGGTGGGACCCTGATGAATGGGAGAGGCCTTTAGATTAAAGCACGTTGTAATAAAATTCACGAGTCAATTATATTTAAAAATATTTTAGTACGAAATAATGCAGCATCCTACATCTAATTAACGTTAACATTTTTTTCTATTCTCCCAATTTCTTTTTTATATACAATTATTGAGGTCAACTATAATAAACATTAAATATTATCGTCCTTGGCATCATGTCATGTTGCCGAGTCTTTTTTTTCTTTTCGACTTTCTTTTTGGTATAACGCTGAGAAGCTGAAGATTTAAATGGACAGTAATCTCCTTTAGGGTCGTTTGGTAGGATGTATTATGAAAAAAATAATATATGTATTAGTCTTAATATTACAAATATCTTGTTTGGTAGTGTTTTTTTAATCTAGGTATAACTAATACACTTAGGGATCGTATGAAAGGAAGTATACGAATAGTGTTGAATATGGTGTATTGGTAATTCTGGTATTAGTAATGTATAAATTAGTTATGCTGAGATTATTTCTTATCCACTGTTTGGTTTGGTATATTATAGCATTATATAATTTCTAAAAAAAATTGATTGCTTACAAATTACTCTCGACATTCTTTAACTTTGTACATTATTTTTATTGCAACAATTTTATTATTCTCTACATTCTTTACGCTTTCTAAAGCTAATTTTTTCTTTACAGGGGAGCAAAACTAAAAGAGAAAACTAATTGAAATATTAAAATTAAAAACAACCCAACAGAATCCCACAAGTGGGGTCTGGGGAAGGTAGAATGTATGCAGACCTTACCCCTACCCTGGAGGGATAGAGAGGCTGTTTTCGAGAGACCCTCAGCTATAGAAGACGAAAATACACAATAGATTCTGTGACAATAACAAAAACCAGAAAGATAATATAAGCATCGTAAGAGACAGAAACTAGATGGAAAAACAATAACAATAACTAGTAATACAGCTACCGTACGATGAACAAAAAACAGAAAAATAGTATGGACACAAACTTACACCATAAATATCCAAGAAAACACCCTAACAAGTTATCCCCATCCCCGATACAAAGGAAGAAAAAAGCTCAGCTCTCTCCTAACCATCAACCCTAATGCTTGACCTCCACACCTTCATATCTAGAGCCATGTCCTCGAAAATCTGAAGTCGCGTCATGTCATACCTGATCATCTTATCCCAATACTTCTTAGGCCGCCCTCTACCTCTTCTCATACCACTCAAAGCTAACCGCTCACACCTCCTAACCGGGGCATCTTGGCTTCTCATGCATACGTGCCCGAACCATCTAAGTCTCGTTTCTCGCATCTTGTCGTCTATGGGAGCCACACCCACTTTATCCTAAATATATTCATTCCTAATCTTATCCATCCTAGTGTGCCCACACATCCATCTCAGCATCCTCATCTCTGCTACCTTCATCTTCTAGATATGGGAATACTTGAATGGCCAACACTTCGTCCCATATAACATGGCCAGTCTAACTATCGCTCTATAAAACTTGCCCTTAAGTCTCGTAGGCACCTTCTTGTCATACAGGACTCCAGACGCTAACCTTTATTTCATCCACCCCACCCCTTTACAATGTATGACATCCTCGTTAATATCACCATCCCCCTAGATAATTGACCCAAGATACTTGAAACTTCCTCTCTTGGAGATGACTTGTGTCAAGCCCCACGACCAAATCTGCTTCCCACGTCATATCACTGAATATGCACTCCAGATACTTTGTCTTAGTCCTACTCAACTTGAAACCCTTAGACTCAAAGGCTTGTCTTCAAGCCTCTAGCCTTTCATTAACGTCGCCTCGCGTCTCATCAATAAGAACTATATCATTAGCGAACAACATACACCAAGGCACCTCCCATTGAATATGGTGTGTGAATGCATCCATCGCCAGGGAAAATAAGAATAGGATGAGCGCAGATCCTTGGTGCAACCTCATAACAGCCGGAAAATGCTCCGAGGTCACCACCCACAGTCTTAACCCGAGTCTTAGCTCTATCTTACATGTCCTTTATCACTATAATGTAAGCTATCGGCACACCTTTCACCTCCAGGCATCTCCACAGCATCTCCATAGGAACCTTGTCATATGTTTTTTCAAGGTCAATAAACACCATGTGCAAGTCCTTCTTCCTATCCTTGTATTGTTCCACCAACCCCCTGATAAGGTGGATAACCTCCATGGTCGAACGGCGTGATGTGAACCCGAATTGGTTGTCAAAAATAGGCACAACCTTCCTCAACCTTCCTTCACCAACCTCTCCAAACTTTCATAGTATGACTTAGTAACTTGATACCCCTATAGTTGTTACAGCACTGGGTATCACCTTTGTTCTTGTATAATGGTATCACCGTGCTCCACCTCTATTTATTTGGCATCTTATTCGCCGTGAAAATAACATTTAACAACGCAGTCAGCCATTCCAAGCCTGCTCTACCCACATACCTCCACAATTCTACCAGAATCTTGTTAGGCTCGATAGCTTTACCCCGACTCATCCTGCGCATAGCACCCACGACCTCCTCAACCTTAATATGCCTACAATACCTAAAGTCTTGCTGACTCTCGGAGTGCCCCAATTCCCCTAGCACAATATCTCTATCTCCCTCTTTATTCAGAAGTTCATGAAAGTAAGCCTGCCATCTCTGCTTAATCTAGGCATCTTCTATTAGTACTCTACCATCCTCGTCTTTGATGCACCTCACTTGTTCTAGGTCACGAGCCTTCCTCTCTCTCGCCTTGTCCCACTGAACTAACTTTTTGTCCCTTCCTTTGGCCCCCAGATCCTCATACAAACGACAAAATGCAATAGTCCTAGCCTCATTGACCGCTAACTTCGCCTCCTTTTCTAGCTTCCTTATATCTTCATCTGTTTTCTCTCCTCTCATCCTCGTATGTGCTCTCCAATAACTTAAGGTACGCCGCTTTCTTTGTTTCCATTTTACATTGGAACACATCATTCCATCACCAGTCTCCTCGGTACCTACCTGGGTAGCCCTTCGAGACCCCTAACACTTCTTTTGCCGCCTCTCTAATACAGTCCGCCGTCATCGTCCACATATCTCTTTCATCCCCGCTACTCCTCCAGGCTCCCAAAGCCAACAACCTCCCCTCCAACTCCTGAGCTTTAACCTTCATCAAAGCTTCCCACCTGATCCTCGGTTGACCCTGAACAAACCTCATATTCCTTGTTATCATGATACCGACGTCCATCACTAAGAGCCTATGTTGTGATGCGAGGGTCTCGCTCGGGTAAACCTTGCAATACTCGCACAGCACAACCCCCTGCCGCTCCTCCTGAGGAGAAGATAATCAATCTAGGTCTTAGCCATTGTCACGACCCAAAATCCATTAAAGGTCGTGATGACGCCTAACACTGCTGTAAGACAAGCCAACACTAATTAATTAACTTTATTACTCATTTTAGTATTTTGAAATCGTAATTTCCTTCAATTAAATAGTAATAAATAGAACGTACAGAGTAAATAACAATATTTTTGCAACTAAAATACTGAACAACTCATAATCACTCCCAAAACCGGTATCACAAGTGCATGAGCATCAACTAGGGAGTAAAATAAAGTATAACATCTGTCCGGATGACAAATTTGACAGGGAAAATATAAATAACTCTGAAGGAGACTCTGCTGATTGTGGATCGTAATATAGAATGCAGCTCACTTAAATCCCTGCATTAGCCACACCTCTGAGCCTACAAGGCCACTAGATATATATATGTACCAGCACAAAAATGTGCAGCAAGTGTAGTATGAGTACGTAAATCAACGCATACCCAGTAAGTATCCAGTCTAACCTCGAAGAAGTAGTGACGAGGAGTCGACTCCGACACTTACTATAGGCTAACAATAAAATGCTGATATTATATTTTAGCATGAAATACATAACATACCTGAAAATTCAATAACCGGAAATAATCAACATTCTTTTTTTTTTCTAATAGAAATTCTCAAATTCTTTTTCATCATTTAACAATTTATATCTCAAGCCAATAAGGCAATGTTAATTATTATTAGTTCCAAAGAGTTATCATGTGCAAGTCATGCCGAGGTCGTACGGCCTCATCCAACATATAAATATAAACTGTACACTGCCGAGGGTCGAATGGCACGAACCATAGATGCATCTATTAACCTGCCGAAGAGAACGGCCCGCTCCCATGAGAGTAGTGGAAATTTACCCCGCTCGCGGAAATATATTTGTGACACGGTTGAATATAGATTTCTTAAATTATTATAATATTTCCTTAATTCTTTCAAAAATACGAAATTTCAAATGAAAACTTTCAAGTCTCGAAATCCTCCATTTTAACTCTTTTCAAGGCATTTAATAAGCATACTCAATCTCAATTCTTTTCAAGGCAAATAATAAACATAATCAAATAATGGTATCAACAAGGCATGGTATAAACCTAAAACTACCCGGACATAGGCATAATTAGTATCTACGTATGTACTCTCGTCACTTCGTGCGTACGAAGCCCCCGCAAATAAGATCACACATGAATTCAATTCACATATGGGGTTAATTCCCTCTTACAAGGTTAGAAAAGAGACTTACCTCACTTCAAAGTTCCATAGCCGGCTCCCAACCTTTCAAACAACTCAAACCGATGCTCAACGCTCCAAAACTAGTCAATAAATATGCAAATCCATCAATATACACTATAATACTCATTATAATTCAATTTAAATAATTTTCAACTCCGCTCGAAAAGTCAATAAAAAATACCCCCGGACCCACGTGCTCGAATTTCGAATTTTTTTGAAGATAAACTTTACCCATAACACCACGAACTACAATATATAATTTATTCCAAATTCCATGTCCAATTTCGTGGTCAAAATCCAAAAATATAAATTTTTAGATTTTTCTTCAAAACCCCAAATTTCTACAAATTTTCATGCCTAAATCCATGTATAAACCTTGTATGTAACTCACAACTAGTAGAAATCACTTACCTCATGCTTAATGATGAAATCTCCTCTTCAAAAGCTCCAAACATCGCCCAAGCCGTGTGAAAAATGGGTGAAATGAACTCAAACCCCGCTTTAAAAGCATTTTGCATAGCCCAGGTCCGCCCTTCTTCGCGTTCGTGGCACGACCATCACGAACGCGAAGGCCAGAATGCACTTACTCCAATATACTCATCGTGTTCGCATCACCTTGGCCGCGTTCGCCAAGCCTTGTGACCACCACCCTTAGCGTTCACGATCCACGAGCCGAGTTCGAAGGCTAAATTGCTCCAGGCCCCCGTTCCCTCTCTCTTCTTCGTGTTCTCGTATCCTTAGCCGCGTTCACGAAGGCTTTCCTAGCATCTGCCTCGCATTCGCATCTAGTGCCTCCCATTCGTGAAGGACAAATCCCAGTAGCCTCAAAGTTCCTTTTCGTGAACGCGGGACTACCTTCGCGTTCACGAAGAAGGAAACCAGATACCAACAACAACAGTTCCAAAACAACCCGAGTCGATCCGTAACCACCCCGAAACGCACCCGAGTCCTCTGGGACCCCATCCAATCACACCAACATGTCCCAAAACATGACACAAATTTGTTCGAGGCCTCAAATCACATCAAACATGGTCAAAACCATGGATCACACCCTAATTCAAGCTTAATGAACGTTAGAACTTCAAACTTCTACATTCGATGCCGAAACCTATCAAATCACGTCCGATTGACCTCAAATTTTTCACACAAGTCACATTCGACATTACGAACCTCCTCTAACTTTTGAAATCGGAATCCGACCCCGATATCAAAAAATCCACTCCCGGTCAAACTTTCCAAAAAACTTCAAGTTCTAACTTTCACCAAATGACCCCGAAATGACCTACGAACCTCCAAATCCACATCCGGACGCGCTCCCAATACTAGAATCACCATACAGAGCTATTCACAGACTCTGAATCCCAAATGGACATCGATAACATTGAAATGTACTTCAACCCAAAATTTATGAAATTCTTCCAAAATGCCAACTTTTCACAATAGGTGCCGAAATGCTCCCGAGTCATTCAAAACTCGATCCGGACATACTCCCAAGTGCAAAATCATCATACGAACCTACTGGAACCTTAAAATCCCGATTCCGAGGTCATTTAGTAAAAAATCCAACCTTAGTCAGTTCTTTCAACTTAAAGTTTTCGAAATGAGAGTCTTTCCAAATCAAACTCTAAACATCCCAAAATTCAATTCCGACCATGCACACAAGTCATAATACCTGAAGTAAAGCTACTTATGACCTTAAATCGCCGAACGACACATTGGAGATCAAAACGACCAGCCAGGTCGTTATAGCCACCATACTTCTAAAAGTAACCAAATGTTTTTCCCTCTTTGAAAAACTAGAGTTCACGATCACCAAATCAAAAGCTCTTGCGAAATCCACCAGCGAAATACCTCATCCGTTCTTATCCCCAAAGCCGAAGCCGCCATGCACCTCGCCATATCTACCAGCAGACGACCCAATATGTTTATTGAAATCCCCTCCAATAAATAACTTCTCAGTAGGCGGAATACCATGCACCACCTCATCTAACCCCTCCCAAAAGCACCTCTTAACCACCTCATCCAAGACCGCTTGTGGCGCGTAATAGCTAATGACATTCAAGGTGATCCCTCCAACTACGAGCTTAATAGCCATTAATCTATCACTTATCCGCCTAACCTCTACCACTGACTCTCTAATATCCCTATCCACAACAATACCCACTCTGTTCCTACCCTTCCTAACTCCCGAGTACTATAGTTTAAACCCGTCTGCATCCGTCGCCCTCGACCCTACCTGCCTAGTCTCCTGCACACAAACTATATTGACCTTCCTCTTATGGAGAATCTTCTCCAACTCTATATAGTTACTCGTTAACGTCCCTATATTCCACGAACCAACTCTCAATCTATAGGCTCCCATGTTCCCCTTGCCCCCTTTGTGCCCCGCCCTATACCCTATTCCCTGCCATCCCCCCACCACTCTCTATCCTCGAGGACATGGCCTTACGCTACCATTACAGACTACAACCACTATACCTACGGTAGGCTAGGGTAAAATGCTAACACAAAACAAACAACGGGCCTACTTGAAGATAACAAGTTATAACTACAAGAAGGCTACTAGAATGACTAAACTAGTACGAACTACTACGACAACAATTTAACTAACACAAGAAAGAGAAACAGGAGGCGCAAGGTACCAACTCCCGCTAGTAGAACCTCGAATTACGACGTGGTGTACCCCGAGGCTACGAGACCTCAATGCTCGTTGGCCTGCTCCGCTACGTCTGCGTGCGCACCTCCTGCCCGTCACCAGGAGCCACCAAATACTGCCTAAAAAACACACAAAAATACCATGTGACCAAGAAAATAGATGGGCATCGCCGGACCGGCCTCCTGTCGCTGGAGAAAAAAGAAATAATGACAGTCGGGAGTCAAAGATAATAGACGACCCAGTTAAAATGCAAGAGTGATGGCTGAAATCGGAAACACTACGTCGAAGAAGAAAAGGAAGAAAAATAGAGGGACCCCGCCGACGGCAAAGTCGCCGGATTCGCTGTTGCTATGGTTTGGGAGGGAGAGAAGAAAGGGTGAAGGAGAAGAGAAGAGCAAGGAGAGAAAATCGAGAAAGAAGAGAGATGGGGGAAGTCGTCGGATTGGTACTGTTAGGATTTGGGAGGGAGAAGAAAGGGAGAGAAGAAGAAACGGTCAGGGAGAGAAAGTAGAGAGAAAGGGGCCTACCTAGTCTCCTGTTGGACGCTGGCGCCGGCTCTGGAGGTGGTCGTCGACAAAGTTACCGTTAGACAGAGGTCGGGGAAAAAGAGAGTATAACAGAGAGTAACAGAGGTCGGGGAGAGAGAGCAAAAATATTAAAGTTAAAAGAGAAGAAAAAATTAATTTCTATGACATAGAATACAAAATACCAATTACTAAAAAATGGGTATTTTTTTTTTAAAAAAAAATTTAGTTTATGCTTTGAACGAATTCAAAATCAAATTTAGTATTAATTATTATATTATTTTTATTGTAGTGAAATTCTGAAGGAAAAAAATTAATTAAAATATGATAATATATAAAGTATGGAGAAAAGTATTTGGAATAGGTTTTAAGTTTGAGAGGCATTTATGTCTTTAACAATATTTAGGCAAATATTAAAAACCTTTGCCTTGCTAATACTATGATTTTTTATGTATTAGTTATACATAAGTTAATATTAAATATGAGGTATAACTAATACGATATTAATTACACATAGGTTGAAAAAATATACCAAACATGGGATTAGTAATGCACAAAGCTTATATTTGTATTGTTTTTTCTAATACATAGCAAACTATGATATTAATAATACCATGATTTTAACATATAGATAAACATGTATACACCCCTATGCAATGCATGTTATTTTTAATACACCAAGCCAAACAGTAGATAAGAAATAATTTCAACATAACTAATTTTAGCATTACTAATTTCAATATTACTAATACATCATATTCAGTCTAAAGGTTAGAGATTTGGAGACATGCTCTTGAGTCTAAAGGTTTCAAGTTGAGTAGGACGAAGACGGAATACCTCGAGTGCAAATTTGGAGTTGAGCCGACGGAAGCGGGAGTTGAAGTGAGGCTTGACTCTCAAGTCATTCCCAAGAGAGGTAGTTTCAAGTACCTTGGATCGGTTATTCAGGGGATCGGGGAGATTGACGAGGATGTCACACACCGTATAGGGGTGGGGTGGATGAAGTGGAGGTTAGCGTCGGGAGTCTTGTGTGACAAGAAAGTGCCACCGTTACTAAAAGGTAAGTTTTATAGAGCAGTGGTTAGGCCTGCCATGTTGTATGGAACTGAATGTTGGCCGGTAAAGAACTCACACATCCAGAAGATGAAAGTAGCAGAGATGAGGATGTTGAGGTGGATGTGCGGGCATACAAGGATGGATAAGATTAGGAATGAAGATATTCGAGAGAAGGTGGGTGTGGCCCCCATGGAGGACAAGATGCGGGAAGTAAGACTCAGATGGTTCGGGCACATTCAGAGGAGGAGCACTGATGCACCGGTGAGGAGGTGTGAGCGACTGGCTGTAGTGGGCACGCGGAGAGGTAGAGGAAGACCTAAGAAGTATTGGGGAGAGGTGATCAGACAGGACATGGCGCGACTTAGGATTACTGAGGACATGGCCCTTGATAGGGAATTATGGAGGTCGAGCATTAAGGTTGTAGGTTAGGGGAGAGTGTGAATATTTCTACAGCACAATAGAGTGAGACTATCCAGTTAGGAGTTAGACTAGGAATGTCATTGGTCGTCTATTGATGCAGGGCTTTACCTTCTAGTTGTACTATACCAGCCATCTATTTCGTATTTCGTATTTCGTATTCTGTATTTCATATTTCATATCTCTTATATATTGTTGTTATTTTTAATACGCATTTTTATGGTACTAATATATCATCTCCTATTGCTTTTTGAGCCGAGGGTCTCCTGGAAACAGCCTCTCTACCCTTCGGGGTAGGGGTAAGGTCTGCGTACATATTACCCTCCCCAGACCCCACTTGTGGGATTATACTGGATCGTTGTTGTAATACATTATATTCAGTACTACTCTTGTATACCATACCAAACAGACCCGTTAAAGTAATGTGAAATCTGAAAAGAAGGTTCAAACACATAAAAGCACTTGGGCCCCGGGTCCGAAGTTGGCGTGGGAACCTGGTTAGAGACACCTTTAGATTAAAGCCCGTTGTAATAAAAATTTCCAGTCAATTAAATATAAAAACATTTTGGGACGACAATAATAGAGCATATGACATCTAATTTAGGTTATCCATTTAAAATTTCTTTCAATTTCCGTTTTATACACATTTTTAAAAGTCAACCATAATAAACGTATGAAGATTATCGTTCTTTTGCGTCGTCTCATGTTGCCAAGAGTCATTTTCCCCATTTCTACCCTTTGTGGTTTACCTTAGATTACCGTTCTGAGCAACGGTTATATGTACCTTTGGGTTCGATAATAATATTGTTTCTAAATATTCAAATGGTTGATGAAAATTAATCATTTACTTTGGAGAAATAAGCAATTGTAAATTTGTTAATTGTTCCCTAAATATTAACCAGAAATAATTGTAGTTTTAGTTGATCGGTTAAATTGCTCTAACACTCATCTAATACTAAACATAAGATACACCATTGTATTTTAAAATCAACCGCCTACAGTTTTTACAAGAAAATTATGCATAAATATAGAATTGTTATTCATATTTTTCTTAATCAGACATTATAACCCCTTATATAAGGGAGATCCTACACAGAGAATTTTTTCATGAGCCGAAAAGGAAAAAATAATTTTTTTTTGAGAAACAACTATATATTTTAATATGCAGTAACGACAACAACAACAACAACCCAGTAAAATCCCACAAGTGGGGTCTGGGGAGGGTAGTGTATACGCAGATCTTACCCCTACCCCGAAGGGGTAGAGAGGCTGTTTCCGAAAGACCCTTGGCTCAAGATAATAAAAAGACAAAATGAGAGAATATTAGATTCACCACGGAGATCATAGGAAATAAGGAACATAAAATGCAGGAAAAAAATGCAAAGCAAAAACGATGGCTAGTAAATGAATCCTGTGTCGAAAATAGAAAATAGTAAGACACGACATTGCCCCTAGCTATCTTAGACAAAATCCCACCGGACTAGGCTTACAAAGATACAAAATAACGCAAGACTCAGTAAGTTTTAAAATTTACTATGGTGTTTGCTATAAAAAGTCTTGGCCACATGTTACCACTCCGGATTCAATTTGATTTTAACTTTTTTTTTTAATTTTTTTTTACTCCTTTTCCTAATTTATTTTATTTATAAATTTGCATCTCTTTCCTTATATTAGTTTTGAAAATCTCTTCTCTCAGACTCCCTTCATATCCTTCACCCCAATTAAAAACTTTTAATTTAGCTAAATAGTTTTCAGGTTAATTAAGATTTTTGGCATTGTAATACCAAGAGGAAAAGGGTTGAGAAGAGAGATATGAACGTGATTGGAGTTTGACCGGAGAAAATGGAAGCTTGCTAGCGTCGGAGGATTTTTCCTGGCCAACATCTGATCGAATTTTATAGTTTAATTGAGTTTTTCCATGTTAAATCATTTTTACAAGTTTTTATTAATCAAATGTGAAAATACAGCCGATGATTTTTGCACTCTTTGATTAAGTTTCCGTCTTAATTTTCTGTACAGGCGAGGAATGGGAATCGACATCAATGGAGGTTTTGCTGATAGAAAAATATAAGGAGGAGCAGAGACAAAGTTAGGGAAAGAAAAAGAAAAAGAAAAAGAAAGAAAAGAAAAGAAAAGAGGGTCACGACTAATTAAGTGTATTAAATACATAATGTCCAATAAATATTTGACACGTGTACAATTTAATGAGTTTTAAACCCTTTTTTGGCTCTTCACCCGCGTTTGAGAAGATTCTTTTTTTCTCTTTGCCACGTCATCTTTCAGAGAGGTATTGAATTCACTTCGGACAAGTATAAGGAGATAATGTGACGTCCGTAAAGGTTAAGTGTGAAACATTCCGCACAAGTACAGGGTACATCTTATGTATTATCCCATATTACTATTCAAAACGTGTTCTATTACTTTTATATGACTTTTTGGTACTGTCCCTTCTTATCTGTATTTTCTTTAATGTGGTGCTTATACTTTCCTGAGCCGAGGGTTAATAGAAAATATCCTCTCTATTCTCACAAAGTAGGGGTAAGGTCTGCATATACAGTACCTTCCCCAGACCCCACTGTGTGATATAACACTAAGTATGTTGTTGTTGACTATATAAGCTAAAAAATTCCAAGTTTAACGGGGTGTAAATTTAGACCCCTCAGTATTGGCCATTGGGTGATGTCAAAATAGCCTAATGGATGTTCACTAAGGCCTCATCTGGGGAAAATAGTTCTTCATGGCTTTTTACAATATTAAAATTAAGAAAATATATATTTTTAGATTTCTTATGTGTAAAAAATAGATCTTTTATGTGTAAAAGTAAAATCTTCCACGTATTTTTTTTAAAAAAAAGAGATGAGATCATAAACTAAAAAACAAGTTTGTAATGGGCCACAAACCCATTTGACCCCTCATTTGTTTGTACTTAATGGAGGTCTGAATCTTAATCATTTAGATTTAGTCATTCAGTTCATTTATTTTTTTAGATATGAATCTTAATTAATACTCCCTCCAGTCCATAATAAGTGACATTTTGACCTTTTTATTTTGGTCTAAAATAAATGTCATATACATAATCTATAAGGAATTAATTTTATTTTTTTTTAAAATTTTCCCTTATTTACATATCTCAATGTGTCAAGGTAACAATTAATTAAGGGTAATTTAGTGAATACATATTTTTTCTCTAGGAGTTCGTATTTTCTTAAGGGGTGTGACAAAGGCTAAAAAGTCACTTATTATGGACCGGAGGGAGTAAGATCTTAGCCATTCAGTCTGTTTGTTTTTTTAAATTTACAACCACTTAATGAGTCCGAATAGATCTTAATAATTAAGATCCATAGCAGAGTATTAATATCACTAATATGTTAGACATTCAAGAATTTATGTAAAAATGATATTTTACTATTACTCTTACACTTTCACCACTAATTACTATCACCACTGCTATCGCTGTCCCCCCACCAGTATAAACTACTATCACTCATTAGCCATTGTCCTCAGCCACAATCATCACCGCTGCCAAACACGAATATCAGATGTCACTACTACTAGCTATCATTTTTAACAATCACTACCAATCATCATTGCCACAATAATCATGAATCACCACTATCAACCACTACTATTTATCACCCATCACTGTTAGCAGTCATCACCACCACCAGCTACCACCGTTTATTAGTACTGTAACGATCTGACCGATTGTTTTGAGCATTTACATTCTGTTTAGCTGTTTGAAGTTTTGAGTAGCTTTATATGACGTATTATGACTTGTGTGAATTGTTGATTTTGGTTTTCAGGCGATTCGGAGTCGATTCGGAAGAAGGATCCTCATGTTAGAAGTTTCGAGTTGGAAGGGTTGACCGAATTTGACTTTTGTGTATTTGAACCCCGATTGGAGTTTTGATGATTTTGTTAGGTCCGGATGGTGATTTTGGACTTGGGCGTATTCCCGTATTTGCATTTGGATGTTTCTTGAAGGTCCTAGTGTTAATTGGCGAAAGTTGGCAGTTGGAATTTTGGAATATTCATAAGTTTAACCGAAAGTTGACTTTGATATCATCGGGTTCGGATTTGTGTTTCGGGGATTGTAATAGCTTCTTTATATTATTTGAAACTTTTGTGCAAAATTTGAGATCATTCCGTATTGATTTGATATGTTTCAGTGGTAGTTTTGAAAGTTGAAAGTTTAAAATTTATTGATTTTGATTTGAGGTGCAATTCGTTATTTCAATGATGTTATGTGCGATATGAGGCCTCAAGTAGGTCCGTATTATGTTTTGGGACTTGTTGGTATATTCGTACGGGGTCTCGAGGGGCTCGGGTGAGTTTCAGATCATTCCGGGTTGGCTTGGAGTTGCTGGTTTCTGTTGGTTGCTGATGTCTCTGTTGTTCTTCGCGATCGCGAAGCAATGGACGCGATCACGTAGTGATTTATGGAACTGGAAGGTTTTTTTCAATGTATTCATGACAGATTGAACGCGTTCGCGTAGAGTTGGGGCAAGTCTTCTTCGCGTTCGCGTCTGAGGGATTGCGGACATGTAGGGTTGAGCTGGGAGCTGGAGCTGGAGGCCTTCTACATCGCGTTCGCGTAGTTGGAGCTACGTTCCCGAAGTTTTGAGCTAGTTGTGAGTCGCATTCGCGAGGAGTTTACCGTGAACGCAATGTGTAATATGGTGGCAGTCGTGTCCTTGCTTCATGATCGCGAAGGTATTCCCGCGATTGCAAAGAGTATTGCTGGAGCAGTGTTATAAAGTACTCTATTTTGGTGATTTCAGCCATTTTTGCATATTTGGAGATATGGAGCTCGGATTGAGGCGATTATTGAAGCAATTTTCACCATGTGAATTGGGGTAAGTGTTCTCTACTCATTTTTAGTTTTATATCCTGAATCTATATTTGTTTTTGGCATTTGATCAAGGGTTTCAAAAGAGAAATTGGGGTTTTATTTGTCTAAACTTTTCTTACGTGAATTTTTGAGTTTTAAACATCGATTCAGAGTTTTATTGGAGTGAAATTAATATGGTTTGACTCGTAATTGAATGGGTTGACGGATTTTGTGAGTTTCGTCGGGTTTCGAGGTGCGGGACCGGGTTTGACTTTTTGGTTGACTTTGAGTAAATGTGTAAAGATTCAACCTTTATCGATTCGGTTTGATTCCTATGTCATTATTTGATGTATTTGAGTTTCTTTTGTCTAGTTTCGAGCCGTTCGGAGGATGATTTGAGCGGGATGACGCTTTTCGTGTATCGATTTGGCTTGTTTGAGGTAAGTGTTTTGCCTAACTTTGTTGAGTCAATTTTTCCTACTAATTACCATTATTTGATACATGCGGGGGTTATACATATATGAGGTGACGAGCATATACGCATGTGATAAGGTTAATCATGCTCATGAATAAATTATACTATATATTACGCCTTGTAGAATTACGTGACCTTATTGCTTCATGTCTTACTTGATTTCTAGATTACTAAGAATATTGAATTAAATGTTACAAACTAAGATTTAGTTTATTATAACTTGATTAAAATTTGACGAAATCATGAGAAACATTGATGTGTCTAATTCGGTCATCATTATGCTTAATTACTAATACATTACTACAACCGTTATTTTTGAGATATTAGATTTTATATTCGTGTTATAGATCATCCTTGAGATTTGTTGAACACTTGAGTAATAAGGTTCTTGAGAGTTTATTGAACTATTGTTGGCTTGAAAATTGTGATTGGGGTTCATTTGGAATATTCGTTTAACCACTCTCCTTGATGTTAGTTATGCTTCCTACTTTGTTTATTGTTGATATACATATTTTTGGTGAGGAAGAGTGTAAAGCACGAAGGGTGATGCGGTGCCATTGCATATATATTATTATGTGAGAGAGAGTGTAAAGCACGAAGGGTGATGCCGTGCCACTTCATTTGAGTGTAAAGCAATGTCGTGCCATTTCATATATTTTATCGTGTGAAGAAAAGTGTAAATCACGAAGGGTGATGCCGTGCCATTTCATTTGAGTTTAAAGCACGAAGGATGATGCCATGCCATTTCATTTGAGAGTAAAAGCACGAAGGGTGATTCCGTGCCATTTTAATTATATTATAATACTTTTTATGTTATCACGAGTTCATGGCACGAAGGGTGTTTTCGTGCAGGCGAGGAAGAGGGACATGCATTATGTTGTGATATTTTTTCCTTGTGTATACGTTCATGCCTTTATCATGAGCTGTTATTGTCGTACCTATGTTTTCTATGTGACTTGTCATTATTGTCTTGTCCTTGTCCTTTTTCTCAATTGTTGTTGTGTTGCCCTGCCTTCTACTTGTTTAACTTGCAAATATCATGCCTACTTCCTATTGTTATATTTACATCCATGTCGTATCTAGTTGTTGCACTTTAGTATAAACTTTCTATCATGTTAGCCATTCATGCCTCTACTTATTAGCTTATAAAGATCATGCTTTCCCCCCTTTATTTGTTATATTTACATCTATGCCTTCTACCATGATAGTCAGGTGAAATTATGTTCTTCTTTCCTAATTGATGTCATCATTCCTATGTTTCCTACCTTGTTATTACTGTTGTCGGCATTTCTTTCACCTAGTTGGCACTGTCACATGTATACTTGGTGAGAATGAGATAAATGCATGAATGGTATTACCGTACCATTGGATATAATGTCTTGAGTGTATTTCTCACACTATGAAAGTTATGGATTTATTACTGGGATTTGTTGGTTATCGCTCTAAGGAAATGATTGTTCGAGAAATTGAGAAATATTAATCGTGGTTTTTCAAGAAATCATTTTTTGCTTCGCATAATTGTATCTTTGTACTCTATTATGTTATGTGCTAGTATTGTTCTATTGCTAGTCTTCTGTACAAGTTATATCAGTGAGTATATTTTAACTAAAAAGCCTCGTCACTACTTCACCGAGGTTAGACAAGATACTTACTGAGTACATGGGTCGGTTGTACTCATACTACACTTTTGCACCTTGCGTGCAAATTTTGGAGCGAAGCTGCAAGTGATGTCGAGAGCTGAATCTGAATCTGAAGATGTTCGTGCCTTCTGGATGTGGTTTACCACTTGTCCCTGAGTAGTTCTAGAGTTGAATTCTATTTAAGTAAATTTCAAACAAAAGTTGAATTTATTTCATATCTGTTTTTGCAATAATCTAGTCTTAGTAGCTCATATCTGGTATTACCGGTCCTTGGGTCATTGTTTAGAATCTAGATAAATCAATTGCTGACCATATTTATTTTATTAAAATTGTATTAACTGTTAATTGGCTGACCTAACGGGTGGGGTTAGGTGCCATCACGACCTATGGATTTTGGGTCGAAACAAGTTAGTATCAGAGCACTAGGTTCGTAGGTTCTACGAGTCATGAGAAAGTGTCTAATGGAGTCTTACGGATCGGTATAACAACGTCCATACCTATCTTCGGGAGGCTATAGGGCATTTATGAAAATTTCCCTTTCTTCTTTACTTATCATGCGACCTTGTTTTAGCTTCAAACCTACAATTTTGATTCTTTCTATTCGTTCATATGTGATGTGGCACACTCAATATTCATTATGTACCGATGAGCTATGATGTTGCGAATGAATTATGAAGGGTTATGGATGCTTGATTATCATCGCAATGTGCTGTCTAGCCTCAGGAGCAGATGCAGTGTTAGATCTTTCGGTCGTTCATTTGTGGTATGAAGCAAATTCTTGTATCTGGTTGGGAAGCACAGACTTGGGAAGACCAACTGGAGGACTAGTTGTTGTGATTGTGATGGGTTCATGGTAAGGTGGTGATTTGAGTACAACTGGTGGGTTATCTCCTACGTGATGAGTTTTGATTGTGTTTCTTATGAGGTTTCCATCAGTGGAATGCATATTTTATCGCTTCAGAGCATTTGGGGGAAGTTTTCTTAACTATTGCTAGGATGGGTAAGCGTTTGGCAGAGTCTTCGGGGTGTTTTATGACTAGTATTGCATGAGTTTTGAAGTATTCAGTTGAATAACCATGCGAGATCAGGACATGCTATGAAGATATAGTACTTTGAATTGCCTATGGGGTGTTCTATGGCTTTGGGCTAAGTGGGGGAGTCTATTGATGACGATCGGATTGTAAGATCATGCGTTGTATCAGTTTCTCGGCCGAGGAATTTCTTGGTTATTTCTTTAAATAGTCATGTGTTGGTGAAGCGCGGGTTGGTTGATGTGTATTAGTTGTGTATTGAAGATCAGAGTAAGGTGAGTGGGTATCGAGAATGTTCTGACGAGTTCCAGGTCTTATGTAGCACTTAAGGAGTTTTGAATTTGTGTATGGGTAGGGTTGAGATCGGTAGCAAATGGTTGGATCTACAGTAGTTCTATGTCAAGAATGAAACTAAATGGCAATATTGGAGAGATGCAAGAAACGGTTTCGGATTCGCAAAAGGTTCCTTCAGAGCGAGCATATCGGATCGGGCTATTTTTGGTTTGGCAGCCTGTGTGACTCGGTTGAGTTAGAGGCGATTGGTTCCGATGACTCGATTGTCTGTTAGTGAGTTCCAAAGAATTCATCATGGTAATGACCACGATCGGAGTTGGTGTTTTCTACAGGTATAGAAGCTATATTGTGCGTGGTGATATTCTCCAGGATTGAGTTAAATGAAAGGTTTGCGGTTGATGAGATGTTCAATTTGCTCATGGTTCAGAATTGATTAGGGAATTTTCTTAGTGTCACGAGTTAGCATGTTGGAGGCGATGCGCCGTGTAGGGTTGAAAAGTTGCATGTACAAGGTTGTGGTTTAGTTTTGGAGGGAAGCATATGAGTTATTGATGACATGAACAATTTCGGGTGTTTAAGATTATGCTGGCACTATTTGTTTTCGCCGAAGGAGAGTTCGCCTGTTGGCAGGTGCATTGTGTTTTGACTTGTGGGTATTTTTCTGTAAATGAGGGAATATGAGTGACGTATCATCCATTTGAATGGTTGTGTTGAGATGAGATATGGAAATTTTGGTATACATAAGATTCAGAGACTGGATGTTCTCATTGGCAGACTATTCCTTGATTGCGAATTGTGAAGAAATGTTGAGGATTGGGTGATTAATGGTATGTGTTGTGGAAAACTTGCTATGGACTTTTGGAAGGTTATTTACCTTTTCAAGAATGATCGAAATTTGGTATGGGGATTATTTGTGAGCCTAATGAGAATGTATATTCTGTATCGGATCGGATTTTCTTGCTATTGTGCAGTTGTTACCACATGTATATAATCAGGCGGAATGAATGTTGTTCGCACCTTGGTCCATGTTATGTGTTTCTCTCTTATGCTATGACGGGTTGTAAGGGTTACATGATTTTTTTGTACGCATATTGTAACTCTGTATGGGCCTTATGTCGTTGCGGGCAAGATGACCCTCGTGATGTTGACTTGCTTATTGCACCATAGTTGTGCTTGTCTTTCTTAGTATTGTTGTGCCTAATCATCTTTCCACAGTTATACTGGTGCACTCTATCGTGTTTGATGTTGACACACATGTGATTAGTGATCCCGAGTATTATGGCTTGATGGGTACCCTATGTGGATTGATATGATAGGGCCGGGTTGCACGCCGCAATGGTACTATGATGATGAAAATAGTTCATAGGAAAATGTTAAATTACCCTACCTGCTTAACTCGCTTAGTATCTTTCTTATTTAACTTTCTTACTATGATCTATCATGTTTGAATTATTACTTGTTGAGAGTACGGAACCGCATTGTGTAGGGCTTCATATGGTTTTTGGTGAGACTTGTCAGTTGGGCTGCTTGTATTGGCTGAAATGAGGTTTCTAGACCTGAAATTTGCACTATCGTATTGGGATAAGGAATGTTTGGAAGAATGGTACTATATTTCTGCTGACGATTTGGGCAACGGCCCTGATCAGATGAGTGAGCTTCTTGGCTTATTGACCAGATAAGTGGTTAAGGGATTCTGCGTGTTTGCTTCATCATCGGCAGTTTTGAATGAGGTCCTAATTGATATGAAGTTTACTACCAGTACCGAATTAGTTTTTGGCCAGCCAAAGTGGTCAGGAGTTACGGTTGTGAGTATCTGAGTGATGAGGTATATCCCGTGATTACATCTTGGGTTATGGTTATGACTTAATACAGCTTGTTCGATGCAAGATTCGGGCTATGTAATCAATTTCAGATGTTGGAAATTGGGTTCTAAGATTTACGGGTTAAGGTTAAAGTAAGGATCTATAGTTATGTTGTGTTGTCAGACTTATATGGAGTGGGGTAACGGGGGATCCCCCCGGGTATGTGCATCATAATGGTACACCCTGATTTTATGGTCTTGGGAAGACACTTGGCACGTTCAAGGACGAACATATGTTTAAGTGAGGGAAGATGTAATGACCCGACCGATCGTCTTGAGCATTTGCATTCCGTTAAGCTGTTTGAAGTTTTGAGTAACTTTATATGACGTATTATGACTTGTGTGAATCATTGATTTTGGTTTTAGGCGATTCAGGGTCGATTCGGAAGAAGGATCCTCATGTTAGAAGCTTTGAGTTGGAAGGGTTGACTGAATTTGACTTTTGTGTATTTGACCCCAGATCGGAGTTTTGATGGTTTCGTTAGGTCTGGATGGTGATTTTGGACTAGGGTGTATGCCTGGATTTTCATTTGGATGTTTCTTGAAGGTTCTAGCGTTAATTGGTGAAAATTGGCAATTTGGAGTTTTGGAATGTTCATAAGTTTGACCGGAAGTTGACTTTGATGATATCGGGTTCGGATTTTGGTTCCGGGAGTTGGAATAGCTTTGTTATGTCATTTGAAACTTGTGTGCAAATTTTGAGATCATTTCGGGTTGATTTGATATCTTTCGGCGCGAGTTTTGGAAGTTGAAAGTTCAAAATTTATTAATTTTGATTTGAGATGTGCTTCATCATTTTGATGATGTTATTTGTGATCTGAGACCTCGAGTAGGTCCATATTATGTTTTGGGACTTGTTCGTATGTTCGGACGAGATCCCGTGGGGCTCGGGTGAGTTTCGGGGTGGTTTCAGATCATTCCGGGTTGGCTTCGAGTTGTTGGTTTTTGCTGGTTGCTGATTCTCTGTTGTTCTTCGCGATCGTGAAGCAATGGCGCGATCACATAGTGATTTATGGAACTGGAGTATTTTCTTTAATGCTTTCGCGACAGGTCGAACGCGCACGCATAGAGTTGGGGCAAGTCTTCTTCGCATTCACATATGAGGGATCGCTGACGCGTAGGGTTGAGCTAGGAGTTGGAACTAGAGGCCTTCTACATCACGTTCGCATAGTTGGAGCCGCGTTCGTGAAGTTTTGAGCCAAAAGCGACTCGTGATGCCTCCACATCTCACACCTTCGCATTCCCGGTCCTTGGACCACGTTCGCAATGGCCTAGCGCCTCTAGGCCCATCTCCTCTTTTTCTTCTACGTGTTCGCGACCTCCCAGTCGCGTTCACGTAGGTTTCTCAGCTTCTGCTCACCATTCGCGTCTCCTCCTGCGGGTTCGCGATGGGAAAATTTAGTAGCTCCCAAAAGTCTTCTTCGTGAAGGCATGAGTCCCTTCATGTTCGCTAAGAAGGAAACTTTATATCAGCGAAAGCAGCATCAAAACACCCAAACTTGGTCTGAAACCTTCCCGAATCACACCCGAGGCCCCCGGGACCCGTCCAATCACACCAGCAAGTCCCAATACCTTATACAAACTTCTCCAAAGACTCGAAATTCCACAAATAACATCAAAATCATGAATCGACGACCAAAACCTCTCTTTCAAATTTCAAACTTCCCAACTTCGACGAATGTGTCCGAACCATACCAACACATGATACTAAATTTTGCGCACAAGTCACAAATCATGATATTAACCTATTCCAAGGCCCGGAACTCTGAATGGACATCGATAAAGTCAAAATCCACTTCAAACCGAACTTATGAAATTCTAGAACTTCCAAAATGCCAACTTTCTACAATAAGCGCCGAAATACTCCCGGACCACCTGATACTCAATCCAAACATACGCCCGAGTCTAAAATCATCATACGCACTTGTTGGAACCTTCAAATCCCAATTCTGAGGTGGTTTACTCAAAAGTCAAACCTTAGTCAATTCTTCCAACTTAAAGCTTCCGAAATTAGAATTTTCTTCCCAAGTCAACTCCGAACTTCCCAAAATTCAATTCCAACCATATGTACAAGTCATAATACCTAAAATGAAGCTACTTAAGGCCTCAAACCGCTGAATGACACGCTAGAGATCAAAACAACCGGTTGGGTCGTTATATTCTCCCCCACTTAAACATACGTTCGTCCTCGAACATGCTAAAAACTGCTTCGAAGTTGCCTAAAATCACTGTTTAACACCTCGTGCACCTGCCCATGCTGCCACAACCCAGTTGAGTATATTAGTTTGAGCCAGACCAAAGATTTGCCCTTTTTATTTAGTCAATAAGCCTTAGAACCAAGTTACAGCCTCCGAATTTCTCTACAAGACCTGATTCTAACATACG
Source organism: Nicotiana sylvestris (assembly GCF_000393655.2). Taxonomy (NCBI): domain Eukaryota; kingdom Viridiplantae; phylum Streptophyta; class Magnoliopsida; order Solanales; family Solanaceae; genus Nicotiana; species Nicotiana sylvestris. The sequence continues at coordinate 50,155,576 of NC_091058.1, forward strand.
AACACCATATCAATCAATGTACACTATACACAAACATGACCATGCTCATTCTCTGAAATCAGACCATGCACCACATAGGTCGCTTGACCCTAACAGCATCCTATGACAACAATAATTGTAATTCCACGAATCCGATGCCCACAACACACTTCATAACACATATAAGTCATGTTCCAACTCTCGCAATACCGCCATGACAGAAGAGATGTGTAGAAATAAATAACCACCTGCCGAATCAACAAATCATGGAGTCTCTCCTCCTGATAAGGACTATTATCTCATTCTGAATTGAATAACGCTATTTGCTCTTTAATATACCCTTCATAACTCCTATTGCATTGATCCCAGGTCCAATAACCTCGTCTCACCCAGTACAAGCTGCTCAGGTGATAAGCAATCTTAAACACTACCAAAATATTGTATAACACCAACAATACGCTGTGGTTACCCAATTTTTTTCTGTATATTTTTATATGAAAAATACTTTCAAAATAGAATATATATGCATGTATAAGTATGACCAAATGTTTTATCATTTTTTTTCTTAATTTTAAAGTTTTTTAAACCAATTTATTCCCCTATTTTACTCATAAAAAAACCAATAATAATTCCCAAAGTTATCAATCTTGGTGATTCATTTTTTAGATTCTCATATTTATCCTAAAAAGTAGTCAAGATTTTTTGCATATTTTTACAAATTTATTCAGTATTTTAAAAGCTAAATTGCATATAATTACAATATTAGCCTCTTTTAGATCTAATTGCATTTATATTTAGGAAAATCAAGTCTAGTATTTTTAAATTGATAATTATATATTACAAATAATTTTAGTACCTTTAATTTCTTTCCAAGAATTAATTTACTATTTTTATTAAATAAAAAGGAGAAAATTGAATATTTAAAATTTAGCCCAATTACATTTCAATTATGGCCTGAATTGAACCCCCAATTTGAAGCTCAATTACCTCGACCCAATTCCCATTCAAACCGACCCACAACCCATTTAAATGACCCGCTCGGACTCCCATTTAATCCCAGCCGTTGATCGTTTAGATCAACGGCCCCCATTAATCCTTTCCTAAATTAAACCCAAAGACCCCCAAACCCTTTTCGTTCTTCATAACCCGCCGCCTCTGAAACCCCTCCTCTCCCAAATCCTCTCTGAAACTCCTACAAACCCTAGCCTCCTCCATCAAGCAACAACCCTAATACCTCCCTAATTTATGGCTTCCATGGTCATTTGAAACTTGTACCAGCCCTCCATGGCTCCTGCGTGTTTGTTCTTATGGTCTCAAGGCCAGACCTTGAAAGAGCTTGGTCCAAACCTTGTTCGATTTCAGTTCATGGCTGTTCTCCGGTCGTCTCTGACTTTTCTCCGGCCATCCATGGCCATTCGAGTCAGACCTTTGACTCTCCTGCTTAGATCGATGGTTTTCAAGGCCTTTCTCATCACTTGGGGTTCTTCTGAAACCCTAACCTCTAAGGTTCTTTAGATTTCTTTTAGATCTGCTTCAGATCTATGTTTGCTTTGGACTTCTAAGCGCTTTTCTCGAAGTTTCTTTTAAAACTCTACTTTCAAAACTCCTTATCTTTTCGATTAGGGTTTTTGTTAAGTTATTTCAAAACGTTTCTCTGATTTTTTTGACATGTTTTGCTATGTTTGCTCATATCGTTCTTCTACCTGAATTTGCATGTTAAAAGCCCTAATTTCTTTTGATTGTTTATTAGACGAATGTCTGTTTGTCAGAGTTTTTATCCGATTTGTTTGTTTATCCTCTTTTTAAAACTCTTCTATTGTTGAAAATCCTATGGTTTTGGGTGTGAGACTGTTCCTTTAAGTGCATGACTCGATTTGAAGTTCTTTATTTCAAAATCTCTTATTCCTTTGTGTGATTCTTCTGACTCTGGTCTTCTATCATCTCTAAAATCTGATTCTGCTCGAAACCCTAATTTAAAAAAAAAGGGTTTTCCTTACCTGCTACCCTGAGATCTTCGCATGCCTTTGATATTCTATGTTTTCTTCACTACTGATTCAATATGACTTGACCTACTGGACTATCATGTTTCGAATATTGCTATCTACTATTATATGCTGCTTCCTCTTGCTAACTGGCTTGGCCTCGCATGTATAGTGTTTATGCACCCTATTTATATGCTGAGTTTCCTTCTTTGATTGACCTTCAAACTTGTGACTGATTTCAATTTTTTCCTTTGTAAAGTTCTGATTTCACTCGCTTGTTAAGGTTAGTTGATTTCTTTTCCTGTATTGCCTTACTGAATCCTTTCCAAAATTAGAGTATTTCTGTACCTAGACTCGATTGCTTACTTAATGTTTTACTACTTCTTTTATGGCAACTACCAACCTGCTTACAAATCGATTTCTTTCCTTATTTTGAACCTGTCACTGCCCGTTAAGCAAGTGATCCCTTAACTAAAGGCAATCACTTGTTTAATTGATTCTGAATCATGATTGTTTCCATGTTTGTAGCTTATTACCTCTCTCTTACTCGTTTTCAAAAAACTATAAATACCCTATACTTCTTTCTTTCAAAGACACGAACACAAGGCATAAAGCACTTGAGTTCAAACACACACTCCACCAAATCTCTCTCTTTTCTCTGTTACTACTATATTGATGCCTTACCTAGCTGGCTGAAAGCCAAGGCTATGATGTGGGAAACTTACTTATTTTTCTTTGCATTTTCATCTCTTACTGGTATGTCCTAATTAAGCTTCTGCACCAACAACAACATGCTTTTTTACTGTTTTATTTCACATCCTTGTTTGTCTACTATTTGTATTTAACCAAGTACCATCATTAAATATGCTGTAATTTTCCTTCTCTTGTTCTGAATTAATGTATTATGACCTGTGAATCCTAAATACCTATCCCAATGTGTTTAATACTTGTGGTTGGTTTGGGGCATGACAGTATTGGACATTGCTGTACATGACCCAAACTTGGTTCCCCTGGAATTATAACCTTCCCGTCTCTCTTATATGTTGTGTGTTCTGATTGGTTTACAGGCTGTCAGCACTTCCCATTGCTGTGCATGCCCAAAGTTAACCTATGCCTAAGTGTATAGGCTCCTTGTAAATGATTTCCAACCTCTGACCCCCTTTTTGTATGAAGTTATTGACTTTTTGAAATGCTAATGGCTGTCTCCCATCACCCTTTCCCTCTCCTTTATTTCCTCAGTTCTTAAAACTCTGTTTCTGCACTTTCACTATTTTCTTAGACTTAAGTTCTCCCCCCCTCATGTGAGCCTTGCCTTGGGACCCATGATCTCCATCTAACTTGGACACATGAGGGCTGACATTTCCACACTGCACTCATCCCTATTCTGGTTATGTAACTTGGGTGTGAGCACTACCCGGGGTGGTCCTATTGAGGATTTTAGGGAACTCTGACACATTCAAGTCTGAGAAAGGCTTTGAAACAATAGGATCTTAAGGCAGTTTATTCCATAGCTCAGGGAGGAACCAAGAATCAGGCTTCCTCTGGTTGTATTTTTATGTAATTCAGTATTCATGGTTTGTAATAATTTGTAATGAACACTTGGGGCTTGCTAGTGAAAAAGGGTTGGGTAATTATGCATGCTCAAGGGTAGAAAACATGCCTATAGGATTGCTTTTAATTCTGCATATTCACATTACTTCTAGAAACCATGTCTATAGGACTTACTTTAAATCCTGCTGGTTCAATTTCACATCTAGATAACCTGCCTATAGGAATTATCTAAAATTCTGCATGTTTGTCATCATTTAGATATCATGTTTTTAGGGCCCAATTGGTTATAACCCAGCAGCATGTTAAAATTAGTATAATGTATAGAAATCATGCTTATAAGAATTCCCAAATAAAAACCTGCATGTTTCCATTGTCTATTAGATATTATGCCTATAGGGTTTGACATTATTCATTTAGATACTATGCCTACAAAGGTTTAAAATCAGCAAATAGATACCATGTCTATAAGGTCTAAAATTAGTAATCCTAGATATCATGTTCATAGGAATAAAAATCGGCGGTAGTGGATACTATCATCTGCAGAAACTGAAACTAGTCTAATTTGAAATTCGTCCACTCTGAACCCCTTTTTTTTAAGTAATTGATCTCTTCTTATTAACACAATTTAGCAAGCATGCCTATAGGATCTCAAACCATTCGTTTTAAAATTGTTACTACTGTGTCACATTCAGAATCATCAACAAATACCATGTTCCTGAGGTCTCACCTAAACACTTAGGCAAGCCTTAGGTAACAATAATAAAACTGAATTCGCCTCTGTTAATCGTTAACGGCTACAACCAGCAGGCAGGTCTGATTCGTGTTTCCTAACTGAGTCATGTAATAGACCAGGCCTACTTCAACAACAATGATATCCCTTCCTTAAGCATTTTTTTAAGAATCAGACTTTGCTTGTTTCTTGAGTCATGCTATTTAATTGCTTTGTTTGAGGAGGTATATATGAGCCTTCAGTGTTTATGTGCTTCCCCTTAATGTGCAGTCCTAAATGTTTTGTATGTCGCCTTAGATTTTTTACCTTTGAAACCCCAAGTCAGCCTAATATCCCTCCATTTAGGAATAGTAGTCCTAAGTGCCTCCGGGACTGATAGGAATGGGTTGGGTAATAGCATGCAATAGTAATCGAGACCAATCCGCGCTTTAATATCTTAACGGGGTGGGAAGGGTAGATATGGATATGATGACCAGTGCGCTAATACCACGTGTATCCCCTCTTTTGAGGAGTGTCATACCGGGTATCGCATTGATGTGATCCATATTAAATATAAACCTAGGACCCTCTTTCCTTTATTTGCAAACTCCTTTTAAAACTCTTCTATTAATTGTTCTTTCTTTTTATGTGTTTAAATTTAAATCCCCTAATATTTGAGCCCGAACTTGTCTATTTGCTAAATTCACAATAAACTGTCTGGCCAGGAACCACACTAATGGATCCCGAGGGGTGCCTAATACCTTCCCCTTGGGATAACTTCAAGCCCTTACCCTATCTCTGGTTATTCAAATGAAACTTAGAATTGAACCCCATTGGTGTCCTAATGCACCTTAAATCATTAGGTGACGACTCTTCAAATGCAAAATCTAGTTCCCAAAAGGAACGAGTTGTCCTATATCAAATGTCATAAATCCGATTTCGCGAGAAAAAGGGGGCACGACATACGCCAACAAGATACAATCCCGAATATAACTCGTAAGGAAGAACAAACTCTGACAGGGAATTACCCAGCCCACGTAATGAATAAAATGGCTGAATAGGAACTATGAACCTACCTCAGGGATGAAAACAAGGTACACAAAATGAATGTAAGGAACTATGCTCAACATCTCACTGTTGCGGCGTGCAACCTGATCCAATGTGACATTATTGCGGCGTGCAACCCGATCCAAATATGATAATATTGCGGCATTGCAACTTGATCCACACAACATACCTATGGCAGCGTGCCACCCGATCCAAAAATATACCTATGGAGGCATGCCACCCGATCCGCACATAACAATCAAGAAGAAAACACACATCAAGCCGTAATGCTTATACTTACAAAATGGCCGAATATCAACCACAAGCACGCCAATTGCATAATACAAATCCTGGGGAGATGGATAGCGCCACAAGTTATGAAACCCAAGCACAACTAAGGTGCGATAAATGACCTGCGTCTCGAGAGCCATCCCACTCGCATAATACCACAAGCTGCATGGGGACCTCAATACGTGTGCGACTAATCCAGCCGTCTCACAACCCACATGGCATAATAGAATATTTCCTGAAATAGCTGACGAAAAAAATAATATTCAAAGCCTGAAGACTCCTCCAAAAGAAATGCTATGCTGAATGAACACATCCGGTCTGGTGTAGAGCACACACCCACATTTAGACCCATCAACGGACCTCAAGCCAATTTTGATCACACCGTACTGGGCTAATAACCTTTCAAGGATCCACAATGACCTATTCATGACACATAAGAACAGCCGTCACATCCGGAACAAATTCACACGGTCCACGACCCAAGCAATAGAACGCCTCTACGGCATAAACTTTCGCATTTGCGATATTACCATAACCTCCATACTTGGTTTCAGTCTTTAACAACCAAGTGACTAACATGTCACACTTATACAAATCTCCCCGTGGGGTACACTCCCACGACCTTCCGCTCAGGTAGTAAAGTCCGCACATCCATACCACCAACCGTTCTAATTTTGCAAAGCGAATCAAAAACCCGCAAGTCAATACATAAAGCCTCTTCCACAAAATACCATTATTAGGTGACACTAAAGAAAATGCTAGATTACTCTGAGCATCTGAATCTCCCCTTCTCAGCTGAGCTCGTGACATTCTATCAACATCGAACTGCGACTTTGACCTTCAACTTACAGTTCCCATGCCACTCACTGCACCCATCATGCCGCTACGCGATAATACACGTGTTCACCATAACCCTTGAACTACTAGTGGAATAAACACTTCATTGGATAGAAACCTTTCACTTAGCTTATTTCACAAGAAACGATGTAACACGCAACTAAATTCTCAAATCGCAGAAAATACAAACCTTAAAATCGTTATTTAAACTGCCATAACTCTTTCGGAATCCATTTACACAACAAAGCCATTCAAACCAAATTCCTCCTAAATCAACCAAGTTGTGGTGACGTTCAAGCCCAAGTGTACAAGCACAAACTACATGTATAACTTCACGCTGAAGAAACGGATCACTGCCGCAATCATGTTGATTCAACCATTACTAACCGACCCAACTTCTTCCAATTTATTCTTGACTTGCCTTAGAAATAATAATAGCTCCATTCAAAAACGTAACGAACTAAATCCGCACTTGTCCCAAGTGACCCACATCACGAGACCACATCTCATTAATCATGAATCATCTCATATTCTCCTTACGCGCACAATAGCATCACCAACTAGTACACCCATTTTGCAAGACCTTTCACGAATCCAAATCTATTTCTTCCTTTCCTCCAATACTGCACTGCATACCCAATGATAACATAGAACATTCCAAGTTCTTAGGCACCACATAAATTCTTGAACCCTCTAGGACTACTGTTGAGAGTCACCCACTCTGACTTGGTCCCGAATATAAGCCAAACTCTAGTGCGCTGCTAGCACGTGAACGCCCTATCAAAGAAGCACCCGACTGAATTCTTTTATATTGTACATTACACCCACCAGAATCAGAAACTCAGAGTCTTCCCAAAACCTGAACATGAATCTATAAGGCCCAAATATAGCACATATTCCTCAAATCCTTTGCTCAAATTACCACTGATGTTTTCTTTCCTTAGTCATAATGACCTACCAATACACCAATAAACCAAAATTGCACAAGCAGACAACAATACGATCCAATCATAGACGGTGGGGCTTTCCCACTTAGCTTGAAGCTCCAATTACACAACTCTGGAACCCACCAAGATTCCTCCTTCCCAATTACCATGACCTCGCATAATTAACTAGCCAAACTTCTTGTAGTTTCTTATTAAACTTGTCATGAACATTTCGAATTATCAGTCATGATCACCTGTTCGACCTTCCACTGGATATTAAGTAGAATTCTTCGTAGAAACTTCATCAAAATCATGCAACCGCTTACTTGCTCACAGGAGATAACCCATTTGTGGATTTCCATGCCGATATCTTCCAACGCTGCTGCAGTGGGTATAACTACTACAAAATCAGTAGGCCCTCTTGAGCCCGTGCTCATCCACCAACTGTACAAGTCTGTTCATTTCCCGTTGACATCATTTGAAACTCCGATAGTACATTCCACACTCGAAGTCATATTGTATTCACCTTCATTTCAAGCAAACTCCTTTCTGCCATATTCAATGTTCCTCAGTACAATAGGCACCATCCCAAATACAATCCGTAGACCTAGTCACTTTTCTACCATGATTTCCAAACCGCTCTAAACTTTCTTCTAACAAGTGGCTTCCTACCAAAAAATCCATATGCTACTCTGGCACTTCCACTTCTACTAAACCATCTTCTTTAAGTAACTACTCAACCTCTGCTTTTCATACTTGACCTGCTTTTAATTTAACCACCGCGAGACACCTCCCACCATGTCCTTCCTCATCATTCACTACCCAAATGCTGCCTCAAATCAAAATCTATCTCTGTAGCACCTGAACTAATAAATTGTTACCAATATTATGACTTCTAGAAGACCATCTTTCTCAAGCTATCGACATTAGAAATACCAATTTGATTCCTAAACCGATGCACTTCGCTACCTCTGACGACCCATTCCCCGACACCATTTCACAATGCCCTACCCCAAAGGAGAATCGAAGAAGACCATAACACCGGCGAACTTTAATGCATTCAACAAAGACAACGACACCACATCACAATTGAGAATTCCACCACGCTAAAAAATACCAAGTCTCATCACTTCGTCAACTAAACCTGGACATCTATAGTCTGTTTACCTTTCATCCATTGGAATAAAATGCTGAACCTCTAAATCAAGCACTAAGAAAAACCTTCTTTCAAGTCATTCACTGCGTCGGCACATAAATGAGCACCCCACAATTACATCAATACTATGAGATAACAACTCATGAACATCATAACAACCTGTACATAGCCTCAAACCATCAGAAATACAACTACTGAGCTGAAATGATAGAACATCCTTCTGTAGGAAGACGATAATAACTTGGTCAAGTGCGCAGAGAGAAACATCCTGCTCCACGTCTGATGTACCACTGCAACTCTTTGATGCCCAATCGACACGAGCGCTCAACATCGTATAAGAATGAGTAGGAAGGAAATAAAGGCATAAGCCTCAAAGAAATCATATCGCACAATGTGGAATCAATAAGGGAAGTGCTCCTAACATCCTTGTAGCCTCTCAAAGATAAGTACAGATGTTTCCGTATCGATCCGCGAGACTCTACTAGATTTGCTCATGACTCGTGAGACCTAAGTGAACTTAATGCTCTGATGCCAAGTTGTCACAATCCAAAATCCACTACAAGTCATGATGGCACCTAACGCGGCCGTCAGGCAAACCAATGTTGATTTATCAATTTATTCATACATTTTATTTCTTTCGAAATGATGATCTTCATTAATTTGATGATATAAAATAGAATTTCTAGGGTAAAGTGATAATGAACGCGCAATTACAATAATGAACAGCCCGTAGGAACCCCCAAAACCCGATGTCACAAGTGCATGAACATTTTCTAAGGTGTACAACAATAACACAACATCTGTCCAAAATGTAAATAAGGTAGGATAAAATAAATAGTATAATGGGGACTCGGTGAACTGCGATGCGTAGCCTGAATTGCAGCTCACATAAAGTCTCCTTAACAAATGCACCTATGCGCCAAGATGATCACCAAATGACCTGTCAGATCCTGCACATTTAGGGTAGAACTGTGGTATGAGTACGTAAATCAACACGTATCCAGTAAGTATCTAGCCTAACCCCGGAGAAGTAGTGACAAGGGGTCGACATCTACACTTACTAGAGGTCCAATAAAATAATATAATAATTCATAACAGATATGGAGTGCACATCAATAGCAGAGTAAATATGTAATTTCATAATGTTCCAATTATTTTCTTTAAAGCATAAATTTCTCGATCTTATATCCTACCTTAATATCTCAGAGAAATGCCAAGTGCCAATATCCATTTAAGTAAGAAATACCATAAAATGTCGGGCATCAGTGGAAGGTTTATCTCGTGAATATTCAGACTACTAGCGATGTAACATATAATTCTGCCGAGGTCGTTTGGCCCGATCCGGAATAATGTGTACCCTACCGAAGGTCGTGTGGCACAAACCATAAATGCATAAATATACTTCCAAGGCATTTGACCTGCTCCACAAGAAAAGGAAGGAAGTTATCGAATCACGAGACACGTGCTTACAATACAATACATGAGCACAAAATGAAATCTTTACCGTTTCTCAAATATCTTGCTAAAACCTCAAGATGATAAAGCTTGGCCTAATATATTTATTCCTAAATCAATTTCAGCTATAACTTTAATTAATTAAGCTAGCAGAACAAATTCGAATGATTCAATTATTACATGATAAGGTCCTAAGTCTACCCGAGATAAATATGCTTTAGCTATGCATAGACTCTCGTCACCTCGTACGTACGTAGCACTCACAACTAGTTGCACATAACAATAAATATCACCTATAAGGTTGTTTCCCTCTCACAAGATTAGACATGAGACTTACCTCGCTTCAAAGTTCCATAACCGGGTCCTACACCTCTATAACTCTTCAATCCCAAGACAAACGATCCGAAACTAGTCAAACAAATGTGCATACCAATGAAAATACACTAGTACTCATAATAACTCAATTCATAACAATTCCCAACTCTGCTCGAAAAGACAATAAAGTCAACCCTCGGGCCCACGTGCCCGAATTTCGAAATTTTTTGAAGATAAACTTTACCCATAGCACCATGAAATCAAGTATATAATTTATTCCAAATTCCATGTCCAATTTTGTGGCCAAATTCCAAGAATACCAATTTCTAGGTTTTTCTTCAAAATCCCAAATTTCTACTAATTTTCATATATAAATCCATATACAAATCATGTATTAACTCACAATATGCGGGAATTACTTACCTCATAATAGATGATTAAATTTCCTCTTCAAAAGCTCCAAAAATCGCCCAACCATGTGAAAAGGAGAATGAGCCAAATCACGTAATATAAAACTCACTACCCAGTTCCTTCCTCTTCGAGATCGCAAAATATCCCTCACGATCGCGAAGGCAAAATGGCCCTGCCCCCAAAATCTCTTGTTCACGTTTGCGGTACCTTTCCCACGTTCGCGATACCTCCACGTCTCACATCTTCGTGTTCTCGGTCATTGGATCGCGTTCACGATGGCCTAGTGCCTCCAAGCCCAGCTCCCCTTTTCCTTCTACGCGTTCGAGACCTCCCTGTCATGTTCGCGTAGGTTTCCTCAGAACTACTCCACATTCGTGTCTCCTCTATTGCATTCGCATTGGGCAAATCCAGTAGCCCCCAAAAGTCTTTTTCGTGAAGGCACGAGTCCCTTCGCATTTGCGAAGAAGTGTAACGACCCGATCGGTCGTTTTGAAAAATCAATCGCCGTTCAGTGGCGTAAGGTCTGGAACAACTTTATAATATGAGTATCGACTTGCGTGCAAGGTTGAATTTAGTTACCGGATGATTTGGAGCGGAATTGGAAGAAGGAATCTAGTTTTTGGAAGTTTAAGCGGCAAGAATTTGACTGGTATTGGAATTTAGAGTAAACGGCTATGGAATGAGTTTTGGATGATGTTAACAGCTCCGTATGGTAATTTTGGACTTTGGTGCGCATTCGGATTCGGATTTGGAGGCCGTAGGGTAATTTGAGGCATTTCGGCGGAAGTTGGAAAACTTAAAATTTGGAAAATGGAGAGGTTTGATGGAGAGTTGACTTTTATTATATCGGAGTCGGAATACAATTCCGGGAGTTGCAGTAGGTTCGTAATGTCATTTGTGATATGTTTGAAAAATTGGAGATTATTCGGACGAGGTTTGATAGGTTTCGACATCGGTTGTGAAAGTTTGAGGTTTCAAGTCCATTAAGCTTGAATTGATGTGCGATTCGTGTTTTTGTTATTGTTTGAGGTAATGAGAGCTCGATTGATTTAGTATGTTATTTTAAGACTTGATGGCACATTTGGTTGAGGTTTCGGAGGCCTCGAGTATGTTTCGGGTGAGTTTTGAGCGAGTCCGGGCATTACCGGAACTCAGGCATGGTTATTGTGCTTAATTTTCGCGGAGGGCGGCAAAAATTTGCTGAGGGAGGAGGTGGGGGCGCGGACCGCGTAAATTTGGTTGCGGAGGCGCTCCAGGGAAGATCTGCAGATTCGCTGGTCCGACTTCAGAAGCCTATATCTTTTGATATACAAGGAATTTTGAGATGATTCAAAAACAAAAGTTGTATCCCTTTATGTCTAGTTTCCAGAAAGATAAAGAATAAGAATTTGAACATTTGTAGAGAAAGTTATGGCCAAAATAATAAAGTCTGGCTGTGCAGTTACCAAAACGTACGACCGCGCCATTTTTTTTGCGACCGCAGGGCATGGGAGGTGCGACCACGCTGGAATTTCGCGGACCGCGGTGAGGAAGTTCAGAGAACACTATATAAACAAGGGTTAGGGTTTTATTTCACATTTTGAACTTTGGGAGCTCGGTTTGAGGCGAATTTTCTGGAGTTTTTCAAGGAAATCATTTGGGTAAGTAATTCTAACTCGATTTTGGCTAATATTCATGAGTATATCATTGAATTCATCATTTGATTCGTGATTTGGAATGAAATTTGGGGAAAATTGGTAAAGTCTTTCAAAAATATAAAATGATGATTTGAAAGACCAAATGGTATCAGAATCTAATAATTTTTGTATGGGTGAACTCGTATCGGAATAGGTATTCGATTTTTGTAAATTTTGTCGGGTTCAAAGGTGCGGACCCGGGGAGTTGACTTTTGTTGACTTTTTTGCAAATTGTATAAGAATCATAGCTTTGTTAATTGAAATTGTCTTCTCTTGCATTGTTTGATGTATTTAAGTCATTTTTGGCTAGATTGAGCCAAGTGTTGATGAATTGGTAAAGGAAAAGCTAAATTAAGTATTGAATTAGCCGGATTGAGATAAGTATCTTGCTTAACCTTATGTGGGGGACTTCCCCTTAGGATTTGAGTCTTCTACGTTAATTGTAGTACGTGTTGTTGATACCCAATTTTTTTCTCATATATTTTAAATGTGCATACACACTTTTAAAATATTGTACATGCATGCACAAGTGTTAAATAATTTTTCTCTAATTTTTAAAGACCTTAAATCAATTTATTTCTGTATTTTTAATTATATAAATATTCAATAATTATCCCATATATTACTTTACAATGATTTAGTCATCTAAATTCATCATTTATGTTCATATGAGTGTTAAATATTTTAATTATATTTTTTACAATTACATTTGTATTCTTAAGTCTATAATTGCATATTTTGCAAAAATAGCCCCTACATATGCATAACTACATTATCTATACAAAAATGACCTTTTACATTTTTTTCATGTTAAGTAAATATTTCAAATCATCTTCATGCACAAAAATCATTTTTATCATTTAATTAGATATTTTTACAAATTATTTTATTAATTAATTGGGTATTTAACAAATAGCCCTCTTATTAAGTTTAATTTCGGACCCCCCCAAGCCCAAATCAAAATTAAAACTTAGTCTAATTAAATCCAACCCACCCCAACCCGGAACCAATCGTGACCGTTGATCTCTAAGATCAACGGTCCATATCACCCCTTTTCCATTTTTAATCCAAACGATCCCCTAACCCTATTCATTTGTCACCACCCACCACCCTTGAATCCTTCTTCTTCTCTGTTCTCTCTGAGACCATCCAAACCCTAGTAGCCATCACCTGTAAAACTCCCCATCTATGGGGTTTCTGTGTATCTCTTGACCCTTGTCGACATGTTACATCTTCTGGTTGTTTGACTTCATTGATTTATGAGAGATTCAACTGAGTTTTGTCGATATCTGACTCACAGACCTGTCTTTGGCCATTCTCGTTTGTGAGTACTGTTCCTTACATATTTTTGGTTTAAATCTCTGGTTTTGGACCGATCTTCTTTCATCTCTGCTATTTTCGAAAACCCTAGTCTTATAACTACTTGGGTCTGTCCGGATCCTTGTAGATTTGGAAGGTTTAAGTGCTATTTGATATTCTCCTCAAAAATCTTATACTTTTGTTACTACTATTTAAATTTTATTGCTTCTCTGAAATTAGGATTTTTATCCCAGATTTTCTCAAAATGTTTTCTTTCTCTCAAGTGTTTAACCTGACTATTCTTTCTTGTTTGGGTAATTTTTGTGTATGTTCTTTAAACCCTAGGTCTTGTTCTATTATGACACTGATTTCTTAAATTTTTCTTCCCGTTATTTGTTTATCCCTATCAATCCAATATACTGATTGATTTTATTAGGGATTCAAATTATATTTTCCTATTAAAATCAGTATTTTCTTTGATTTTACTTATTTCCTTATTTGTGACCTTGATTAGTTGTATTTCCCTTAATTAAACTATTGTCACACCTCCTTTTTCTACCCCGATAAGGGGTATAGGGGAATTTTTTCAATTAAAGTGACAAAATTGAAACGGGATTATTTATTTATTCAGAGCCGCCACTTGGGATATTTATGGTGTCCCAAGTCACCGGTTTAGAATCCCGACTCGAGGAAGTTTGACTCTGTTTTACCGTCTGCGAAACACAAAAATCCGGGTAAGGAATTCTATTAACCCGGGAGAAAGTGTTAGGCATTCCCGGGTTCTGTGGTTTTAGTATGGTCGCTCAACTATTATTATTGGCCTAATTATCTGATTAATTACATATTTTATACCTATTATGCATTTTTAGCTTTTGACCGCTTTTAATCATTTATGGAATTATTTTGGAACAAGTTACGATTGTCGTACACTTGTTTATTTGGTACACATTACGAATCGTGTCACGGGAACCGTACCCACGATCCATAACATGTTTAATTTATTAACATTATTAGTTGTTATGGCCGGATCACATAAATGTACCCCCGGATTCGAAAATTACGTATCACAACTACGTCACGGGAACCGTACCCGTAGCTATGATAATTTTATTATAAATGAGCCTAAAGCAAACTACGAATGTTCAAAGTATTTTCTATACTAGTTAAAATATCGATGTGAGGGCCATTGGACTATGTGCTTGGATGACACACCTCAACTTATTAAAAAAAAACTTGTACTCAACTAAAGTGAATTATAGATGTTCAAACTTAATCTAGTTAAAGTTTAATCTAAAACTACTTGATTGTAAATATGCATTGAATAATATACTCGGCATTTAATTGTTTGGAGAGGAAATAGGCCAGCAACAGGCCCAATTTGTATATGCAAAAGTCTTTAAGAGAAGAGTAAAGATTGGGATTGAAATTGAGCCCAGAAGTGAAGACAAAAAGCAGGCGGTCTCACGACTCTGACTGGGCCAATAACAGGCCCAACTTTATACAACTATGCCTTCAATACCAGAAATTTATTTTTTACAGCATTAAGCAGAAAGTTTAATAAACCATTTGATCATATTTTCAAAAAATAAAATAAATGCTGGCATTGTTTGGACCATGAAGTTAAGCCCAACACGTGAGGATTGGGCCCAGAAGCCACCAGGGGTGATCCTGACCAGACCACCCATTTAGGCCCATGCTTGGCCCAATTGCTACTAAGGCCGACTGACCCTATTGAAATTACTTGACAACAATTACATAAATCATGAAAATTAAATACTGGCTAATCAATAACCAAGAGTAATTAAATTAAATTATACAAATGGGATAACTAGAAATAAGCTTACAAGACTATAATAATGAACTAGCAGTCCTAGTAGCTAAATAACTATCATTGAAATCTTCACAAAACATTCTCATCTTCTGCTATGGCAAATGCCTCCTGCCTATGAAATAGTAAACAAACTCAACTTGAACTATCAAAACCAATTATCTACAACTAAAATCTGGACCATAGTCTTTCATAAGGCTGTCAGCTTTTTCCACATAGGAGTAACATTTGTTTCAGCTTCTAACTCATATAGATATGATAATGTCGAGATCAAATCCATCAAGAGCATGGCTACACACATGTTGACCACTGGATTATCACACAAAACTCACCCACAAAACAAGAATATTAGGCAAGAATGAACACATAACATAGTTTATACAACTCAAAACCCAACAGATAACAAATACTGCATTTAAAACACAAGAAAACATGTTTTTATAGCATAAGAAAATGCTAAATAAATAGAGATATACATGGTCAGGAAAACTCAAATGGTATTACACTTATGAAGATGAATGACATTATAATAACCTATCATTCAAACAACATTTCTAGCATTCTTGTTGAATCAGATTTACAGAGGTTTAGCACAAGGCCATGGACACAAATGCAAGTAAGTCAACAGCCAAAGGATGGATTTTCAACAGGAGATCAGCAGAGAACAAACAACAAGAAACAGCCTATACAGCCTCAGACTTAAACCATTTTTCAACTTGTAGAAACCATAAATCCCAAAGTTCTTAAAATTTCGGCTCAAAACAGAGGAAAAGAGGATCGGCTCTAATGAAACAGTGCTGAACTTTTTTTATAGGCTTATGAAATGCCATATGCTGAAAAACAGAAATAGAGAATTATTCCCTCACACAGGCCCTAAAAGCATCTTTTCTAACAGAAATGGGACAGCTGGCAGCCTCTTATTGGTTTCAGCATTTTGTGCTGGCCAAATAGAGCCAGCTTCCCCATATCTAGAAGCTTCTAGCATTAACCTTATCTGAAAATCTTATTTCATACCCTTCCCATGACCCCTTGAGTTTTTATTTGTTCAATTAACCCCCTATAAGTCCTGTTTATTCCCAAATCAAGACCAAAAATACAAGACCAGAATCAAAACAAAATAAATATCAAAGGAACAAATCCTTATACAATTAAACCTTTAAACTAACCCGAAATTCATTTAACATGAACCGAATCAGAAACGAAACAGAAACAGAAATATTCAAATCTAATAATAAAACGAGTCCAAAACTAACAATAACGAACCATTTCTAAGAATTAAACCAATTAAACAGATCAACATATTAGACCAGGGAATCATAACAACAAAAGGAAACTAAAACTACAATAATAAACTAGACCGATTTAAAAGTTAGACTAATTAGACATAAGCTAAGCCAAATTAAGAAACCTAATAGCAATTGACAAACTGATGAATCTGAAGCCAAACACCCAGAATAAGGAACCCTAAACTTCTTCATTTTGGTCAAAGAGAAAGGAAAAACAAAAGAAAACAGAGTGAAGAAAGAGAGAAGAAGATAAAGAAGAAGAGAAGAACGAGGAAATAGAAAGAGGAAAAGAAGAGTAGATATACCTATACTGAACGAACGACAATTGGCTTAGGCAGGACCCTGGCCTTCTCCGATTTAAATCGAAATAGGTGTTAGTCGAATGTTCCCGTTGAGAACAAACGATTAACACCAGTTTCAGGCCTAAATCGTCTTGGAAATTCAAAATCATGTGACTTAGGTTTTGCATGCCATTAGATCTGAAATTCGGCCAGATTGGACGGGGTTTGAGTGAAAAGGTTTAGGGATTTGGAAAGGGGAGGGGATTATGGATGCAGGGTTAAATTTTGGGGTGGTTTGGAGAAGTTCCGCCGACGTGAGACAATTTCCGGTGGCGGAGACGCTGGGGGGGGGATTTTGGGCAGCTAGGGTTTCATTGCTTTGGAATTGAAGGGTGAAAATGAGAGGGGTTTTGGGGGGGGGGGGGTCCGAGTTCGAACACTTATATGTAAAAGGGTAACGAGTTCTCGTCCGCTAGATTAGATTGGATCAATGATTGGGATTGATCATGACAAAACGAAGTTGTTTGATTAGAGGGGGGCTGGACCGGGTAGGGGAGCTGGGTTTAGAAGAGGTTCTAATAAATAAACTGGGCTGGAGTTTGTGTATTAATAATTGGCCCAACTTCAAAACTAAATTAATCCTTTTTCCAAATTCTTTTTTCTTTCCTTAATTAATAATCCTAAATATAATTCCTAAATTAATCTAAATTGTAAAATTAAGCTAATTATCCAATTATAAAATTTATAACAAGTAGTTGACCCAAAATTAAAATAGAAAAATTAACAATCTATAATTAAAAGCTAAGAATGTAAAAATGAGCCAATCTTTTTTGCGATTTTCATTTTTAATAAAGCAATTAATTAGCTAATTAATCTTAAAATATGAACACAAAATCTAAATGCAATGCATGATATTTTTTGATATTTTTTCATGATTTTAACTGAATTAGACGTGCACGAAAGTGCAAACAATTAATCAAAATTCTACAAAATATCCTATAAAATTGAAAGCAATTTGGGAAAAATCTTTTTTTTTTAATTTGTAGGAGTATTTCACATAGGGCAAAAATCACGTGCTCACAGCTGCCCCTCTTTGCTCGGAAACATGAAGAGTTTCCGGGCAAAGATAAAGTGAGCAAATACGAGCATTTTTGCCTGTTTGGATACTCCATGGGAAGCAAATTTGAAAAGCCTGACCGAACCCTGCTTCTGAGGTTGCCTACATATCATTGACTGTAAAGGAATCAGGTCAATATAGTTCTAGAAGTTTGGTAGCTGGGACTACCAAGAAGCTGTGATTTCACAGCTGCTGCCGCTCCTATTGCTTGCTGAACTCCTTATTACACCGAAACAAAATGAAAAGAAACTAGGCTAAACTATGATCTATGAGTTACAAGAATCCTATCTATATGTCTTCAAACTTGATCTTGAAACTTCTGCATTTCTACCGTGCATCTTGAACTATTGACTCGCACTCTCGAGGTGAGCTTCTGTTGTTGCTACCTCGAATTGAATTCTGAAATGTATTCCCTTGTTTTCTAGGTGGGCGCCTGATGCAAAAACTTGAAATGTATGCCCTTGTTATCCAGGTGGGCGCCTGATGCCAACTTGAAATGTATTCCCTTGTTTTCCAGGTGGACGCCTGATGTAAAACATGAAATGTATTCCCTTGTTATCCAGGTGGGCGCCTGATGCGAAACTTGAAATGTATTCCCTTGTTATCCAGGTGGGCGACTGATGCCAAAGTTTGAAATGTATTCCATTGTTTTCCAGGTGGGCGCCTGATGCTGAAACTTGAAATGTATTCCCTTGTTTTCTAGGTAGGGGCCTGATGCGAAAACTTGAAATGTATTCCCTTGTTATCCAGGTGGACGCCTGATGCTAAAACTTGAAATGTGTTCCCTTATTATCCAGGTGGGTGCCTGATGCTGAAACTTGAAATGTATTCCCTTGTTATCCAAGTGGGCTCCTGATGCTAAAACTTGAAATGTATTCCCTTGTTATCTAGGTGGGTGCCTGATGTTAAAACTTGAAATGTATTCCCTTGCTATCCAGGTGGGCGCCTTCCATTACGACAAAACAGACAAAACAAAAAGAAATTTTTCTGCCCCAGTTTGGTACCGGGAACATCTGTGAGTGTTAATCGAATCCTGTTATCCAAAAGAGCTCTAAGAATTTAAAAGCTAAATCCCATTATCCAGGAGGGCCCTGAAAATTAAACGTAAATCTCATTATCTATGAAGATCTTAAAAACTTAAAATTAAACCCCATTATCCAGGAGGGTCCTGAGGACTTGAAATTAAATCCCATTATCCAAGAGGGCCTTGACATCTTGAACTTAAATCCCATTATCCAGGAGGGTCCAAAAAACTCGAAATTAAATCCCATTATCCAGGAGGGTCCTGAAAACTTAAAACTATATCCTATTAACCAGGAGCGTCCTAAAAACCTGAAATTGAATCCCATTATCCAGGAGGGTCGTGAGAACTTAAAACTACATCCCATTATCCATGAGGGTACTGAAAACTTAAATCTACATCCCATTATCCAGGAGCATCCGGAAAACTTGAAATTGAATCCCATTATCCAGGAGGGTCCTGAGAACTTAAAATTATATCCCATTATCTAGGAGGGTCCTGAAAACTTAAAATTAAATTCCATTATCCAGAAGGGTCCTGAGAACTTAAACCTACATCCCATTATCCAGGAAGGTCCTGAAAACTTGAAATTAAATCCCATTATCCAGGAGGGTCCTGAGAATTTACGGCCGAACTTGTATGACACATGCTTTCCTCACGGAGGGTTCCTCCGGAACAAACGAAGTTTCCTTCCCTTGTTTCAATCAAAGAAAATCTTATCAGTTTGAAATATGGTGGTTAGTTTGCGGCATTCTTGCTGAAGGTGGCCTTTCCACTGCCATGCTTTGTTCTGATCGGCCGCCTTGGGCAAGCAAAGAATTGTTTGAACTTCTGATTGAACCTCAACCATAGAACCCTGAATGACTCGAGTGCCTCACACTCATCTTGCTATTTTACATTTCTGTCCTCCTAATTCGAACCTCTATATTTTCTCAAAATTCACGAAACCAATTGACCACTTGAAACTCCCACTAGCACCTTATTTTTCATTTTGAATCATGGTGTTTTGGTATGCTTTGGCCGCGCTTTGCTTTGTGCAATTGAAAGTTGGTAATAAGCTTTGAAATCTTTTCTTGCTTGCTTAACAAGGATAACATTAGAAAAGACTTAGAGAAATAGAACCAAAAGAAAATGAAATGCAGTGACTTCGAGAGTTAGGAATAAAGAAGAAAATTCGAAACGTGATGACTGCTTGAGGAAGAAAAGGAAAAGAGACTTATCTGAGTGAAGCACTCGACTCCAATGATCATGACATGCATTTCAGATTAATCAGCCCAGACTGTTCACCTAATCATATTTCATTTTGTGCCCCATCTTTATACTTCGAAACCGAGATTTTCTATAATCCAACCTCTCTACAAAATCACAAGCCTCATTCGGCTTGCAGTGCCCTGACAGGTATTCACCAACAAACCTCTCTCATTTGTTCATCTCTTGACTCACTGTCGCCCTTATGATGCCCGCGAAGGTTTTCACCAATAAGACTCTCTCATTTTAGTTTTCTCTCAGCTTTCCATCGCCTTACGGTGCCCGTGAGGGTTTTCACCAATAAGACTCTCTCATTTATTCATTTTTCCTTGTGTAGAACAGAGTGTTGCCCATGATGTGAATCATACCTCTATCTCGCTTGACTTGGTATTTCTTAATGATTGATCAGAAGGTCTTTCTTCGGTCCGTAATGTAGGCTTTTGGATAGGGTTAAAAAGAAAGGACATCATAAAGGTTCAAAACAGCTTAAAAGAGTTCAGAATTACAACTTTTGGAATCAGGTCTTTTACAAAACCACAACTTCCGCCCCAGTTTCTTTGCCTAGGAAATTTTTGATTTTTTTTTAATTTTGATGGGACCGAACCGTGAAGCTGTCTACGTATTCTTAAAAGGAATCAGGTCGAACGTAGTTCAAGACATATGAAATGCTTTGTTTTTGTTACTTTTCTCTTTTTTTCTTTTTCTTTTCTTTTATTTTCCTTGGCTTTACTTTTCTTCATTTATTCTCTTTTTCCTCTTTTCTCTTTTTTTTATTATGTATGTATTTCTAAACTCTACTTCTGATTCTAAAAGAGGGGTATGAAAGCAAATAAATAAGGCTCAAAAAGGGTAACAAAGGATAAAGTGTTTAGATAGCAGAATAATATGTCTTCATCATTCCAATCTTCAAAACATGCCAAGTACAAACAACACAATTAGACAAACCAAAGAAATCATACATAATATCTTTTGACTGCATCAGAATTGATAGCCATATCTACACTTTTGCCTTCTAAATCTATTAAATACAAAGCACCATTGGACAACACTCTTGTTACAATGAACGACCCCTGCCAATTTAGGGAAAACTTGCCTTTAGCTTCAGCCTGATGTGGAAGGATGCGTTTCAATACTTGTTGACCCACTTCAAATTTCCGGGGATGCACCTTCTTGTTGTATGCTCTTGCCATCCTCTTCTGATACAATTGATCATGACACACTGCCGCCAGTCTTTTCTTATTAATCAGACTTAATTGCTCCAATCGGGTTTTGACTCACTCATCATCAATTTCTGCTTCAACAACAATTTGAAGGGATGGAATTTCGACTTCCACAGGTATAACTGCTTTAGTCCCATATAACAACAAATAAGGAGTTGCACCTACTGAAGTGCGAACAATAGTGCGGTAACCCAGCAAAGCAAAAGGCAACTTTTCATGCCATTGCCTAGAACCTTGCACCATCTTTCGAAGTATCTTCTTTATTTTCTTGTTAGCCGCCTCAACAGCTCCATTTTCCTTGGGGAAATACAGAGTGGAGTTTTGATGCGTAATCTTGAACTGTTGACATACTTCTTCCATCAAATGGCTATTAAGATTAGCACCATTTTCCGTGATGATTACCTTGGGAATTCCGAACCGACAAATGAGGT
Source organism: Nicotiana sylvestris (assembly GCF_000393655.2). Lineage (NCBI taxonomy): Eukaryota > Viridiplantae > Streptophyta > Magnoliopsida > Solanales > Solanaceae > Nicotiana > Nicotiana sylvestris. The sequence continues at coordinate 50,177,642 of NC_091058.1, forward strand.
TTAAGTGAACAAAATCAACCACTGCCTTCTTGGTCACAAATTTGAAAGTCAAAGCTTCAACCCACTTAGTAAAATAATCGATGGCCACCAGAATGAACCTGTGCCCATTTGATGCTGCTGGCTCAATTGATCCAATGACATCTATGCCCCAAGCAACAAAGGGTAAGGTGCGGACATTGTATGAAACTCAAATGGCGGAGAATGAATCAAATCATTGTGTACCTAGCATTGATGACACTTGCGCACAAAGCTAATGCAATGTCGTTCCATGGTGAGCCAATAATACGCTGCTCAAAGAATTTTCTTTGTCAAAACATACCCACTCATATGCGGACTACAAACTCTGGCATGCACTTCGGTCATGACAATCGTAGCCTGTTTAGCATCTATGCACCTCAACAGTCCAAGATCTGGAGTTCTCTTGTACAAAATTCCCCCGCTAAAGAAAAATCCACTAGCCAAACGTTGAATTGTTCTCTTTTGATCACCTGTGGCTTGTACCAAATACACCTCCATCCTGATGTGTTCCTGGATATCATGGAACTGCAGTTCACCATCAAGTTCCTCCTCAACCGCATTACAGTAAGCATGCTGATCACAGACTTAAATATGCAGAGGGCAACATAAGCCTTATTCGGATGGTGTAACATTGACGCCAAGGTAGCCAGGGCATCGACAACCTCATTATGGATCCTAGGAATGTGCCTGAAATCTAATGATCTGAAGCGTTAACAAAGATCATGCAAACATTGTCGATACGGTATGAGCTTTAAATCCTGAGTCTCCCATTCTCCCCGAATCTGTTGCACCAACAGATCCTAATCTCCCAAGATCAAGACTTCCTGGACTCCCATATCTACTGCTAACCTCAAACCCAGAATGCATTCCTCGTACTCAACCATGTTGTTGGTACAATAAAAACGCAACTGGGTTGTAACAGGGTAGTGATGCCCTGTTTCAGAAATGAGCACAACCCCTATTCCGACACCTTTCATGTTGGCAGCTCCATCAAAGAAAAGTTTCCAACCTGGCTTTTCATCCTACTCCACCTTATCAATATGCATCACCTCCTCATCCAGAAAATAAGTCCTCAATGGCTCATACTCTTCATCTACCGAGTTCTCGACCAAATGATCGGCCAATGCTTGGGCTTTCATCGCAGTTCGAGTCACATAGATGATGTCAAACTCTGTGAGCAAAATCTTCCACTTTGCAAGTCTTCCTGTGGGCATAGGCTTCTGAAAGATACACTTTAGAGGATCCAGATGAGAAATTAGGTAAGTAGTGTAGGACGACAGATAATGCTTCAACTTTTGTGCCACCCAAGTCAGGGAGCAGCATGTCCTTTCAAGGGGAGTATACTTAACCTCATAGGATGTAAACTTCTTGCTGAGATAATAGATGTCTTGTCATATTGACCCAACACACAATCGAATGAATTGTCCAGGACTGTTAAATAGAGAATCAAAGGTCTTCCAGGTTCCGGCGGGACCAAGACAGGTGGGTTTGATAAGTACCCCTTGATCTTATCAAATGCCTCTTGACACTCATCAGTCCATTCGACCGCAACATCCTTTTTCAGCAACTTAAAGATGGGCTCACAAGTTGTCGTGAGTTGAGCAATAAACCTGCTGATGTAGTTTAAATGCCCAAGAAAACTCATCACCTCAATCTTATTCCTGGGCGGTGGCAGTTCTTCGATAGCTTTGATCTTCGACGGATCCAACTCAATGCCTCGCCGACTGACTATGAACCCCAACAGTTTCCCAGATGGAACACCAAATGCACATTTTGCAGTGTTGAGCTTAAGATTGTACCTACAAAGCCTCTAGAAGAACTTTCTCAAGTCCCCGACATGGTCGGACTGTTGTTTTGACTTTATGATCACATCATCTACATAAATCTCAATCTCTTTGTGTATCATGTCATGAAATACAGTAGTCATTGCCCTCATGTAGGTTGTGCCAACATTTTTCAGACCAAATAGCATTACTCGGTAGCAATATGTCCCCCATGGCGTGATGAACACTATCTTTTCTGCATCTTCCTCATCCATCAAGATCTGGTGATATCCCGCATAACAATCCACAAAAGATCCGATCTCATGCTTAGCACGGTTATCAATCAAAATATGGATATTTGGCAATGGGAAGTTATCCTTTGGACTTGCTTTGTTGAGATCGCGGTAATCAACGCACACCCTGGTCTTACCATCCTTCTTTGGTACTGGCACAACATTAGCTAACTAGGTGGGGTATCGCGTGAATCGAATAACCTTTGCATCCAACTGTTTTGTAATTTCTTCCTTGATCTTCACACTCATGTCAGTCTTAAACTTCCTTAACTTCTGCTTGACGGGAGGGAATGCCGGATCGGTTGGCAATTTATGAACTACCAAGTCAGTACTCAAACCCAGTATGTCATCATATGACCACGCAAAAATGTCTTTATATTCAAATAGTGCTTTGATTATTTTTTCCTTGATTTGTGGTTCTAAGGGTACACTTATCTTGGTTTCCATGATATTATCTGGATCCACTAAATTGATTGTTTCAGTTTCATTCAAATTAGGTTTGGGTTTCTCTTCAAAATGATTTAGTTCTTTACTAATTTCCTCAAATGCCTCATCTTCATCATATTCTGTTTCATCATTGCACTCTATTTCATGGATTATTATTTCAGAGTTAGATTGGCTTTTAAGACTTGGTCGAAGATTCCTCATACATGTCATGTCATTGAAACCAGCATAAAAGGAATTGTACAAAGAAAAACAAAAATGACACTATCAGGAGTAATGGAAAAGGAGAAATTGCATTTCATTGAAAATAAAGGATAGGAGGGTTTGTACATCAAAACAATTGAAAAGTAAAAAAATCTAGATTACAACCCTGGAATAATCCAGATAACAGAAAGGAAAACAAAGCAAACTACCAAGACTCCTTCCGAGTAGGGAGATGAGTAGCATTCCAATTGTTAAGCTTCACTTTTGGCTCAATAAACTGCACGTCTGCTTTGCTGGAACCTTCCCCAATTTCTACCATGTTCACCTCATCAAATAGACTCTAGAACCTTTCAATCAACTCTTCATCGAAGTCAACCACAGGCTTTGGAACTGTGGACACCGGACGCTTCACTACCCCTGACTTGACGAAAGACCTGGAGAGGCATGGGATAGGCTTAGGGAGCACCCATGCCTTCTTTTTCAACTTTTTAGCCTTCTTCACATCATCCCATGTGGGCTTGAACCCTAGACCAAACGTACCCAGATTTTCACGTAGAGACACTGGTTGTACGATACCTTGCAAAGATGCGCCCAGACCCTTACAAAAACCATTCTTCAACATTTTATTTTCTACCATGACGGTTGCAGAAGCTAGCTTTGGACCTGGAATACATTCCTCTTCCGGAACCTTCTCAACTGACACCGTTTTAAAAAATTGGTACACCCAAGGCCCCTTATTATCTTCAACCTCAATAAACGGGACGGATGTATCATTGTAAGCATACAAGTTCTCATCACCATGCACAATGATTTCCTATCTGTCCCACTCGAACTTTACCATCTGGTGCAAAGAAGACGGGACTGCTTTGGCAACATGTATCCAGGGCCTACCCAATAGCAAATTGTAAGAGACAGCCATATCCAATACTTGGAACTCCATGGTAAATTCAACTGGTCCTATTGTTAGTTCGATCACGATATCTCCAACAGAGTCTTTTCCCCCTTCGTCAAAACCTCTGACACATATACTGTTCTTGTGGATCCTCTCAGCATCAATTTTCAACTTATGCAGACTGGAGAGAGGGAAAATATTTGCGCTGGAACCATTGTCAACTAACACCCTTGTAACCATAGAATCTTCGTATTTCACTGTGAGATAAAGAGCCCGATTATGTTCCGCACCCTCAAGAGGCAACTCATCATCCGAGAAGGTGATCTTGTTTGAATCTAATATTTTATTGGCAATCTTCTCCAAATGGTTTATTGTGATCTTGTCAGGGACATGAGCTTCATTTAGAATCTTCATGAGGGCCCGGCGGTGCTCGTCTAAATGTATCAACAATAATAGAAGATAAATTTGAGCAGGGGTCTTTCTCAATTGTTCCACTATGGAGTAATCCTGCACCTTCATTTTTCTCAAAAATTCTTCCGCCTCCTCTTTGGTGACTGGTTTCTTCACTTGAATTGGGCTATCTTTGAGTGGCTTGGCTTTCCCTAATTCCTCTAGGGAAAAGCATCTCCCCGAACGAGTCAACCCCCGGGTTTCATTAACTTCCTCTTCTACTTCTTTCCCTTTATAGGTTACTATTACTTGTTTGTAGTTCCACAGGACAACTTTGGTGTCATCTACCGGCAGCTGGGTCACAAGTTTAATGACAATAGGAGTCGTGCGAGCTCCTTCCACAATTATGACATGCTTACTTGCTATCCCCGACATGACCACCTTCAGCTTTCCTTGATTTGCTTCAGCGTTATCTGGGGATCCCTTCACGTCCACCACGGATGGCTTAACATCGAGCTTGCTTAGCTTATCTGTCAACCCCTCAACTGTTGAAGATGTTGCACTTGTAACAATTGGAGTTTTGACTGAATTACTTTCACTGGCACAGATTATCATGATAGACTTTGAAGGCTTCTCGGGCTTCCCATCCTTATACACTATATCAATCATATGTGTTTCGGCATGGGCTGGCAAGGGATTTTGATTGATGTTGGGCACTCCCAGGATTTGGACCTCAATCTGGTTTGTATCGATAAGCTCTTGGATGTCGCTCCTCAAATGCCAACACTTTTCTATGTCATGCCCCGGAGCATCAGAACAATATGCACATCTGAGGGAATAATCCAGGTTCTTTGGAGGGGGATTTGATAATTTTGACTCAAACGTCCTTAGAACACCCAACAGCTTTAACCTCTGAAACAGACTGGTGTAAGACTCTCCAAGCGGGGTGAAAGTTCGCTTCTACTACTGCCTTTCTTTTCTATACTTCATCCTGGGGAGAAAGCTCGGACCAGTAGGGTTTTAGTATGCTTGTGGAGGCAGATAAGTATTTTATGGAGCTGGTCCATGCCATTGTGGGTAGGGGGTTGAGCATATGACTGTGTGTGATGGACATGGTATTAGGGAGGCCTGACTGAATACTGAGGGTCTGGTGGTGGGAAGTAGTGTTGGGGTGGATTATATGAATTTTGGGTGTAGGTTTGAGGCTGGGGTCGAGGCTAGGTGTAATGGTGCGGCGGACCCCTTGGTCCATGCCACGATCCTGAGACTACCATAGCAACATCGTCTTTCTTCTTTTTCCCTAACATATCCCTGGTACCATTCTGGATCGCTTGTGTGGTTGCTTTGATGGCAGAGTAACTCATGATCTTGCTCGACTTGTGCCCTTCCTCTACTATTCCTCCCATCTTCACCACTTCATTGAAAGACTTACCTACGACCGAGACCGGATGACCAAAGTAATTAGGCTCCAAGGTCTGAAGAAAGCAATCCACCATTTCATCTTCCTTCATTGGAGGGTTGACTAGTGCCGCCTATTCTCTCCACCGGAAACCATACTCCCTAAAGCTCTCACTGGGCTTTTTCTCCATCTTAGTCAAAGATAGGTGATCTGGTACACTTTCTACGTCGAACTGGAAATGCCAAGCGAAAGCCTGAGCCAAGTCATCCGAAGTCTACCACCTGCTGTTGTCCTGGCAGGTGTACCACTCCAATGCTGCACCACTTAAACTTTGGCTAAAATATGCCATCAACAGTTCATCTTTCCTACCGGCTCCCCTCATTTTGCTGCAAAATCCTCTCAAGAGGGCCATGGGATCTCCGTGCCCGTCATACAAGTCAAACTTGGGCATTTGGAATCTGACAGGTAGCTGGACATCAGGAAACAAGCATATATCCTTATAAGCCACGCTCACTTGGCCCCCTAACCCTTGCATATTTCTTAGTGACTGCTCCAAGCTCTTTAGCTTCCTAAATATCTCCTCTTGCTCCGTGTTTTTGGGTGGATTCTTAGTTTCGACAGGAAGTTTAAAGTGGGGAGTGTAGAAGTAGTGATCTGGGACTTTGAAGGTGGGCTGTGGGGCATAGTATTGGTTATATTGGGCTTGGAATACCGGCTCACTAGAAGATTGATGGAGCATAGATGGTGGAGGTGCTACGAAGACAGGGGTGGCTGGCGGAGGGGGGTATGTGGTTGTTTTGGCTGGTGGAGCTTGGATGGTTTGGGAAGTGGTACCATGATAGTGGTGGTAAGGGGTGAAGCTTGGTGCGTGTTGTGGGGATAAATCAACAACAAGGGGGGGGGGCTCTTGAGATTGAGCCAGTGGTGGGATGAAAGCAGGGTTGGCGGGCTATTATGGTGGAGGATGCCTTTTCATCCATGCCTGGTATATTTCGGACATTTGGCGCTTTAGCTTATGTAACTCCTCTTTCAGACCGGGCTCAGATTCCTCCTTCTCTCTCGGCGGGTCAATAACACTCGCATCCAATTCTTTGCCAGCCATGATCACCTTGTGTTTAAACCTTGTATTGTATGGGTGGGTTGCCAGAATGCCGAACAAACTAACCACCTTCCTATGCTCATTGACAACAACACACTTGTTAGTGTTTAAGATTTTAACAGATAGGCAACCACACGTTTGGGATGCAATGCACCTAAACAGTTAAAAGTTTCTACTATGTATTTGAACGGTTGCATATTTCATCCCGACCTTAACCAACTCTTTTCACTTTGCACTTTCTCTTCTCTTTTTTTTTCACTATTTCCCTTTTCAATCACTATTGATTTTCCCACTCGGTTCTTGTTGCTCCTTTTTTTCTCTTGCTTTTGCTCTCTTGTTTTGCCATTCTTTCTTTCCACTCAGTCTCTTTTTTTTTTTTTCTCATTTTCATTTTATGGTTATGATCGAATCCTATGGGGATTGCCTAAGTATCATGATGCCGTATGAATCAGATCATTACGTAGTTCAGGAGATAAATACAAAATAAAAGAAAGAAATATTTTTGGGTTTTCAAATTTTCATAAAATAAAAACATTATGTTTTTGTTGATACCCAATTTTTTCCCTTTATATTTTCATTATGCAAAATACTTTCAAAATAGTATGTATGTATATATATATATATATATATATATATATATATATATATATATATATATATATATAAGTCCAAATGTTTCATTATTTTTTCACAATTTTTAAAGGTTTAAATGGGTTTATTTTCTCCCTTTTTCATCCATAAAATCCCAATAATTATGTCAAAATTTTTTATTTTGATGATTCTTTTGTTGGATTTTTATATTTATTCCAAAATATGGTTAAGCTGATTTTTACATAGTTTTATAATTTTATTTAGTATTTTTTAAAGCTAATTGCATATAATTACAATGTTAGCCATTTTAAGGTTTAATTGTGTTTTATATTCATAAAATTAATCCCTATATTTAAATTGTTATTTACATGTTGTGAATCATTTTAGCACTTTCAATTTATTTTCAGAAATTTATTTACTATTTTTTATAATTTAAAAAGGAAATAATTGATTATTTAAATAATACCCCATTTGTATTTCAATTCTAGCCTAAATTGAACCCCAATTCCCCAGACCAATTAAAATTAAACCAGACCCTAACCCATTTTTAACCCTACCCAAACCCGGAAACTCCTCTCCGATGGAAGGGAGAAAAAAAGGGGCGCGACAGCATGACGACTTTGCTGAGGATATTTAGGCTTTTACCACTTCAGATTGTTCTTGTGAATTTGTACCTCCCTTATGTGCAATACTTGTTTAAATTTCTTTAAGCATTTAATTTATTTTTCAAAAGCAAAACTGACCTATCTTCATTGTTTCCTTCCTTTATTGATGCTTTAAATTATAAAACTGCTGTATTTATCGCTTTCTTAACGTGCAAATACATGTTAACATGTTTTTTTAATTATTGCATAATCATGTTCAATATCATACTTTACTCGTGCCAAAAAATACCATAGCAACGCTTTTAATGAGTGGTTGCGCTCTTCCTATATCATTACCCCCTAAATTCGGAAAGGCATATTTGCGGTAAAACTAGTCGATCAGCGGTGCAGTCGACAGTTCCATGCCTTCCCCCTTGAGTTGTCCGCTCAAGGGTATTAGTCTAAAACTCCATAGAAACCTTACTCTGTTTAAATTGTGCATGCATTATGGTCAAACCTAGCCGGTTCAGTTATGTTGTCCACATAATGATCCTTTAAGATAGCCTTGTCCAAAGTCCACTGGGTTTCTCTAAACCCAAACGGACATCACCACTTTCTATGCATTTATTTGGAGAACTAAATGCTTTATGCTAATTATTGGTATTAAATAATCGAGTCTGATGGGAGTAAGGGCCTAACCTTATTTGTCCTGCAGAAATATGAGGCACGAAGTCCCCAGATTCGGCATGGTCACCAACATCCACCTGAGATTGCTAAGCTGGTGGAGAGATTTACACTCTAGTGACCATACTCTCGTCCGAAAATATCTGGGAAACCTACCATCCCTCCTGGATATCCAACCTAACAACATGATCATAGAAGTTGCCACACTGTTTTGAGATTGTGAAAGGGCCTTGTTCCTCTTTGGGACATTGAAATGATGCCCTTGCTAGAGGAGATAAGAGGACTGGCGAGTCTAGTGTGGAAAACTCCGGGTTTGCTAATGCCTGAGAACCGCAAAGGCAGGGGTTTCCTTAAGATGATGGGTATGAAGAAGAATACAGAATTGACATGCCTGAAGGAATCATACATCCCTTTCGACTACCTGTATGAAAGATACGGTCACAACAAATCCTACCGTACCTACCTTGACGAGTTTGCCATCACATACTTGGGCCACATCCATCGAAGGGTTTTCGTTTTCATGTTTTATTTCCTGGGGCTGATCGTGTTTCCGATGAAGAAAGGGAGAATCCATACCAGGTTGGCTATAATAACTAAGACCCTAATAGAGGGGATTGGTGGGCAGCCATTCAACATCGTGCCCATGATCATTGCAGGCATATACCGAGCCTTGGAGAAGTGTCAACGAGGAGCAAAACACTTCGAAGGCTACAATTTATTACTTTAACTCTGGCTCATGGAACATCTCCAAAAGGGAGAGTACCGACAAGAGATTCAGCGAAGGGACTATGATGATCACATCGCTTTCCATCATCCAAAACGAATGAATTACATCCCCGATATGTTCACTCACCCTGAGAATGCCAAAGGATGGGTTGAGCTATTTGATAATCTGACTGAAGAACAGGTTCAATGGATGTTTGAGTGGTTTCCGATGAGGAGTTCATCGCCTGATCCAGAGATGCACCTTTCCTGATACTGATTGGTTTGAGAGGAACATACCCTTACGTCCCTCTCCGAGTTATGAGACAAGCTGGTAGGAAGCAAGTTATACCCAGGGTCGACAAGATAAGTCAATTCCGAGCTGACTTCCAAAATGATGATAGTCCCTACAAGTGCCAAGATCAGCATATGTGGCACTGCAAGATCATAATGGGGAGAGATACCATCGAGCCAGACAGGTATCATGCTGGTTGTGCTCCTTTCTACTCAGGTTGGTTGGAAGACAATCATGATGGTCTGGGCCAGCAAGGTTTACTCGAGGTCATAGGATTATAGATGAAAAGGCCGAGGCGCAGGTCAAGTACAACCAGCTGCGCAAAAGGATCTGTGAGTATGAAAGCGAACACCGCAAGATACAAGAGTCCAACCAGAAACCGATCGAGGAATGGAAGGACATGGCTGTCAGTGCCAATAAGAGGTTAGGATACTTGGAGCGAGGCATAGTAGAACTGGAGAGAAAATTTATCAAGAGGGTCAAAAATTGTCAAAATGCTGAAGGGACCGAAGGCGGACATCTAGCAAGAGCGTACCTGTTGATGGGACTTCGCGAGTTGGGGAAGCTGTTCGATGGATCCAAAGATGCCGAATCTGGGGAAGGTCCTTCTGGGACCAAGTAGATAGGAGTTTATCTTTTCGCTTTATAAATGTAATAAGGCCAATGGCCATTAGTGACTTTTATTTCCTGTTTAGTTAGTATCGATTTGGGATTCGTCTTATTTTTTTTATCAATAAAATGAGGCATTTAGCATTCTAAGTTCTCCAAGTCAATTTGTCGATAGGCCTACCTTGGGCACAAAGAGGTTCCCAGATTAGAACACATTTTACATTCCGCAATATGTGTTTAAATACTGCAACACTTTTTATAATCCTCACTAACTTGATTACCTTTTTGTTTTTCTTTTATTATTCCCCTCCCCAAAGGTTAGTTCGTGCACTCTGGCATCATCATCTTATTCCACGAGATCCAGGGGCCCTCCACCCACTCCTCCTCTCAGTCCTCTCAAAAATAAGAACAAAAGCAAGATGAAAGATTTGAACAACGTCAGGAAGGAGAATCCAACTGAACGGGTAGAAGCCACTAACAGCCATGGTACTCAGGTGCCTAATGAGAATGTGTCACAACTCGAACAGAAGCTGCTGAAATTCCAAGAAGAGCTTGATCAGGTTCGGAATCTGGCAAGCCTGTCATTTTCCCTCAGCACACCAGATATCAACTTTCCTAACACTCAAAACCCTACACCTCCTCAAAATATCCCAAAGCAACAGAATCATCCCGCTCCTCACCATCACGCTGTTCCACCAAAGACCCAATGCAACACCTGCCATACCCTAAACAATACTCCACTACTCATCCCAGAACCCGAAAACTACACAAATGACCACTTTCACACCCACACACTAGGCCACCATAACACCCCTATCTATGTGGAGACCATGCCATACTCCACCCAGCCTATCTCAAGCACACCTGAGTCTGATGAAAATGATCTGCTTATCAGGAACCTGGCTGAGGAACTTATGAAATTGACTAGCCGGATCAAGGCGTTAAGGGAAGTAAAGGAATCGAAGGGCTGAAATGTGAGGATCTTTGCATACAACCTGATGCCGAACTACCCTAGGGGTACAAACCTCCTAAGTTCGAAATGTTTGATGGTACAGGTGATCTAATGGTCCATTTGAGGACATATTGAGACAAGCTGATTGGAGTAGGGAAAGACGAGAGAATCCGCATGAAGCTGTTCATGAGGAGTTTGAAATGAGATGCATTATCTTGGTACATCAGCCAAGATCCCAAGAAGTGGTCAAGCTGGGTAGGCATGGCATCTAATTTTATAGATAGATTCAAGTTTAATATAGAGAATGCACCATATGTGTTATATATACAGAATCTGAAGAAGAAGCCCACAGAGACGTTTCGCGAGTATGCTACTCGCTGGAGATACGAAGCTGCTAAGGTCAGAACTGCCTTAGAAGAGGAGCAAATGAACAAGTTCTTTGTCTGGGTTCAGGACCTACAGTATTATGAACGACTGATGATGATCGAGAACCACAAATTCTCCGACATTATCAAACTGGGTGAAAGAATTGAAGAAGGTATCAAAAGCGGTATGGTTACAAACTTTGAGGCCTTGCAAGATACAAATAAGGCCTTACAGTCCGGTGGTGTGTCCAAGAAGAGGGACGTAGGGGCCGTGATGGTTGCACAAAGGACCAAATCTCCCCTCAAATACCAAACTTACCCAACATCTCCACTTATATATCAGCCAACCCCAAATTACCAAACACCTTCACCTTCATACCAAGCTCCAACTTATCAGTCACCTCCACCTCCTACATATCAACCTACTTCACCTAGATACTCCCAACCCGCTCATGTCTACCAAACCTATAATGCTCAACCATCTCTCTAACAATCGCCTCCTACACACCAAAACTTTCCTAGACCTCGACCTAATTTTGATCACAGACCTCCAAAACAATATACAGCCATCGCCGAACCTATTGACTTGTTGGATGAGAGACTCAAAGCTGCTGGTTATGTCACCCCATCCCTGCTGCAACCCTTGAGAACCCTTCTCAATGGGTTAACCCAAACAAATCCTGTGCATACACTCCGGTATGAAAGGGCACACCATCGATGAGTGTCGCTCCTTGAAGGACAAGATACAGTCCTTGATTGAAAACAAGATTATTGTGGCAAAGGAACCCGTTCCAAATGTCCACAACAACTCTCTGCCAGACCATAAGGGTGGAGGTATACACATGACTGAAATAGAAGATGACTGGGATCCCGAGGGATCAATGGGTTGATTACAGAAGGTGATGACCCAAAGAAACCAATAATTACTCTCAATCCAATCATAGTCCAGATTCAACCATCTGAGGATGCTAAGGTGAATATGTCTGTGCCACTTGAGTTTGAAGCAACGTCATCCGCAAAGACACCGACGCCAATTGATGTTAAAATCGTGTCTCCAGCAAATGTACCCGCACCATTTGAGGTTGCAGTTTTGCTACCCAAGGCATATGCTTCGTTCGGAGTGAGGATAGCCACGTTGATCCCAATGTCAATGTCGACCATGACACCATTCCATACAAAGGTTGTACCTTGGGACTATACAACCGAGGCAAGGAGGAAAGGCAAGGTCAGGTTCGAAGAGACTGTTGCAGCATAGGGTATGACAAGAACTCGTAGAGTCTATACCCCTGAACATCTAGTTGAGTCAAGCAAGCAGGCCTCTAACCGGCCACCCATCATTGAGATAGGTCCAGATAACCTTTGGAGGAAAATACAGGCCAAAGAGTATTCGGTCATCGACCAGTTAAACAAGACGCCATCACAAATATCCATTCTCTCTTTGCTACAGAATTCTGAGGCACACAAGAATGCTCGGTTAAAGGTGTTGAGTAAAGCATACGTACCAAGTAACATAACTGGTGGGCAAATGTCTAACATGGTAGGACAAGTGCTGGAGAGACATAAGATCACCTTTCATGAGGACGAGCTGCCACCTGAAGGGTTGGGGCACAACAAGGCATTGCACATCACCGTGCAATGCGAAGACTATTTTATCACCAGAATCCTGATCGATGGAGGTTCCAGTCTCAACATTTGTCCGTTGGTAACACTTAAGAAGTTGGGTAAAGGACTACACGAGATAAAAGATGGAGCTATCAATATGAAAGCCTTCGATGGTTCCTAGAGGTCCATCATTGGTGAGATTATTCTATGCTTGCAGATGGGACCAACATGGTTCGATGTCAATTTCCAGGTTATAGACATGCCAGCATCTTACAACTTACTACTGGGAAGGCCATGGATTCATGTCGCTGGGGCCGTAGCATCAACACTGCATCAAGCAGTAAAATTCGAATGGAATCACCAGGAAGCGATCATTCACGGCGACGGTAGCAACCCCATATATAGTCGTTAGACCATTCCGGCGATCGAGGGAAGAAGGAAGCTGGGTGGAGAGATTTACCACCACATTGAACGAGTCTATGCTATCGACAAAGACAAATGGTGGGGTAACAAAATCGAGAGTATGCTCAATGACAATAGCACACTTGTTAGTGTTTAAGATTTTAACAGATAGGCAACCACACATTTGGGATGCAATGCACCTAAACAGTTAAAAGTTTCTACTATGTATTTGAACAGTTGCATGTTTTATTCTGACCTTAACCAACTCTTTTCACTTTGCAGTTTCTTTTTTTTTTTTCACTATTGCCCTTTTCAATCACTATTGATTTTCCCACTCGGTTCTTGTTGCTCCTTTTTTTCTCTTGCTGTGATTTGCTTGTTCTTCATCTCTGAACTTGTTTGATTTCAAAAACCCTAACTTTCTTTGGACCTATTTCAAGTTTCTGAAGATGTTTCATCTGTTGCTCAACTGAGTCTTGAAATCTTTGTTTAAACCTTGGTTTCTTTATATGATTCTGATTCCCTGCTAAACTTTTCTAAGGTCCATCTACTGGACCCTTTGTATGCTATTTGATACTCTCTCTTCTCCATTGCTGAGTTACCCTATGATTACCATGTTCCTACAGTCTACTACTTACTGATTGTGCAATTGCATGACACTTTTTATTCGTCCTAAATACTGCCTCGCATGCCTAATACCTGTGTACTCTTTATATGTGCTGAAATTCCCCTCTAAATGGCTTTTAATTTTTTGAATGATTTCAGACTTCCTTTTGTGCAAGTCTGATTGATTTCTTTCCTTGTTTGTTGATTGCCCAGTTACTTGGTTTGAGTCGAAAGCTTTCCTTAGCCTTTATGACTTGGTTTATTCATGGACCAGTAGTTACAAATCTCTGATTCCTTGATTTACCTTGTACTAATTGATTCTTACCTTATTTATTTTAACCGTGTATTTCAAAACTCTGCCCTTAATTAAACTCCTATGTATTTACCCCTAATTGCCTATTTTGCACAAGATGCTTATTTGATTTCTTTCCTTAAATAACTTTTGCTCATTATCGTTTAAGTCTGAATTCCTTAATTAAAGGAAGTCTTATACTGATTGTTTTAATTGATACCCAGTTCCATAATTATTTTTCTTACCTTATTTCTGTCTGTTTTTCACACTATAAATACATGACTCTTTCATTAACACAATATCCAACACTCGTAATTTTCTAAACTCATACTCACATTTAAAAGTATTATCTCTTGTTACATGTGGCCTGTTTGCAAATCCTGCTGCCAGCTTCTCTCTCTATTTGCTTTCTTTGAACTGGTATGTTCTAATTAAGATTCAACACCACAACAATGTGTTTGTTTAACTTTTTCCTCCTGTCTGCCTACTGCTTGTGTTTAGTTCAATACTTATTTAGCATCCTCCTTCTGCCTGTTCTACCTCTATTGTGTATTCTAAGTGTATTTGACAATGATGGTTGTTTGAGGCATGACTGTGAGTACATGATTTTTTCCTTATATGAATTACTCTCATAAATCTAAAACAAAATAATTTCTTTCAGTGTTTGCAATTTTGGGGATTGTCGTGACATTTTCTGGTAATTGTTTGCATTTGTCTGTGCATTTTTACTTTATTTAATTAATGAAAATTACAAAAAATATGTTGCATTTGCATTTAGGATTTAATTTTACATTTTTAGGATTAATTGACAAATTATTTTATAAAAACAGGAAAAAATCACAAAAATAGTTTATTTTGCACTTTTAATTTTAATTTTGAATTTTAGTAGTTTTTCCTTTAATTTGGTTTTTAACTATTTGTAGTAACAATTATTAGGGTTAATTAATTTAATATGGTAGGATAATTTGGTTTAGGATTTAATTTTATTTTTGGAAAAAAAGAAAAAAGAATTGTTAAATTGGAAAAAAAGAAAAAGAAAGAAATAAGAGGGTTTAAATCTGGGCCAAAATCAACCCAGATTTCCCCAGCCCAAACATAATCACCCAGTACCCAGCCCAAACCCATGCCTCACCCGGTCCAAATCCCCCAACAAAGTCAAACGACGCTGTTTTTTCTTGTTGATCTGGACCGTTGATCTCAGCTGATCAAATGGTTCGCAACTGAGCCCTTACTTGATATATATATGTCCTAGCGCCCTACCCCCCCTCATTTCATCGTTCCAAATACCCCCGTCTATCAGAGACCCAAGCCTAACCCTAACGGAACCGCCCCTTTTCCGCCACCATCCACCGGAGGCGCCTCCTAAAACCACTCCCAAAATAACACCCCATGACTATCAAAAGCCCCTAATTCCAAATTCCCCCTCCGTTTGCCTCGAATCAACCCAGAAAGTCTCGAATCTGGTTTTGAAAGAAAGCCCTAGCGCCACCCTTGTGCTCTGCGGTGGCGGCGCCGCCTCCGTTCAACCCCAAACTAATACCCCACAACCCCCAGGATCCCCTCATGCCAAATCCACAACTACTCTCCTTCGAATCGGCCCGGAGCTCCGTGAATCTCAAATCTGAGGTCAACCCCAAAAGTTCAAAATCACTCTTTCGTCAATCCTGGTACATGCATGGGCAGAAGGCACCGTTCTTCGAGGTCTGAAGTTCGGATTCAAATGTTCGACCTTAGCTTTGTTAGGGCTTTTTCTCTGATGGATTCCGAGTCTAAATTGGTAAGCTCTTTTCTTCTCTTATATTCTCTTGCTTTTTGATTGTCTTATTCTCTTCTTTTTCCCCTTTTTTTAGCTTAATCTTCTTATATTAGTCTGGTTGAAACTCGACTAATCTCTTGAGTTTAGATTGGTCTTCCGGTCATTGTCCTTCTCTTCTTCGTGAAAGTTTATTTTCTGATTTCTTTAGTCCGTTGTGTTAATAGCATGGATAATTCTCCGATCTTGTTTTCCGTTTAGACATCCAAGTTATTTTTTTTAAATTAAGTTACTTCAACTGAGTTAAATCCTTGCCTAGTCATCGTTAATTGATCAGTAAGTTAGTAGATTTGCTTTGAAATAATTTCATGTTATCATGGCTTGCAAATTTTTCTTTTCAAATAGATAAGTGTTCGTCTGGGTTTTGGTTTGTCTTTGGTCCATTTGGCAAAGAGCAGCCCGTCCAAATTGGTTTGGTTTCTTGGAGTAAATTCAGCCGTGGGTTAATTTGACCCATGTCTCATTTGTGGTTTAAGGAAAATAACAGGGGTATGGGGGTTAGTTTGGGTAGTCTTAGTGAGGGAAGCTACTTGTAACTGTCTGGGAAGCTTCTAGGAAGCTGAGGGAGGGGACTACTTGGCAAAATATGAATTTAAACCAGGGTTGTTTAAGCTAAAATAAAAACTAAAAAGGGACTGAATAGCAAAAATGTATCTCCTTGGGTCTGCCCTATTTGCTTACCTATAAAGGAATCTCTTCCTTGTCATTCAAGGGAGAATTAGAAGGATTCAAGAGCTAAAATACAGACCCAAGAAACTGGGAAGGGCTAAAAATCTCTGAAAATTCTAGACGAAGAAATACAGAAAGGGTACTGTTCTATTGAGTTCTTTGGCTAATTTCTGAAGTTTTCCTGATGATACAACAAATCCTGACTAGTCAACCTTAGAAATGGATTAAAATCAGCTTGGGTTGAGGTTTTCCAGGTCCATTGTTTGGATCGAATTGGTTTCTGGTTGTTTATTTCAACTTCTGGGTTTGAAATTCGATTTTTGGAGCTGATGGTCGATTCTGTTGATTTGCTTTGCTGCTGACCCTTGCTTTTTGTTATTGTGCTGCTGATATTCTTACCCTCTCTTATTTGTGATCTCAGGTACTTATTTAATGCTTCTCAATGTAAGAACCTTGTGATATGAAAATCTGCAAGACTTGAAGCATGTTGGCCATTTGTTCTTATTGTAGGAGCTTAATTTTGTCTTTATTTGGAAACTTTAGTTTGTATATATTCATGTTCGTGTGTTGGTCAGTGACAATGCTTCTTGAGGGTAAGTCTAATTTGAAATAGACATGAGGTTCAATTTTGGTCGAATGCTTGGTAACTTGAAAACCAATGATGTATAAATAGACTTTGTCATGACATTTAGTTTCGAATCTGCCTGAAAGCTTAAACCTCATGTTCGTTTAGTTGAATCAACGATGAAGTTCTGCATATAACTTTAGGCAGAAACCCGCTTAATTAGATGATTGAATGACTAAAATCAGTAGATATGGTAGCCTCTATACAAGAGCAATATGATTAACTGTGCTGTTATGAGACTGAAATTGTTAAATTCCATCGACTATTGTTACTAATTGGAATTGGAACTCACGAGTGCTTCCATGATCAGATCATTATTAGGTTTTATCTAACTGGTTAACGATGAGTTAAAACGACTCCCAAGCTTTCTTGTACAGGTACCAGTCCCTTCCTTGGCTCATGTTGAATTCACTGACAGCCTCAAACGGGGTAGGGATTCGATGATTGGTTCTTGACTCAACAGCTGCAAGGCTCATAATTTGGGCTCACTTTGAGGCCCAGTTCGAAAAGTGTTTTCTTGTATCAAATTAGGTTGGCCCAAGCCCTTTATGTAATGAATTAAGTTTTCCTCACATAAGCCTTCCTAGTTAGTTTGAATGGAACCTTTAACTACATCTAGTGTTAATTAATTAAGCCCATCAAATATATTGGAGGTGAGTCATAATTAGATAACTCATAACTCATGGCCCTTCAAGCTATAGTTTGAATATACTCTTAAAAATGGAATCGAGGCGCGCCACGCCAAGTAAAATGACAAATTGCGTGGCCCTCTTTAATTATGTCTTTAAAATTATTTAGAATTCGAGGCGTGCCATTTAGTGAATTTCCATGGTCCTCGCAAAGTTAAAAACGCGTAGTTGCTTTAGGTACGATATTTTAATAAATTTACTTTCCTAAATTCGGGTGCGCATTTGTGTGACCCAAATCCAAATTTCAACGATATTAAAGTATGTCAAGGACCACGGGTGCATTTATGTGACGTGGTTCGAGACATGTTTTAATAACGTTGCAGTCTTCTTTAAATAATTAAATGAAGCGATTATAAGTCAGAATTTGCACATAGGTTTAAAACTTGTTTAAAATCAAATAATTAAGC
Organism: Nicotiana sylvestris; assembly: GCF_000393655.2. NCBI lineage: Eukaryota > Viridiplantae > Streptophyta > Magnoliopsida > Solanales > Solanaceae > Nicotiana > Nicotiana sylvestris. Next base: position 50,196,031 of record NC_091058.1, read on the forward strand.
TGAATATAACAGTTGAGCGACCGTGCTAGAACCACGTAACTCGGGAATGCCTAACACCTTCTCCCGTGTTAATAGAATTCCTTACCCAGTTTTTTGGTTCGCGTACTATTAAACAGAGTCAAGCTTTTCCTCGATTCGGGATTCAACCGGTGACTTGGGACACCATAAATCTCCTAAGTGGCGACTCTGAATCTTTAAACAAATAAATCCCGTTTCGATTGTCCTTTAATTGGAAAAACTCCCTTTATCATACTCCCTTCTCATGGGTGTAGGTGAAAAAGGAGGTGTTATAGCTCTAGCGACTCTGCTGGGGAGTGAACCCAGAATCTCTGGTTCAGGGTTCAGAATTCGAGCTTAGATGAATTGTTATATTTGGCTTTATTTATTATCTGATTTTATTACATGTTATGGCCTAATGTGCTAAATGTTGCTTTTACCGCTTTGATATTATCTGAACTGTATATATAAACTGTTACGAAACCCCTCTCTTCTCTCTCATGAGGAGTGCACGCTGGTCGTGACTTCTTTCTATTAGTGTCAAATCCCAAATAGAACGAGGCTCGGACAAGTTGCAAAGCCGGATGATCCTTTGGTTACCGTACACAGCCCCCTCCTCGGCTCGAGTTGTCCGCTCGGGTAAGCCAGGTCTAGAACAAATAAACCCAGGATTTTAAACCTAGTATAACAATACCTCATGCCGGATCCCTAGTAGGAACGTTTGTTTGCGTCATGTGCATATTTGACTTTGGAGACTCAACACAGGGGTTGGGTCTGTCTAGGACAGGTGCACCCGAAACAAAAGACCATCCTGATGCATCTTACCTGCTACTTGTGCATTTATTTGCTTCGGATTTGCATGCTGACCGGCTCTTTCAAAGGAGGGCATTTGGAAATAAATGGCAGTACGAGGGCTAAAGAGAGTTAATCGCCTATTTTGAAAAAAACAATACCAATGTCCAAAATAGTATCGAAACTGCGCCGAATTTTTGAGAAATTAGTTTGTTTTATTTGCCAATGGAATGAAAAAAGAGTTTTGTTTTCAAAAAAAATAGTTTGTTTTATTTGCCCGAATTACGCCAGTTTGATTCTCACAGGGTGTGAGATACGTAGGCAACCCCCATCGGGTCCAACTTCCTTTTTGCAAATATAATCCAAAAGAACAAAAAATTTACTTTTATTTGAAAATAGTTAGGGTGATGCCATTCTTGTCAGAAATAGCCGAATGTCCCTAAAAGGGCGCTGGAAGGCCATTTTTGCAAGAACAACTGCCTGTGGTCATTTTTCAAGGTTTTCACCGGTTAGCCAACACAACCTTAAAATCTTCGTCTTCGAGGTGCTGAAAGGCCGTATTTGCAAAATCGGATTTTATTTTTTGAAAAAAGGGGAAAAGAAAAAGTGTGTCAATTTTGTCTTTGAGTCAAATGAGTCTTAATTTTTGCTTAATCACCCTAATAAATGTGCAGAATGAGCACGAGTCCAAGTTTGCCGATAGTAGTCATGAACAAGATCCCTTTGGAGTTGCACATGTGGTGGGAAGATCTGGGAAAATCAGAGCAAGATAAGGTCAATATACATTTAGGAGGTCTCACTGGGTTGTTAAAAATCAGGCCCAGAGGAGTTGTCATAAAGGCTTTGGTTACGTTTTGGGACCCGACCCATAACGTGTTTCACTTTCGGATTTTGAACTCACCCCAACCTTGGAAAAGATAGCAGGTTATATGGGAAGTACTGAAGGGTTGAGGCATAAGTATCTGATCGCTCCAAGAGCCGTTAACTCTCACAAGTTCATGGATTTGCTAAAGATAAGCAAGGGAGTATCATATTCCGAGTTGGAGGATGGTTTTGCTACTCTACGTTTCATATACCAGAGGTACGAGCATGTAGGAGGGTTCAATGATCCTGCAAGCGGGGTTTGTAGCAAAGGAAACCAAACAAAATGGGATGAGCATATGCGTTTCGCCTTCATGGTAGCTTTTTTAGGCCTTGTGGTATTTCCCCGAAAAGACGAGAATATTAATTTGCGGGTGGCCGGAGTCGTTAAGGTCCTGATTACCAATGCCAAGAGCATTCTCGCCCCTATGATAGTGTTTGAGATATACCGAGCTCTCACAGCCTGTAAAGCTGGGGCATATTTCTTCGAGGGGTGCAATTTGCTATTACAGATGTGGATGATCGAGCACCTGTGTCGTCGCCCTCAGTATATGAGTTACGGATCCACAGAGAAAAGTTGTATTGAAGAGTTTGACACAAGAATTACAGGGTTTAAGCGGCCAGAGGGTTTTGAAGATTGGGTATCCTGCCTTCGCTCCATTACTGCAGGGCAAATAGAATGGACATTGGGTTGGCTTCCTATTGAAGAAATTGTGTATATGCCCGCCACTGGTCCTTATTTCCTCCTGATGGGTCTACGAGGTATTTAGACTTACGCTTCTTACCGGGCGATGAGACAGTTGGGAAGGTGTCAGGTGATGCATCCAGATGAAGATCTTAGTACGCATGTGGTTGAGGTTAGTTCTGACGGTCAATTTCATGAAGAGACAGTTCGTTCTATTTGGAATGAATGCCAATACTTTATAGTAAACACTCGAGTGTGTGATTTATCTAGAGGCGAAGTCTCACCCGCCTATCTTGCTTGGTATAGAAAGAAGAACACTGCAAGGGCTAAACCAGAAAGACCAGCCAAAAATCCTCACGTTCAGGAATTCGTTGAAGCATCACAAGAACAGTGGGCTTGGGTGGCTAAGGAGAATGAGTACAGGGCCACAATAGGAAAATTGGAAAAGCAAATCAGGGAGCTTCAATTCGAGAGTAGCTTGCAGATTGCGGCGGATGAAGGGGAAAAGAAAAGGCTAGCCAAAGAAAATGAAGCCCTTCGAGCTCAAATTCAGAAGATGAAAGTAGCGGCAGAAAATCCAGCCCGAAGCAATAGGGATGAAAAACTCATAGCTAACCTAAGGCAGAAAGTGAGTGACTATAGTTTCGATTTGAACAAAGCATAAAGTGAACTAGCCAAGGCTAAAAAACAATTGGCTAAAAACGCAGACGAACGGGTACGCCTGGTTAAGTAGTTGAGAGAAAGGTACGACGATGAGGTCGCAGGGTTAAAGAAAAAGGTCATCACCACGGAAAACAAAATGATCAAGCAGGCAAAAGACTTCCAAATTGAAAGGGAACATTGTTATACGGCATTGGCATAGTTAGAAATAGATTTGCAACAACTTCAGGAACAAAATTATGCTGCTGAGCAAACTTTGGAGGCCAGGGCCCAGCAGATTGAGCGTTTGTTACAAGAAAAGGGCGTCATAAGAGAGAGAATTAGAAACGTCGCTGACTACATCGTTACGAAGTGCCACATCTGTAAGGATATGACTCGCACTACATTCTTTGCAGCGGTGATGACCTTTGTTAAACAAATACGACTTGGACCGACTTCAAAGGGATATTGCACATAGGCCCATGGTGAGACCGAATGATGTCCCACGGGCACCAGGAGCTTTGCTGTATTCGTGATTTTTTGTTTGAGTCTGTATTTCCTTTTCTGTCAGAGTTTGTAAGTCATGTTGAGTTTGTATTTTCTTTCTGTTTTTGAGTTTTTATTTCTTTAGAGTATGATAGCTTATTTTCGGAGTCTGTAAGTTGTCTTTGCATCAGAGTCTGTTAGTCTTTTGGAATTTGTTAGTATTGAGCCTTTGTAATCGAAGCATCTGTGTTTATAAAACTGAAAATCCCAAAAAATGTTTTTTTTACTTTCACACTTATCTCCAAGAACTACGCTTGGTCTGATTCATACAGGGTTATGATACGTAGGCAATATCCATAGGATTCGACCGCAACCAAATAAAAAAAATGAGAGAATAAAAAAGGGAAAGAAAATAAGAGGAAAAAACAAGAGAGTAAAGAAAAGGAAAGAGCGGAAAAGCAAGAAAGAAAAAGAGAAAATAAGAGAGAGTAAAAACAAAGGGAGAACAGAGGCCAGAATGAGAAGAAAGGAAAGAAAAGAAAAGAAAAGGGGATGTTTGCAATTAAAAGAAAGAAATGTCCGGGATGACGCATGCAACCGATCAAATACATAATAGAGACGGTTAACTATTTAGGTGCATTCACGCCCAATGTGTGGTTACAAATCTGTTAAAGCCTAATCGCTAAGAAGGTTGTTTGTTTGATGTATTAAGTCCAGGCAGGTGGTTAGTTGACTGGCATTCTGGCAACTCACTCTTACAACACCCGATCGAAAGTCAGGCTGAATATGGTCGACCAGGAACCGGAAACAAGTATCGTCGACCCATCGAAATAGGTGGAAGAAACAGACGTTAATGTAATGAGGGAAGAAATGTATAAGCTGAAATAGCAAATGGCTGAAATGTACCAAGCTTGGGCGAAGGGCATCCACCGCCAGTCTATCCCGCTAACCCCGCTTATATCCCACCATTGGCTCAACCTCAGGAACCTCCCACTGTGAACTCATCTCCAGCCTTTCCCCTCTACCAACAATGCCAAGGCACCACTTCCCATACTTCTCAAGCTCTACCACCCAAACAAGTCCCGTACCCTCCCCCACCAATTACACCTATTTTTGTGGCACCTCCACCTGCGACATTACACCGATCTTCCAGTGAACCCCTGTTCCAAACTCACGATAACCAGTACTATCCCCCTGAACCCACCTTCAAAGTTCCAGAACCATATCCTTACACTCCTCATCTTGATATCCCGGCAGAGACCGAGATATGAGGTCAAAAGCTTAGAGCAATCGTTCTAAGATATAAGGGGGCTGGGAGGTCAAGTGAGTGTAGCCTACAAAGATTTATGTCTGTTCCCAAATGTTCAGTTGCCAGCGGGGTTCAAAATGCCCAAGTTTGATTTGTACGATGGGCATGGTGACCCAGTAGCACACTTAAGAGGATTTTATAGCAAGATGAGAGGAGCAGGTGGCAGAGATGAACTGTTGATGGCGTATTTTAGCCAAAGTTTGAGTGGATCGGCGTTAGAATGGTACACTAGACTAGACCACATTAGGTGGTACACATGGGATGATTTGGCCCAAACCTTCGCTTGTCATTTTCAGTATAATCTCGAAATCATCCCAGACCGTCTGTCATTGACAAAGATCGAGAAGAAGCCCGATGAGAGTTTTCGAGAATATGGGTTCCGTTGGAGAGAGCAAGCAGCGAAGGTTGACCCTCCGATGAAAGAGAGTGAGAGTGTTGATTATTTCCTGCAGGCTTTGGAGCCCACTTATTTTGGTCATTTGGTGTCAGCGGTGGGCAAATACTTTAATGAAGTCGTGAAAATGGGAGGCATGGTTGAAGAGGGACTCAAGTCCAACAAGATCATGAGTTATTCAGCGATCAAAGAAACCACCCAGGCTATTCAAAACGGTACTGGAGGTGTACTCGGGAAGAAGAAGAAAGAGGATGTTGCGACGATCGAGTCAGCAGCTTGGGTTGGATCCAGGAACCTTCCATATTACTACAACCAACCTCGACCCTATCCCCAAAATTACCCCCACACTCCATATAGCCCACCACAACATTACTACCCACTGCCAGATTCCCATTTTTCTGTCCATCATGCACAAACCTATACCCAACCTCCCACTCACGCACAATGGCGTGCGCCGGCTCCCCAAAATCCATACCAAGCTCCATAAAATAACTACCCACCCCCAAAAACCTACAGAAATCCTCCTGGAACAGGTTTTCGACCCAATCAAGCCTTTAAGAATGAGAGGTTGCAGAAGCATAAGACTTTTACTCCGTTGGGAGAATCCTATACTAGTCTATTCCACAGGCTGAGACAGTTGGGTATGTTGAATCCAATCGAGGCCAAAATGCCGAATCCCCTTCCTAGAAATCTTGACCGCTCGGTGAGTTGTGAGTATTGTTCGGGGGACCCAGGACACGACACAGAGAAGTGTTGGAAACTGAAAATAGCTGTGCAAGAGCTTATTGATACTCATCGATCGAGGTTCAAGCCCCAGAAGCACCAAATATCAACCAGAATCCGTTGCCAGCTCACCATGAGACCCATATTATTGAGTTGATACACAAGGGAGGGGATCCTAAGAAACCCTCATAGATGGTGATGATGATCCGTTCTAGTGAAACCAGTCCCAAGGAAAAGATAATTAGCGGGAAATCAGTGGTCCAGTTAAAAGAGGTAGATGGCATGCCAGCTGTGGTAGCCGAGAAAGGGTCGTCAAGTACTGTTGCACTGAAACCAGAGAAAGCTAAAGTGGTGGTACCAGGGGTTACAAGTAAACCTGTTGTGGTTGTGAAGGGTGCTCGCACAAAGCCTGTTATCATAAAACCAGTAACTCAATTACCGATAGTCAACATCAAGGCGGTCCCGTGGAATTATGAACGAGTGACAGTAACTTACCAGGGAAAAGAGGTTAGAGATGAAGTGTGTGAGACCCATGGTTTGACTCAATCGGGGAGATGCTTTACCCCCGAAGAGTTAAGGAAAGCTAAGACTTCAAAAGATAACCCAGCATTGGTGAAGAAAGCTGTGACCAAGGAAGAAGCAGAGGAATTTTTGAAAAAGATGAAAGTGCAAGACTATTCCATTGTGGAGCATTTGAGGAAAACACCGACTCAGATTTCGTTATTGTCATTATTGATCCATTCTGACGAGAACCGTCGGGCTTTGATGAAGATCTTGAATGAGGCCCACGTTCTTGACAAAATCCCAGTAAACCACTTGGAAAAGATAGCTAACAAGATATTTGAGGTAAATAGAGTCACTTTTTCTGATGATGAGTTGCCCGTGGAGGGTACTGAACACAATAGAGCCCTCTATCTGATAGTGAAATGCGAAGATTCCGTGGTTACTCGGGTACTGATTGACAATGGGTCTAGTGCGAACATTTATCCTCTCTCCACGTTGAACAAGCTGAAAGTGGAAGATGAAAGAATTCACAAGAGTAGTATTTGCGTTCGGGGATTTGGTGGTGGAGGGAAAGATTCAGTTGGGGACATAGTGCTTGAGCTCACCATAGGACTAGTTGGTTTTACTATAGAATTCCAGGCACTCGATGTGGCTGTTGCTTATAACCTGCTATTGGGACGACCTTGGATTCATGCTGCCAAGGCAGTCCCATCTACTCTGCATCAAGTCGTCAAGTTTGAATGGGATCGACAGGAAATTGTTGTACACGGTGAAGATAATTTATGTGTGCCCAATGATGCCATTGTTCCATTCATAGAGGTTGACGACGACAAGGGACCGTGTGTTTATCAGGTTTTCGACACAGTATCGGTAGAGAAAATTTTGGAAGGAAAGTGCGTTCCAACTCCAAAGATGGCTGCGGCATCAGTCATGGTAGCCATTGAAATGTTGAAAAATGGTTTTGTACCGGGCAAGGGTTTGGGTGAATCACTACAAGGTATTGTGCAGCTAGTTTCTCTTCCAAAGAATCTGGATACTTTTGGTTTAGGGTTCAAGCCCACAGTTGCAGATGTGAGATGAGCCCGAAAAATGAAACAGAAAGCATGGGCACTGCCAAAGCCAATCCCGCGTCTGTCCAGATCATTCGTCAGGCCGGGTGTCAGAAAACAATTGTTGTCAAAGGTTTCTGGATCGTTGATTGGTGCTGATGGAGACTTGGAGAAGGGACTCGAAAGATTGTTTGCTGAGGTTAACATGGTTGAGGCCGGGGAAGGGTCAAGCAAGGCAGATGTGCAATTCGTGGGATCACGTGCAAAAGTCAACAACTGGGAAGCTACTCCTCTTCCTATCCGGAGGGAGTCTTGGTAGTGGGTTTTGATTTTATTTTAGTTATCTAGATTATTCCAGGGTCTGTAATTCAGATATTATGTTCCGTCCAGTTGGATTTGTTAAAACCCTGTTATCTTTATATTCAATGAAATGCAATTGTTCCTTTTCCTTCATTTTTTCTAATTTTATTTTTGTTTTGTTTTCTTCTTTTGTACAGTTCTTTTTATGCTGATATCTATGACATGACATACGTGAGGAATCTTCGGCCCAGTTTTAAAAGCCAATCTAACTCTGAAATAATAATACAAGAAATTGAGTATGATGACGAGTTGGAATTTGAGGATGATGAGGCCTATGAAGAAATTAGTAAGGAACTAAGTCATTTTGAGGAAAAGCCCAAACCTAATTTGAATGACACAGAAGCAGTTAATCTAGGGGACCGAGATAATGTCCGTGAAACTAAAATAAGTGTCCATCTAGAACCTCAACTCAGAGAGGAGATAATTAAAGCACTGTTCGAATACAAAGATGTTTTTGCATGGTCCTATGATGACATGCCGGGTCTAAGCACTGATTTAGTGGTTCAAAAATTGCCCATTGACCCGACATTTCCCCCTGTCAAACAGAAGCTGAGAAAGTTCAAAACGGATATGAGTGTAAAAATCAAAGAAGAGGTCACCAAGCAGTTCGATGCCAAAGTCATTCGGGTCACCCGGTATCCTACCTGGTTAGCCAATGTTGTGCCTGTGCTGAAGAAGGATGGCAAGACCAGGGTGTGTGTTAACTATCGGGATCTCAACAAAGCGAGTCCAAAAGACAATTTCCCATTGCCGAACATCCATATCTTAATTGATAATTGTGCCAAACATGAGATTGGTTCTTTTATGGAATGTTATGCGGGTTATCATCAGATCTTAATGGACGAGGAAGATGTAGAAAAGACGACATTCATCACGCCGTGGGGAATGTATTGCTATCGGGTCATGCCATTTGGTTTGAAAAAGGCTGGGGCAACCTACATGAGGGCAATGACATATTCCACGATATAATACATCGGGAAATCGAGGTGTACGTGGATAATGTGATCGTGAAGTCTAGAAAGCAGTCTAACCATGTCAGGAATCTAAGAAAGTTCTTCCAAAGGCTTCGCAGGTACAATCTCAAGCTTAATCCTGCAAAATGCGCGTCCGGGGTTCCGTTTGGAAAGTTGTTGGGGTTTGTAGTCAGCCACCGGGGTATTGAACTGGATCCATCGAAATTTAAGGCCATCCAGGAATTGCCACCTCCGAGGAACAAGACCGAGGTGATGAGTTTGTTGGGGAGATTGAATTATATCAGCAGGTTCATCGCTCAGCTCACGACAACTTGTGAGCCTATCTTCAAGCTGTTAAAGAAAGACGATGCGGTCAAGTGGACAGATGAATGTCAGGAGGCATTTGATAAGATAAACGGGTATTTGTCAAATCCACCCGTGTTGGTCCCGCCAGACCCAGGGCGACATTTGATTCTATATTTGACGGTATTGGATAATTCATTCGGATGTGTATTGGGTCAACATGATATCACTGGCAGGAAGGAGAAAGCCATATATTATATCAGCAAGAAATTCACACCATACAAGGTCAAGTACACTCGGATTGAGAGGACATGTAGCGCTCTAACCTGGGTGGCGCAGAAGCTGAAACATTATTTGTCATCTTACACTACCTATCTCATATCTCGCCTGGATCCATTGAAGTATATCTTTCAGAAGCCTATGCCCACAGGGAGGCTTGCAAAGTGGCAGATCCTGCTCACAGAGTTTGACATCGTCTACGTGACTCGAACTGCAATGAAAGCACAGGCCTTGGTGGACCACTTGGCCGAGAACCCGGTTGATGAAGATTACGAACCTTTGAAAACTTATTTCCCTGATGAAGAGGTGATGCACATTGATGAGTTGGAACAAGTCGAGAAGCTTGGATGGAAACTTTTCTTTGATGGAGCCGCAAACATGAAGGGCGTGGGGATAGGAGCAGTACTCATCTCTGAAACAGGGCAGTACTACCCTGTTACGGCTCAGCTTCATTTTTACTGTACCAACTGCTGAGTACGAGACATGTATTCTGGGTTTGAGGTTAGCTGTGGACATGTGTGTCTAGGAAGTCTTGGTCTTGGGTGACTCGGACCTCCTGGTGCACCAAATTCAGGGAGAATGGAAAACACGGGATTTGAAACTCATACCGTACAGACAATGTTTGCATGATCTTTGTCAGCGATTTCAGTCGAAAGAATTCAGCATATCCCGAGGATCCATAATGAAGTCGCCGATGCTTTGGCCACTCTGGCGTCAATGTTACATCATCCAGATAAGGCTTTTGTGGACCCTTTGTAGATTCAGGTCCGTAATCAGCATGCTTACTATAATATGGTAGAAGAAGAATTGGATGGGGAGCCATGGTTCCATGATATCAAAGAATACATTAGGATGGGGGTATATCCAGTATAGGCCAGTGGTGATCAGAAAAGAACAATTCGACGATTGGCAAGTGGATTTTTCTTTAGTGGAGGTGTATTGTACAAAAGAACTCCAAATCTGGGATTGCTAAGATGCATAGATGCTAGACAGGCCACAGTTATCATGACCGAGGTACATTCCGGAGTTTGTGAACCGCATATGAGTGGGTACGTTTTGGAAAAGAAGATTCTCCTAGCAGGTTACTATTGGCTCACTATGGAGCGGGATTGCATCAGTTTTGTGCTTAAATGTCATCAGTGCCAAGTGCATGGAGATTTGATTCATTCTCCACCATCTGAATTACATACAATGTCTGCACCATGGCCTTTTGTCGCTTGGGGCATGGATGTCATTGGGCCAATCGAGCCGGCATCATCGAATGGACACAGGTTTATCCTGGTAGCCATTGATTATTTCACTAAGTGGATTGAAGCGAAAACATTCAAATCTGTGACCAAGAAAGTAATGGTCGACTTTGTGCATTCAAATATCATCTGTCGGTTTGGGATTCCGAAGGTAATCATCATAGACAATGGTGCTAATCTCAACAGTCATTTGATGACAGAAACATGTCAGCAGTTTAAAATTATACATCGCAATTCCACCCCATACCGCCCTAAGGCGAATGGAGCAGTCGAGGCAGCCAACAAGAATATAAAGAAGATACTTCGAAAAATGGTGGAAGGTTCTAGATAGTGGCATGAAAAGTTGCCGTTTGCATTGCTGGGTTATCGCACTACTGTCCGTACTTTGGTAGGGGCCACTCCTTATTCGTTGGTGTATGGCACAGAGGCAGTGATACCCGGTGAAATTGAAATCCTATCCCTTCGGATTGTTGCTGAGACAGAAATTGATGACGTTGAATGGGTCAAAACCCGCTTAGAGCAATTAAGTCTGATTGATGAAAAGAGATTGGAGGTAGTATGTCATGGCCAATTGTACTAACAAAGAATGGCGAGAGCATATAACAATATGGTACGTCCACGGAAGTTCGAAGTGGGTCAACTAGTGTTGAGACGTATCTTGCCTCATCAGGCTGAAGAAAAAGGAAAATTTTCCCCAAACTGGCAGGGGCCATTTGTTGTATCCAGAGTATTGTCCAATGGCGCATTGTATTTGACAGATATAGAAGACAAATGTGTAAAAATGGCTATCAATTCTGATGTAGTCAAAAGATACTATGTATGATTTCCTTATTTGATTGTTCTTGTTTGTATTTGGCATATTTTGAAGATTGAAATGACGAAGGCGTTTTGTTCTGCTATCTAAACACTTTTTCCCTTGTCACCCCTTTTTTGAGCCTTATTTATTTTCTTTCATACCCCTCTTTCGGGATCAACAACACAATTCAGAAACGCAAGTGTGGAGGATAAATGAGTGAAAGGGAAAAGAAAGAGTGAACAAGAAAGGAAAAGGAGAAGAAAAATGAAAAGAGAGAAGAAAGAGAAAGAAAAGAAAAGAAAAGAGAAAAACAAAAAGGAAAAAAGAGAGGAAAGAAAAAAGAAGAAGAAAAGAAGAATAACAGAAGAAAAAGAGAGAAAGAAAAGAAAAAGAGAAAAGAAAAATCACAACAACGAAGTAATTTCTATGACATGAACTACATTTGACCTGATTCCTTTTAAGGATACATAGGCAGCCTCACGGTTCGGTCTTATCAAAACAAAATCCAAAAAATCCCCATGCAAGAAATTGGGGCAGAAGTTGTGGTTGTTGTGAGAAACCTAATTCTGAAAGTTGTAATTTTAACCCATTTGTATTGCTTTGAGCTTTTTATACCCTTTCTTTCTAACCATGTCCAGAAGCCCACATTACGGTCCAAAGAAAGACCTTCTGATCAGTCTTTGAGAAATACCAAGTCGAGCAGATAAACGTAATTAATGTTAGGGGCAACACTCTGGTTCAAGCAGGAAAAATAAAAATGAGAGTCTTATCAGTGAAAACCTTCACAGGCACCATAAGGCGATGGGAGTTGAGAGAAATAAAAATGAGAGAGTCTTATTGGTGAAAACCTTCATAGGCACCGTAAGGCGACGAGAGTGGAGAGAAAAATAAGAGAGTCTTATTAGTGAAAACCCTTACGGGCACCGTAAGGCGAAAGTGAGTTGAGAGATGAACGAATGAAAGAGGTTTGCTGGTGAAAACTTTTCAAGGCACCACAGGATGAACAAGGCCAAGGTTTGGGTAAAGTAATTAGGTCATGGAAATTCTGGGCCAACAAAGTACGACAACTAAAAGTTGATTGGTTGGACAGATTGGGCCGATTAATCCAAAATGCATGTCATGATCATTGGTACCAGCTGTTCCACTCAAGATAAGTTTCTTTTTCTTTTTCTTTTTCTTTTTCCCTTTGTAGCAGTTGTCTGGTTTTGGATTCTTCTTATCCTTAACCCGCAATGTCATTGCATTTCATTTTTCTTTTGGGTTCATTTGTCTAAGATGTTTCAATGTCAGTCTTGTTCAAAGCAAGTCAAAGCTCACTACCACCTTCCAAAATTGCAAAGCACATCGTGGTCGGAGCATACTAAGGATAACATGATGTAAGAAGGGGGTACAAGGAATCATTGGAAGTTTCATCAGTAGAATGGTTTGGTAATGTCATGGGAGACGCAAAGGTTTGGATAAAGGGGTCAGAGGCAAAACAACAGCATGGGTATATGACACTCGGTTCGTCAAACGTCATGGGGTTTGAAAGTCAGTCAGAAAGTCAAAGCGGTTCAGGACCAGTTCGGGGAAGCCAGTCAGAACAAAACAATGCAGCGGAAAGATCTTCAGCAAGAATGCCATCAACTAACCACCATTTTATACTGACAAGATTTTCTTTGATTGAAACAGGGGCAGAAAATTTCGGTTGTTTCGGAGAAACCCTCCATAAAGAAAGGCAGTCACCAAACAGGTTTGATTTTTAATTTTCAGGACCCTCCTAGAAAATGGGACCTAGTTAGAAGTTCAGAAATAGCATAATCTAGCATAAATGTATCCCAAAAGAATATAAGTTAGCTTAGAAGTTTGCATGTTCGAGATAGGATTTAATTAGGAGTCTCCAGGACTCTCCTGAATAATGGAACTTAGCTTTAAGATTTCGATTGGATAACAACATGTAGCGTAAACTCTACTGTAGGGTAGGATAATTCAGCCATGAAAATTGTCACCCTTAATATAAAATTTGACCTTTGATTTTCAGGACCCTCCTGGATAATAAGGAGTAGTTTAAAGATTCTCTTAGATAGCAAGAACAAGTCATACCTGTAGAAGATATAACTTAGATTTAAAGTTTTCGTTTAGTTCGGAGTTGTCAGGAATCCCCTGCATAATGGGACCTAGCATTCGAATTCTTAGTAACACTTGGTAATATGATTTACTTTTATACTCACATCTGTTCCCGTATACCCAAACTGGGGCAGATGTTTTTCTCTGTTTGTCTATTTTGTTGAAGTCAGGAGCCCGCCTGGAGAGCAGGGAATACTTTCAATGCGCAGCAGTCAGGAGCCCGCCTGGAGAACAAGGGAGTACAATTTAAGTTTTAGCTTTCGAATTCTTTGTTTTGCCTATGTTGAAGTTAGGAGCTCGCCTGGACAGCACGAGAATACTTTAAAACGAAGCAGTCAGGAGCCCGCCTGGAGAGCAGGGAATACATTCAAGCGCAGCAGTTAGGAGCCCGCCTGGAGAACAAGGGAGTACCATTTAAGTTTTAGCTTTCAAATTCTTTGCTTTGTTTATTCTGAAGTCAGGATCCCACCTGGATAGCAGGGAATACATTTCAAGTCAGCAGTCAGGAGCCCGCCTGGAGAGTAGGGAATACATTCAAGCGCAGCAGCCAGGAGCCCGCCTGGAGAACAAGGGAGTACCATTTAAAGTTCTAGCTTTCAAATTCCTTGTTTCGTCTAAGTTGTAATCAGGAGCCCGCCTGGATAGCATGGGAATACATTCACGTTTTGAAGTCAGGAGCCCTCCTGGAGAGCAGGGAATACGTTTCAAGTAAACAGTCAGGAGACCGCCTGGAGAGCAGGGAATACATTCAAGCGCAACAGTCAGGAACCCGCCTGGAGAACAAGGGAGTACCATTAAAGTTTTAGCTTTCAAATTCTTTGCTTTGTTTATTTTGAGGTTAAGAGCCCGCCTGAAGAGCAGGGAATGCATTTTAAGTCAGCAGTCAGGTGCCCGCTTGGATAGCATGGGAATACATTAACATTTTGAAGTCAGGAGCCCGCCTGGATAGCATGAGAATACATATCAAGTCCAGCAGTCAGGCCCCACCTGAAGAAGGGGAAAACATCTCAGTTTACAATTCAAGGTGGCAACAAATGGATGTCTCCGGGAGAATGGAGGACAACAAGGCAACAAGAAACACAAGAGCAAGTTTGAAGATATAGATAGGACTTTTGATCCATAGACCATAGTCTAGTCTAGCTTCTTGTTTTATTTTAACATGGTGTAATAAGGGGGATCAGTAAGCAGTAGCAACAACAGCAGCAATAGTGGAAGCCTAGCTTCGTGGTAGTCCCAGCTACCAAAACTTTTCGAACTACACTGATCTGATTCATTTTTAGCCAAGGATATGTAGGCAACCTCAAAAGTAGGGTGCAGTCAAATTTTTCAAAGATGCTTCCCACGGGCAAAAATCGCTCGTATCCTCTCACTTTATCTTTGCACGAAAATATTCGTGTTTCCGCGCAAAGAGGGGCAGCTGTGAGCACGTGATTTTTGACCTATATGAATTACTCCCACAAATCCAAAACAAAATAATTTCTTTCAGTGTTTGCAATTTTGGGGATTTTCGTGATATTTTCTAGTAATTGTTTGCATTTGTCTGTGCATTTTTATTTTATTTAATTAATGAAAATTACAAAAAATATGTTGTATTTTCATTTAGGATTTATTTTTATATTTTTACGATTAATTGACAAATTATTTTATAAAAATAGGAAAAAATCACAAAAATAGTTTATTTTGCACTTTTAATTTTAATTTTGAATTTTAGTTGTTTTTCCTTTAATTTGGTTTTTAACTATTTGTAGTAAAAATTATTAGGGTTAATTAATTTAATATGGTAGGATAATTTGGTTTAGGATTTAATTTAGGATTTAATTTTAATTTTGGGAAAAAAAAGAAAAAAGAATTGTGAAATTGAAAAAAAAGAAAAAGAAAGAAATAAGAGGGTTTAAATCTGGGCCAAAATCAACCCAGATTTCCCCAGCCCAAACATAATCACCTAGTACCCGGCCCAAACCCACGCCTCACCCGGTCCAAATCCCCCAACTAAGTCAAACGATGTCGTTTTTTCTTGTTGATCTAGACCGTTGATCTCAGCTGATCAAACAGTCCACAACTGAGCCCTTACTTGATATATATATATATATATATGTCCTAACGCCCCCCCCTCATTTCATCGTTCCAAACACCCCCGTCTATCAAAGACCCAAGCCTAACCCTAACGGAACCGCCCCTTTTCCGCCACCATCCACCGGCGGTGCCACCTCCAACCACTCCCAAAATAACACCCCATGACCATCAAGAGCCTCTCATTCAAAATTCCCCCTCTGTTTGCCTCGAATCAACCCAGAACGTCTCGAATCTGGTTTTGAAAGAAAACCCTAGAGCCACCCTTGTGCTCTCCGGTGGCGGTTCCGCCTCCGTTCAACCCTAAACTAACACCCCACAACCCCCAGGATCCCCTCATGCCAAATCCACAACTACTGTCCTTCGAATCGGCCCAGAGCTCCACGAATCTCGAATCTGAGGTCAACCCCAAAAGTTCAAAATTACTCTTTCGTCAATCCTGGTACATGCATGGGCAGAAGGCACCGTCTTCGAGATCTAAAGTTCGGATTCTAATGTTCGACCTTAGCTTTGTTAGGGCTTTCATCTCCGATGGATTTCGAGTCTAAATCGGTAAGCTCTTTTCTTCTCTTATCTTCTCTTCCTTTTTGATTGTCTTATTCTCTTCTTCTTCCCCTTTTCTTTAGCTTAATCTTCTTATATTAGTCTGGTTGAAACTCGACTAATCTCTCGAGTTTAGATTGGTCTTCCGGTCATTGTCCTTCTCTTCTTCGTGAAATTTGTTTTCTGATTTCTTTAGTCCGTTGTGTTAATAACATGGATAATTCTCCGATCTTGTTTTCTATTTAGACATCCAAGTTATTTTTTTTTAAATTAAGTTACTTCAACTAAGTTAAATCCTTGCCTAGTCATCGTTAATTGATCAGTAAGTTAGTATATTTGCTTTGAAATCATTTCATGTTATCATGGCTTGCAGATTTTTCTTTTTCAAATAGATAAGTGTTCGTTTGGGATTTGGTTTGTCTTTGGTCCATTTGGCAAAGAGCAGCCCCTCCAAATTGGTTTGGTTTCTTGGGGTAAATTCAGCCGTGGGTTAATTTGACCCATGTTTCATTTGGGGTTTAAGGTAAATAATAGGGGTATGGGGTTAGTTTGGGTAGTCTTAGTAAGGGAATCTACTTGTAACTGTCTGGGAAGCTTTTAGGAAGCTGAGGGAGGGGACTACTTGGCAAAATCTGAATTTAAACCAGGGTTGTTTAAGCTATAATAAAATCTAAAAAGGGACTAAATGGCAAAAATGTATCTCCTTGGGTCTTCCCTATTTGCTTGCATATAAAGGCATCTCTTCCTTGTCATTCAAGGGAGAATTAGAAGGATTCAAGAGCTAAAATACAGACCCAAGAAACTGGGAAGGGCTAAAAATCTCTGAAAATTCTAGACGAAAAAATTCAGAAAGGGTACTGTTCCATTGAGTTCTTTGGCTCATTTCTGAATTTTTGCTAATAATACAACAAATACTGACTAGTCGACCTTAGAAATGTATTAAAATCAACTTAGGTTGCGGTTTTCTAGGTCCATTGTTTGGATCGAATTGGTTTCTGGTTGTTTATTTCAACTTCTGGGTTTGAAATTCGATTTTCGGAGCTGATGGTCGATTCTGTTGATCTGCTTTGCTGCTGACCCTTGCTTTTTGTTATTGTGTTGTTGATCTTCTTACCCTCTCTTATTTGTGATCTCAGGTACTTATTTAACTCTTCTCAATGTAAGAACCTTGTGATATGGAAATCTGGAAGACTTGAAGCATGTTGGCCATTTGTTCTTATTGTAGGAGCTTAATTTTGTCTTTATTTGGAAACTTTAGTTTGTATATATTCATGTTTGTGTGTTGGTCAGTGACAATGCTCCTTGAGGGTGAGTCTGAGTTGAGATAGACATGAGGTTCAGTTTTGGTCGAATGCTCGGTAACTTGAAAACCAATGATGTATAAATAGACTTTGTCATGACATTTAGTTTCGAATCTACCTGAAAGCTTAAACCTCATATTCGTTTAGTTGAATCAATGATGAAGTTCTGCATAAACTTTAAGCAGCAGCCTGCTTAGTTAGATGATTGAATGACCAAAATCAGTAGATATGGTAGCCTCTGTACAGGAGCAATATGATTAACTGTGCTGTTATGAGACTGAAATTGTTAAATTCCATCGCCTATTGTTAGTAATTGCAATTGGAACTCACGAGTGCTTCCATGAGCGGATCATTATTGGGTGTTATCTAACTGGTTAATGATGAGTTAAAACGACTCCCAAGCTTGCTTGTACAGGTACCAGTCCCTTCCTTGTCTCATGTTGAATTCATTGACAGCCTCAAATGGGGTAGGGATTCGATGATTGGTTCTTGACTCAACAGCTGCAAGGCTCAGAATTTGGGCTCACTTTGAGGCCCAGTTCAGAAAGTGTTTTCTTGTATCAAATTGGGTTGGCCCAAGCCCTTTATGTAATGAATTAAGTTTTCCTCACATAAGCCTTCCTAGTTAGTTTGAATGGAACCTTTAACTACAGCTAGTGTTAATTAATTAAGCCCATCAAATATATTGGAGGTGAGTCATAATTAGATAACTCATAACTCATGGCCCTTCAAGCTATAGTTTGAATATCCTCTTAAAAATGGAATCGAGGCGCGCCACGCCAAGTAAAATGACAAATTGCGTGGCCCTCTTTAATAATGTTTTTAAAATTATTTAGAATTCGAGGCGTCCCATTTAGTGAATTTCCACGGCCCTCGCAAAGTTAAAAATGCGTAGTTGCTTTAGGTACAATATTTTAATAAAGTTACTTTCCTAAATTCGGGTGCGCATTTATGTGACCCAAATCCAAATCTCAACGATATTAAAGTATGTCAAGGACCACGGGTGCATTTATGTGACGTATTTCGAGATGTGTTTTAATAATGTTGCAATCTTCTTTAAATAATTAAATGAAGCGGTTAAAAGTCATAATTTGCACATAGGTTTAAAACTTGTTTAAAATCAAATAATTAAGCTGAATATAACAGTTGAGCGACCCTGCTAGAACCACGGAACTCAAGAATGCCTAACACCTTCTCCTGGGTTAACAGAATTCCTTACCCGGATTTTTGGTTCGCGGACTGTTAAACAGAGTCAAGCTTTTCCTCGATTCGGGATTCAACCGGTGACTTGGAACACCATAAATCTCCCAAGTGGCGACTCTGAATCTTTAAACAAATAAATCCCGTTTCGATTGTCCTTTAATTGGAAAAACTCTCTTTATCATACTCCCTTTTCATGGGTGTAGGTGAAAAAGGAGGTGTGACAATGACATCATTAAAATATTGATGTCTATGACTCAAACTTGATTCCCTGGGATCGTAACCTCATGCTACCATTGTAGGTTGTATATTCTATTGGCATAAAAACATTCCCTATTGCTGTGTATGCCTAGAATCAATTAATGCCTAGGCACAAAGGCCCTCTGCAATCAATTCCCAACCCCTGAATCCCTTTTGTGTGAAGTTATTATTTCTGTAGCACCCCTTTCCCTTTTCCTTTACTCCCTTAGTTCTTCAAGTTCTGATTCTGCACTCGCACTCTCTTTTAGCCTTTAAGTTTTGCCCCTCTCTTGTGAGCCTTGCCTTAGGACCCATTTAGCTCCCTCTAAACTTGGACACTTGAGGGCTGGCCCTTCCACACTGCACTGACCCACATTCTGATAATGCAATTTGGGTGTGAGCATTGCCCGGAGTCCCATTGAGGCTCTTAGGGAACTTTGACACAATCAAATGGGAGAAAGGCTTTGGATCATGGTCTCTTTGAGTTGGTCTATCTCATAACTCAGAGAGGAAGTCAAGAATCAGGCTTCCTCTGGTTGTATTTTTCTTTATAGTTTCTGATGTAATTTTATTTATTCCGGGCTGTAATAATTTGTAATAAACTCTTGGGGATGGTTAGTGAAAAGGGTGGTAACAATGTATGCAAAAGGTAGATACCATGTCTATAGGTATTTTGAATTCTGCATACTCAAATGCATATAGAAATCATGCCTATAAGTCATTTTGAATTCTACCTACCCTAATCTCACATAGATACCATGTCTATAGGTATTTTGAATTCTGCATACTCGAACGCCTATAGAAGTTATACCTATAGGATGTTCCGAATTCTGCATGTTCAAACTTCACTTAGAAATCATGTCTATAGGGTTCTGCATATTTAACTTCATATAGAAATTATGCCTATAGGATTGTCCAATTCTGTATATTCCATTACATCTAGATGCCATGCTTATAGGTTTAAAAACAAATTCTGCATCTAGATACCATGTCTATAAGGTTTGAAAAAATTAGCAATGTATAGAAAACATGCCTATAGGGGTTTCTAATAAAAAATCTAATTCACCCAGTAATAATGGCTACTATCAGCCGCATGACTTCTAATCAATTCGTCAAATCCTGCCTCTCTTTTAACAATCTGGTTCTATTACTTAGCAAGTTTAACGAGTATGCATTCAAAACAGTTTACTTCGAGCCTTGTTGTTTCATTGTTTTCTGAATCCAGTAGATACCATACCTATAGGATCCTTGTCTAACACTTAGGCAAGCCTTAGGCTGATAATTATAAGCTAAATCTATTTCTGTTAATAATTACAATCAGCAGGCAGGCCTGATTCGGACTTCTTATCTGAGTTATGTGATAAGCTGAAACTGTCTCAATAATTTCCTCTCCCTCGTCTTTAATACTTTTTCTTTAAATCAGACCTAAACCTGTATGTGTAAGTCATGCTAATTACATGCTTCTTTGTTTAAGGAGGTATATCTCAGCCTTTGTTTGTTATATACTTTCCCCCCAATTTGCAATATGTGTTTTTGTGTGTCGCGTTAGAGTTTTACCTTTGAATCTACAAATATGCCTAATACCTCTCCCTTTTAGGATTAGTAGTCCCAAATGCCTCTGGGACTTATAGGATTGGGACGGGTAATAGCATTCAATAAGTAAACGAGACCAACCCGTGCTTTAAATAGCTTAACGGGGTGGGAATGGTAGATATGGATATGATGACCACTCGATAACGTCACGTGTAGCCCCTCATTGAGGAGTGATTACAGACGTTGTGTGGGATGATCCATATTTTTAGTAAACCTAGGACCCTCTTTCCTTTATTCTTATTTCTTTAACATTTTCATTCTAGAATCCGCTTCCTCAAATTGCTCTTTTAAAC
Organism: Nicotiana sylvestris; assembly: GCF_000393655.2. NCBI lineage: Eukaryota > Viridiplantae > Streptophyta > Magnoliopsida > Solanales > Solanaceae > Nicotiana > Nicotiana sylvestris. The sequence goes on from NC_091058.1 coordinate 50,216,754, forward strand.
TTTGTCTATTTTCAAACCTTTATATGTGAAATCCCCTCCTATTTGAGCATTATTTGTCTATATGTTAATTGTACCCTAAGCTCACAATAATCGTCTGGCCGTGAACCACACTAGTGGATTCTGAGGGGTGCCTAACACCTTCCCCTTGGAATAATTTTAAGCCCTTACCCAATCTCTGGTTACTCAAATCAAACCCTCTTGGTGTCCTAATGCACCCTAATCATTAGGTGGCGACTATTCAAATAAAACCCAATTCCCAAAAGGAATGAGTTGTCCCTCCAAATGTCATAAACCTGAGGAATTAGTTGTCCCTCCAAATGTCATAAACCTGAGGAATGAGTTGTCCCTCCAAATATCATAAACTTGATTCCGCGAGGAAACAGGGGTCGCGACAACGTGGCGACTCTGCTGGGGATTTCTTTTAGGCTTTTACCATTTCAGACTATTATTGTGAATTTATGCTTCTTTATGCGCAATTATCTATTTGTTTCTTTCAAGCATTCAATTTTCTTTTCTATTTCAAAACTGACTTGTCTTTTGTTTCCTTTATTACCTTTCTTTACTGCTTTCCTTTACTACCGCTTTAAGTTATGAAAAACTGTTGTATTTACTAGTTTCCTAATGTGCAAAGACGTGACAACATGCTTTAGTTGTTGCATAATCATGCTCAACATCATATTCCACTCGTGCCAAACAAAATACTATAGCAACACTTATAATGAGTGGTTGCGCTCTTCCAATATTATACCCCCCTAAATTCGGAAAAGGCATATTTGCGGTAAAACCAGTCGATCAACGATGTAGTTGACGGTTCCGTGCCTTTTCCCCTTGAGTTGTCCGCTCAAGGGTACCAGTCTAAAACCCTATAGAAACCTTACTCTGTTTAACTGTGCATGCATCATGGTCAAACCTAGCCGAGTCAGTTATGTTGTCCGCATAATGACTTTTTAAGATAGCCTTGTCCAAAGTCCACTGGGTTTCCCCAAAATCCAAACGGACACTACCACATTCTGTGCATTAATTTGGAGAACTAAATATTTTTATGCCAACTGTTGATATTAAATAGTCGAGTCCGGTGGGGGTAAGGGTCTAACCCTTTTGTTTTGCAGAAAATGAGGCACGAAGTCCCCTGATTTGGCATGGTCACTAACATTTACCCAAAATTGCTAAGCTGGTGGGAGGATCTTCACTCTAGTGATCAAACTCTTGTCCGGAAATATCTGGGCAATTTACCTTCTCTTCTGGAGATTTAACCCAACAACAACATCATGGAAGCTGCTACTTTGTTCTGGGACCGTGAGAGGGCTGTATTCCGCTTCGGGGACATTGAAATGATACCCTTGCTAGAAGAAATAAGAGGATTAGCCAGTATACCATGGGAAACACTGGGATTGTTAATGCCTGAGAACCGCAAGGGCAGGGGTTTTCTCAAAATGATGCATCTGAAGAAGAATCCAGAACTGACATGTCTGAAGGAATCTTATGTCCCTTTTGACTACTTGTATGAGAGGTACGGTCACAGCAAGTCCTACCGTACCTATCCCGACGAATTTGCCATCACATCATTAGGGCATATTCACCGAAGGTTCTTTGTGTTTATGTTTTGTTTCCTTGGGTTGATAGTGTTTCGAATAAAGAAAGCAAGGATCCATACCAGGCTGGCTCCGGTAACTAAAACTCTGATGGAGGTCATTGGTGGGCAACCTTTCAGCATTATGCCCATGATTATTGCGGAGATATACCGAGCCTTGGAGAAGTGTCAATGAGGAGCCAAACACTTCGAGGGATGCAATTTGCTACTCCATCTCTAGCTCATAGAACATCTCCAAAGGGGTGAATACCGGCAAGAGATTCAGCGAAGGGACTGGGATGATCATATAGCTTTCCATCATCCAAGGTGGTTGAATTACATGCCCAACATGTTCGCCCAGCCAGAAGATGCCAAGGGATGGTTAGAGCTGTTTGAAAACCTAACTAGGGATCAAATACAATGGATGTTCGAATGGTTCCCTACCAAGGAGTTTATCGACCGATATAGGGATGCGCCGTTTCTGATATTAATCGGTCTAAGAGGAACCTACCCTTATGTCCCTCTTCGAGTTATGAGACAGGCTGGTAGGAAGCAGGTTATACCAAGGGTCGACAAGATGAGTCACTTCCGGCTGACTTCCAAGCTGATGACAGTCCTTATAAGTGCCAAGCTCAGCATATGTGGCATTGCAAGATCATCATGGGAAGAGATACTATCAAACCAAACAGATACCGCGCTGGTTGTGCTCCCTACTATTCAGGCTAGTTAGAATCTAATCACGATGGTCTGGGTCAGCCAGGACTTGCTAGGGCCTATAGGATCATAGACGAGAGGGCCGAGGCACATGTCAAATACAATCAACTGCGCAAGAGGATTCGGGAATGCGAAATCAAGCACCGTGAGATACAGGAAGCCAACCAAAAGCTAATTAAAGAGTGGAAAGACATGGCTATTAGTGCCAACAAGAGACTGGGGTACTTGGAGCGGGGCATAGTAGAACTGGAAAGGAAATTTCTCAAAAGAATCGAGGATTGACAGAATGCTGAGGGAAACGAGGGTGGATATCTAGCAAGAGCCTACCTACTGTTGGAACTTCGTGAGTTGGGAAAGCTGTTCGACGGAGCCAAAGATGCCGAGTTTGGGGAAGGTCCTTCTGGGACCAAGTAGATAGGAGTTTTTCCTTTTTCTCTTTACAAAATGTAATAAGGCCAACAACCACTAGTGATACTTTACTTCATGTTATTTAGTGTTGATTTGGGATTAGTCTATTTTTAATCAATGAAATGAGGCATTTAGCATTCTAAGTTCTCCAAATCAACTTGTCACTAGGCCTACCTCAGGCACAAAGAGGTTCCCAAATAGGACACGATTTACATTCTTGCACTATGTGTTTAATATCAGAACATTTTCTTATAATCCTCATTAACTTGTTACCTTTTTGTTTTTACTTTTTTATTTATTCCCCCTCCCCAAAGGTTAGTTCGTGCACTCTGACAACATCATCTTATTCAACGAGATCCATGGGCCCTCCACCCACTCCTCATCTTAGTCCTGTCAGAAATAAGAACAAAGGGAAGATGGAAGATCTGAACAACACCAGAAAGGAGAACTTACCTGAACGGGTAGAGGTCACTCATGCCCATGGTACTCAGGTTTCCAAAGAGAATGCATCCCAACTGGAACAAAAGCTGCTGAAGTTCCAAGAGGAACTTGATCAGGTTCAGAATCTGGAAAATCTGTCATTTTCCCTCACCACTCCAGATGTTAATTTCCTAATTGCTCAGAACCCCACACCTCCACAAAATATCCTAAAGCCACAAAACCATCACGCTCCTCACCACCACTACAACACCTGCCATACTTCCAACAATACTCCACTGCTCATCCCGGAACCCCAAAACTCCATAAATGACCACTTTCACACCCATCATAACACCCCCATCTACGTAGAGACCATGCCATACTCCACCCAACCCATCTCAAGCGCACCTGAGTCTGATGATAAAGACTTGCTCATCAGGAATCTAGCTGAAGAACTCAAGAAATTGACTAGCCGAATTCAAGGCGTCTAAGGAAGCAAAGGAATTGAGGGGCTGAACTATGAAGATCTTTGCATACATCCCGACGTCGAACTGCCCGAGGGGTACAAACCTCCTAAGTTCAAGATGTTTGATGGTACAGGGGATCCGAGAGTACATTTAAGAACATACTATGACAAACTGGTTGGAGTAGGGAAAGACGAGAGAATCCGCATGAAGCTGTTCATGAGGAGTCTAAACGGAGATGCTCTATCTTGGTACATTATCCAAGATCCGAAGAAAGGGTCAAGTTGGGTAGGCATGGCATTCGATTTTATGGACAGGTTCAGGTTCAACACGGAGACTACACCGGATGTGTTCTACATTCAGAATCTAAAGAAGAAACCTACAGAAACATTTCGCGAGTATGCTACTTGCTGGAGATCAGAAGCTACTAAGGCCAGACCTGCTTTAGAGGAAGAACAAATGAACAAGTTTTTCAATCGGGGTCAGGACCCGCAGTATTATGAAAGGCTGATGTTGATTGAGAACCATAAATTTTTTGAACATCATCAAGCTGGGAGAAAGGATCGAAGAAGGAATCAAAAGCGGTATGGTTGCGAACTTTGAGGCATTGCAAGCTACCAATAAGGCCTTACAGTCTGGTGGTGCATCCAAGAAAAGGGACGTAGGGGCCGTAATGGTTGCATAGAGAACCAAATCTCTTATCGAATACCAAACCTACCCAATGCCTCTACTCACATATCAGCCCACTCCAAACTACCAAGCACCCTCACCCTCTTACCAAACTCCATCACCCACTTATCAATCACCTCTACCTCCCACATATCAGCCTACTTCACCCAGATACTCCCAACCTACACATGTTTACCAAGACTACAATGCTCAACCATCCCACTATCAATCACCACCTATACGCCAAAACTTCCCAAGACCTCGACCAAATTTTGACCGTCGACCTCCTAAACAGTATACAGCCATCGCTGAACCTATTGACCAGTTGTATGAGAGACTCAAAGCTGCTGGTTATGTCACCCCTATCCCTGACATAACCCTTGAGAACCCTTCTCAATGGGTCAATCTAAACAAATCCTGTGCATACCATTCCGGCATGAAGGGACACACCATCAACGAGTGTTGTTCTCTGAAAGACAAGATCTAGGCTTTGATTGACAACAAGATTATTGTGGCAAAGGAGACCGCTCCGAATGTCCACAATAACCCTTTGCCAGAAGGGTGGAGACATTCACATGAATGAAATAGAGGATGATTGGGATCCCGAGGGATCAATCGGGTTGATTGCAAAAGGTGATGACCCAATGAAGGCAATAGTTACTCTTAATCCAATCATAGTCCAGATTCAGCCGTCTAGGGATGCTGTGGTAAATATGTCCACGCCACTTGAGTTTGAAACAACGCCATCTGCAAAGACACCAATGCCAATTGAGGTCAAATTCGTGTCTCCAACAAATGCACCTACACCATTCGAAGTTGCAGTTTTACCACCCAAGGGACATGCTCCATTCGGGGTGAAGATAGCCACGTCGATCCTAGTGTCAATGTCGGCCATGACACCATTCCATACAAAAGCTATACCATGGGACTATATAGCCGAGGCAAGGAGGAAAGGCAAGGTTAGGTTCGAGGAAACTATTGTCGCACAAGGTATGATGAGAACGGGTAGGGTCTATACCCCAGAACATCTAGCCGAGTCAAGCAAGCAGGCCTCCAATCGGTCACCCATTATTGAGACAGGTCTAGATGACCTTTGGTGAAAGATACAAGCCAAGGAATACTTGGTCATCGACCGGTTGAACAAAACACCGGCGCAGATCTCCAAACTTGCTTTGCTACAAAATTCTGAGGCAAACAAAAATGATCTATTGAGGGTGCTGAGTGAAGTGTACATGCCAAGCAACATCACTGGCGAGGGAATGGCCAACATGGTCGGACAGGTATTGGAAAGTCACAAAATTACTTTTCATGAGGATGAGCAACCGCCTGAAGGGTTGGGTCACAACAAAGCACTACACATCACTGTGCAATGCGAGGACTACTTTATCACCAGGATCTTGATCGACGGGGGTTCCAGTCTCAATATTTGTCCACTCGTAACACTCAAGAAATTGGGCAAAGTATTGAATGAGATAAAGGAGGGAGCTATCAATACGAAAGCCTTCGACGGCTCCCAAAGATCCACCATTGGGGAGATTAGTGTGTGCTTGCAAATGGGGCTAACTTGGTTCGATGTTGACTTCCAAGTGATAGACGTACCAGCATCTTATAATATGCTACTGGGACGACCATAGATTCATGCTACTGGGGATATGGCATCGACACTGCATCAGGCGGTGAAATTCGAATGGAACTATTAAGAGGTAATCATTCACGGCGACGGAAGCAATCCTATATACAGTCACCAGACCATTCCGTCAATCGAAGGAAGAAGAAAGCTAGGAGGGGAAACTTATCATCACATCAAAAGGGTGAACGTTGTTGACAAAGATAAATGGTAGGATAACAAAATCGAAAGTATACTGAATTGGTGTGGGTACGAACCTGACAAAGGGCTCGGCAAGAATCTCCAAGGAATTCCTAAGCCCGTAAAGCTCAAGAAGCATGACACTACTTTCGGTCTGGGATATGAGTACACCTGGGAGGAATTCAACCACTGGTTGCCACCATGGCGCGGTCCTTACTATCCGCTGGAGCAGTAAATACCACACTTGGAGCGGACTTTCCAACCGACCGGTGTTATTTATGGTTCAGAAGAAGAAGAAGCACTTGCAGCGGTGAGGAATTTGTTCCTAGAAGACAATGACATGGACTGTTATGTTGTTCTCGAGGAGGAGGGGGAGAAAGGCCCTTCCATACAGGCCGTAAGTAGAGGGGCACGCCTCAATAACTAGACCATACGGACAACCAGAGCCCAACGAGTCTCGAGGTAGCAAGGCTAAAACAAGCATCATGCACTATTTTTATTTACTAAATGATTTTCCTTTCGCATTTTAATTCTCGCAATAAGATCTCCAATGTTCAAAACGATCATGCAATTAATCAAAGCATTTTTGACTTTCCTTATGAATCAACACTTATTACTATTATTTTCTCTCATTACTTATACGGATACAACATTACTATTACCTATCTTGATGAACAAATGACTGTGACGTGCAACGAGATAACGCAACAAACGGACACAGATTCAGAGGAAGATGAAATACCAGAAGAGGTTGTTAAGGAAGTTGAGAATTTTGAGAACAGACCTAAGTCCAACCTGGACGAGACCGAGATTGTTAACCTGGGAGATGCAGAGAACGTCAAAGAAACGATAATCAGTGTCCACTTATTGCCATTAGAAAAGAAGGAATACACAAAATTCTAAGGGAATATGAAGACATATTCGCTTGATCGAATGATGACATGACTGGTCTGAGTACATCTATTGTGGCTCACAAACTGCCAATCTATCCAACATGTCCGCTAGTAAAGAAAAAGCTCAGAAAGTTTAAGCATGACATAAGTCTGAAAATCAAGGAAGAAGTAACTAAGCAAGTCAAAGCCAAGGTTCTCAGGGTAGTAGAATACCCAACATAGTTAGCCAACATTGTGCCAGTACCAAAGAAGTACGGGAAGGTCAGAGTCTGTATCGACTACTAGGATCTCAACTAGGCCAGTCCAAAAAATGACTTCTCCTTGCCAAACATACACATCCTGATCGACAATTTCATCAAGAATGAATTGTAGTCATTTATGGATTGTTTCGCTGGGTATCATTAGATCTGGATGGATGAAGAATATGCTAAGAAAATGGATTTCATTACGCCGTATGAAATGTACTGTTACAAGATGATGCCGTTCGTCCTGAAGAATGCAAGGGCCACCTACATGAGGGCCATGACTACCATCTTTCACGATATGATACACAAGGAGATAGAAGTGTACGTAGATGACGTTATTATCAAGTCTAAGAAAGCCACTGATCACATGGAAGATTTGAGGAAATTCTTCAACAGATTACGGAGATACAACCTGAAACTGAATCTCGCGAAGTGTACATTTGGGGTTCCTGCCAAAAAACTACTTGGGTTTATTGCGGGTCGCCAGGGAATAGAACTGAATCCATCAAAAGTCAAAGCTATTCAAGAATTGCCACCGCCAAAGAATAAGAAGGACATTATGAGTTTCTTGGGGAGACTCAACTACATCAGCCATTTCATAGCACAATCTACAGTTATATGTGAGCCAATCTTCAGGATGTTAAAGAATCAAGGAAGGAGCAGTCTTAGTCCCACCTGAGCTTTTGATAGAATCAAGGAATACCTGTCAACACCACAGTCTTAGTCCCACCTGAGCCAGGTAGACCCTTATTACTCTACCTTGCAGTATTGGATAGAGCTTTCGGTTGTGTTCTGGGGCATCATGACGAAACAGGGAGGAAGGAGCAGGCCATCTATTACCTCAGTAAGAAGTTCACCCCGTATGAGGCCCGGTATTCTCTGTTAGAGTGTACTTGTTGTGCTTTGACTTGGGTAGCTCAGAAGCTGAGGCACTACTTCTGTGCCTATACTACATATATCATATCATGGATGGATCCTTTAAAGTACATCTTCCAGAAGCCCATGCCCACTGGCAAGCTAGCCAAGTGTCAAATCCTATTAAGTGAGTTCGACATTTTACGTAACTCAAAAAGCAATCAAGGGACATGCATTGGCAGATCACCTTGCTGAAAATCCCATGGATGGAGAGTACAAACCCCTGAAAACATATTTTCCTAATGAAGAGGTATTGTTCATAGGAGAGGACATTGCAGAATCCTATGATGGTGGGAGAATGGTTTTCGATGGAGCAGCAAATTTCAAAGGAGCTGGCATAGGAGCAGTCTTAGTATCAGAAACTGGTCAGCATTATCTGGTGTCCGCCAAGCTCAGGTTTCCTTGCACCAACAACATGGTCAAGTATGAAGCCTGCATCCTAGGGCTCCTAATGGCCATTGACATGAACATTCATGAGTTTCTAGTGATCGGAGATTCAGACCTACTTATACATCAGGTCTGGGAAGAATGGGAAACTAAAAACTCCAAGATACTCCCGTATCTACATTATGTACAAGTATTGAGGAAGAGGTTCATAAAGATAGAATTCCAACATGTTCCTAGAGTCTAGAATGAGTTCACCGATGCATTGGCTACCCTATCATCCATGATACAACATCCAGACAAGAACTTCATTGACCCTATTCCGGTAAAGATCCATGATCAGCCAGCTTATTGTGCTCATGTTGAGGAAGAAGCAGACGAAAAACCTTGGTTTCATGATATCAAGGAATATTTGATGAAAGAAGAATACTCGGAGCTCGCGAATCCTACTCAGAAGCACACACTTCGGAGGTTATCCAACAATTTCTTTCACAGCGGAGGAATCCTGTATAGGACGACTCCTGATTTGGGATTGCTAAGGTGTGTTGATGCAAAAGAAGCATCCAGGCTACTCGAGGAAATTCATACGGGGACCTGCGGTCCACATATGAATGGTTTTGTCTTAGCAAAGAAAATACTTCGTGCTGGTTATTTTTGGATGACTATGGAGACGAATTGCATCCAGTATGTTCGAAAATGACACCACTGTCAGATACATGCAGACATGATAAAGATACCTCCAAGCGAGCTTAATACAACTAGTTCACCATGGTCGTTCGCCGCTTGGGGAATGGATGTTATTGGACCAATCGAGCTCGCCGCCCCCAACGGGCACAACTTTATCCTAGTAGCAATTGAATATTTCACCAAATAGGTCGAAGCAACATCTTACTGAGCAATGACTAAGAAATTCATGTCAGACTTTGTCCGCGACCACAGTGTTTGTTGATTCGGGATTCCAGAGTCAATTATTACCGACAACGGCTCCAACCTCAGCAGTGACTTGATGAAAGCCATTTGTGAAACCTTCAAGATTAGACACATGAATTCCATAGCCTACAGACCTTAGATGAACGGAGCAGTAGAAGACGCCAATAAGAATATCAAAAAGATATTAAGGAAAATGATAGAGAAGCATGGCACGAGAAGTTATCATTTGCTTTACTAGGATATCGCACCACAGTCCGCACATCAACTGAGGCAACCCCTTATATGCTAGTTTATGGTACAGAAGCAGTCATTCCTGCCGAGGTAGAAATTCCCACCCTAAAGTTTATACATGAAGCTGAGCTTGACGACGCAGAGTGGGTGAAAAATCATTATGAGCAGATAGCCATCATAGACGGAAAGAGGATGAATGCAGTTTGCCATGGTCAACTTTATCAGAATAGAATGTCCAGCGCCTTCAACAAAAGAGTCAAGCCGAGACAGTTCACACCGGGGCAGTTGGTGTTAAAGAAAATCTTTCCACATCAAGATGAAGCCAAAGGGAAATTCTCTCCCAACTGGCAAGGTCCATACATGGTTCACCGGGTTCTAACAGGAGGAGCCCTCATACTTGCAGAAATGGACGGAGAAGTCTGGCCAAAGCCGATCAATTCAAATGCAGTCAAGCGTTAGTATGTGTAATCTTTATACTTTCCTATATGATGTAAATTGAACTACGTCTGACCTGATTCCAGTTTAAGAGGGGATACGTAGGCAGCCCTATGGGTTTGGTCACAATTCAATAAAACTTTTATTTCCCCCCGCAATTGGAAACTGGGGCAGAATTTTGAGGAGGACCCTCAAAATTCCAAAGTTAATTTCAGCCAATCATCGCTAGCAGCAGTCGAAAGCTTCAATCCATTAAACTATGGCAGAATTTTGAGGAGGACCCTCAAAATTCCGTAACAAGAAGGGTTGCAATGTCTTAAACCACGTCGCAGTTGTTGGTTCATCAAAAAAAAACTATTCTTAATTATGTATTTATGTACGCCTTTACTAAATCATGCATGTCTATTTCTGAAATTGCCTTATTTGGCAACACTACCTCAATGATACATGTAGTATCAGTAGATCAAAGCCGAGTAGGTCAAGCAGAGCCAGTAGGAATACGAACTAACCTCCCCCTTTACAAAATTCACGATTTTTCTTTGGATGCAAGCACTTGAGTTGCAAAATCATCAAATATACTATACACTCACGAGACTCACATTGCTCAGAAATACAACTCTCAGAACCGTTGCACTTACTCATAGCTGCTATCCGCCCGTTGTGTCGCCATCAGACACAGTATCCCCAGCAGTCGCAATATCACAATCTGCTATCAGCTAAGAAAATTCTATTATCATTTGCCCTTTTACTTCTTGCATAAGGCTACTATTCTGCCTTCGGAGGTTAAGCTCTACCTCCATCTGCATTTCTGCATTGCATAAGGCTACCATTCTGCCTTCCGAGGTTAAGCTCTACCTCCATCTACATGGCTGAAAGATCGCCACCTTTACATTTGCATGGCTGAAAGATCACCACCTTATTTGCATGGCTGAAAGATCGCCACCTTTACATTTGCATGGCTGAAAGATCGCCACCTTATTTGCATGGCTGAAAGATCGCCACCTTTACATTTGCATGGCTGAAAGATCACCAACTTATTTACATTTGCATGGCTGAAAGATCACCACTTTATTATTTGCATGGATGAAAGATCGCCACTTTATTATTCGTAGGGCTGAAAGATTGCCAGTTTATTATTTGCATGGCTAAAAGATTGCCACTTTTACATTTGCATGGCTGTAAGATCACCACCTTTACATTTGCATGGCTAAAAGATCGCCACCTTATTTACATTTGCATGGCTGAAAGATCGTCACTTTATTATTTGCATGGCTGAAAGATCGCCACTTTATTATTCGTATGGCTGAAAGATCGCCACATACTGCATTTGCATGGCTGAAAGATCGTCACTTTATTATTTGCATGGCTGAAAGATCGTTACTTTATTATTTGCATGGCTGAAAGATCGCCACCTTTACATTCGCATCGGCTGAAAGATCATCACCTTATTTGCATGGCTGAAAGATTGTCATGTTTACATTTGCATGGCTGAAAGATCACCACATACTGCATTTGTATGGCTGAAAGATCGCCATTTTATCATTTGCATGGTTGAAAGATCGCCACCTTTTGCATTTGATGGGCTGAAAGATCGCCACCTACTGCATCTCATGGGCTGAAAGATCGCCAAATTGTCCAAAGGCGTCATTGTTCGGAGGCACCATTCTCATAGCCCGAGAACACCATTTCATGGCCTGAGGACCCCTTTTATCTTTTGCATATCATTATTCAAGGACATCATAGTTCGGAGGCATCATTCTCATAGCCCAAGAGCATCATTTCATGGCCTGCAAATCCTTATTATACACTTCATGGCCCAGGACGTCATCCTAACCGTCGAAAGACAACTTTCATGGTCCAACGGGAATTGGCATCATGTTTAAATTTACGCACAATATATGCTTGTGTTGCTTATTTGCAGGTAACTGGCAAGAAACGGCCGTCTCAGCAGGAGCGATCCCGCTCCGGTTCCCGCAACCCTATCAGACTTTAACCATTCACCTCGTCATTAATATTACGTCCGTTCTTGAAAAGTCTTCATCGGCATACTGCGCCGGCGGATCCTAAACTTCATACGGCCCGATTCCCGTAAAACCAGGGATATGTGGGCAACTCAGGAGCCAGAGTACGGCCTATGTCTCCTCAAACCATTTTGTTCGGTCAAAATTGACCATCTTATCTTTACCCGACAACTCTTTCATCATTCCCGGGTAAAAAGGGGCAGTTGTTGATACCCAATTTTTCCCTGTATATTTTTAATATGCATAACACTTTTAAAATAGCATGTATATGCATATATAAGTATGTCCCAAGGTTTTAATATTTTTCTCTTAATTCTTAAAATTTTTAAATCAATTTATTGACCTATTTTATCAAGAAAAGCCCAATAATTATTCCAAAAATTGTCATTTTGGCAATTCACTTATTATATTCTCATATTTATACTACAATATAGCTAACATAATTTTTGCATATTTTTACAAATTTATTTAGTATTTTTTAAGCTAAATTGCATATAATTGCATTATTAGCCTATTTCAAGATTTAATTGTGTTTATAATTATAAAATTGACTCCAGTATTTTAATTTTCATAATTATACATTATTAATCATTTTAGTACCTTTAATTTACCCAAAAATTATTTTACTATTTTTTATAAATTAAACAAGGGAAAAGTGGCTATTTAAATGTTAGCCCATTTCATTTCACTTCTGACCGGATTTGGCACCCCAATTAGAACCAATTTTAGATCTCATTACCCGACCCAATTCCTAAAATTACCCGACCCACAACCCTTTAAAATAACCCACCCGGCCCCCCTTTTAATCCCAGCCATTGATCTAACCCCCTTTTTAACAGATCAACGGCTCACACTCTTCCTTTCCTTTTTAATTCCCCAATAACCCGCAAACCCTATTCATTTCTCACCGGTAGCCGCCCCTGGATTCCCCCTCTCCTAAATTCTCTCTCAAAAACCCTAGCCATCTCCCTCTATTTCCACCATAAAACCACCGGAATATGGCTTCCAAGGCAACTGGAGTCTTATACCAACCTCCTATAACTCCTACACGCCGGGTTATTGAAGATTCAAGGCCTGACCACAAAGAAGCTTGGTCCAGGCTTCATTTGATTCGAGTTTTATGGCCGTCTTCGGCCTTGCTCCGGCAAGCCATGGCTGCTCGAACGTGATCTCGACTTCTCCTGCTCATATCAACGACTTTCCAAGCCTTTCTCACCATTTGGGTTCCTCTGAATTCATAGCTTTTGAGGTTCTTCTAATTTCTTTAGATCCATTCAAGATCCGTGTTGTCCTTGAGCTTTTGAAAGGTTTCTCAAGATATTCTTCCAAAAACTATGCTTTCAAACCTTTATCTTTCCGATTTAGGGTTTTGTCGAGATGCTTCTCTGATTTTCGTTAAGTTTCTTGTGTGTTTCTTCTACTATTAGTTTGATCTACTGTGTTTCTCTCCTACTGTGTTATTACGAGTTCTTTAACTGTGTTTCCTATGTGTTTTTTCTACCATGTTCTTATGAGTTCTTCTACTGTGTTTCACATGTTGTTCTTTTACTATGTTTCTCATGAGTTTCTTTTACTGGAAGATGCATGTTAAAGGTCTCAGTTTCTTTCTGAGATTTCTGAACTTATTTCATTAATATTTCTGCCTGATTTACTTGTTTTCGTCTCTACACTCGATTAATGGTAAAACCCCTAGAGTTTGGGGGTTCATCCGAGTTTTGAGACTATTGGCTATGTGATTTGCTTGTTCTTCATCTCTGAACTTGTTTGATTTCAAAAACCCTAACTTTCTTTGGACCTATTTCGAGTTTCTGAAGATTGTTTCATCTGTTGCTCAACTGAGTCTTGAAATCTTTGTTTAAACCTTGGTTTCTTTATATGATTTTGATTCCCTGCTAAACTTTTTCTACTAGACCCTTTGTATGCTATTAGATACTCTCTCTTCTCCATTACTGAGTTACCTTGTGATTACCATGTTCCTATAGTCTACTACTTATTGATTGTGCAATTGCATGACACTTTTTCTTCGTTCTAAATTCAGCCTCACATGCCTAATACTTCTGTACTCTTTATATGTGTTGAACTTCCCCTCTAAATGGCTTTCAATTTTTTGAATGATTTCAGACTTCCTTTTGTGTAAGTCTGATTGATTTCTTTCCTTGTTTGCTGATTGCCATGTTACTTGGTTTGAGTCGAAAGCTTTCCTTAGCCTTTCTGACTTGGTTTATTCACGGACCAGTAGTTACAAATCTCTGATTCCTTGATTTACTATGTACTAATTGATTCTTACCTTATTTGTTTTAATCGTGTATTTCAAAACTCTGCCCTTAATTAAACTCATATGTATTTACCCTAATTGCCTATTTTGCACAAGATGCTTATTTGATTTCTTTCCTTAAATAACTTTTGCTCATTACCGTTTAAGTCTGAATTCCTTAATTAAAGGAAGTCTTATACTAATTGTTTCAATTGATACCCAGTTTCATAAATATTTTTCTTACCTTATTTCTGCCTGTTTTTCACACTATAAATACATAACTCTTTCATTAACACAACATCCAGCACTCGTAATATTCTGAACTCATACTCACACTTAAAAATATTCCCTCTTGTTACTTGTGGCCTGTTTGCAAATCATGCTGCCTTCTTCTCTCTCTATTTGCTTTCTTTGAACTGGTATGTTCTAATTAAGATTCAGCACCACAACAATGTGCTTGTTTAACATTTTTCCTCCTGTCTGCCTACTGCTTGTGTTTAGTTCAATACATTTTTAGCATCCTCCTTCTGCCTGTTCTGCTTCTATTGTGTATTCTAATTGTGTTTGACAGTGATGGTTGTTTGAGGCATGACAACATTAAAATATTGTTGTCTATGACTTAAAATTGATACCCTGGGATCGTAACCTCACGCTACCATTGTATGTTGTATATTCTGTCGGCATAACAGCATTCTTTATTGTTGCTTATGCCCAAAATCAATTAATGCCCAGGCACAAGGGCCCTCTGCAATCAGTTCCCAACCCCTGAATCCCTTTTGTGTGAAGTTATTATTTTTGTAGCACCCCTTTCCCTTTTCCTTTACTCCCCTAGTTCTTCAAGTTCTGTTTCTGCATTCGCACCCTCTCTTAGCCTTTAAGTTCTGCCCCCTTCTTGTGAGCCTTGCCTTGGGACCCATTGAGCTCCCTCTGAACTTCAACACTTGAAGGCTGGCCCTTCCACACTGCACTGACCCCCATTCTGAAAATGCAATTTGGGTGTGAGCATTGCGTAGAGTCCCATTGAGGCTCTTAGGGAACTTTGACACACTCAAATGGGAGAAAGGCTTTGGATAATGGTTTCTTTGAGTTGGTTTATCTCATAACTCAGAGAGGAAGTCAAGAATCAGGCTTCCTCTGGTTGTATTTTTCTTTATAGTTTCTGATGTAATTTTATTTATTCAGGGCTGTAATAATTTGTAATAAACTATTAGGGATGGTTAGTGAAAAGGGTGGGTAAATATGTATGCAAAGGGTAGATACCATGTCTATAGGTATTTTTTAATTCTGCATACTCAAATGCATATAGAAATCATGCCTATAAGTCATTTTGAATTCTGCATATCCCAATCTCACATAGATACCATGTCTATAGGTATTTTGAATTCTGCATACTCGAACACCTATAGAAGTTATACCTATAAGATGTTCTGAATTTTGCATGTTCAAACTTCACTTAGAAATTATGTCTATAGGGTTCTGCATATTTAACTTCTAATAGAAATTATGCCTATAGGATTGTCCAATTCTGTATATTCCATTACATCTAGATGTCATGCTCATAGGTTTAAAAACAAATTCTGCATCTAGATACCATGTCTATAAGGTTTGAAAAAATCAGCAATGTATAGAAAGCATGCCTATAGGGGTTTCTAATATAAAATCTGATTCACCCAGTACTAATGGCTACTATCAGTCGCAGGACTTCTATTCAATTCGTCAAATCCTGCCTCTCTTATAACAATTTGATTCTATCACTTAGCAAGTTTAACGAGTATGCATTCAAAACAGTTTACTTCAAGCCTTGTTGTTTCATTGTTTTCTGAATCTAGTAGATACCATGCCTATAGGATCCTTGTCCAACACTTAGGCAAGCCTTAGACTGATAATTATAAGTTGAATCTGTTTCTGTTAATAATTACAACCAGCAGGCAGGCCTGATTCACACTTCTTATCTGAGTTATGTGATTAGTTGAAATTGTCTCAACAATTTCCTCTCCCTCGTGTTTAATACTTTTTTTTAAAATCAGACCTAAAACAGTACGTGTAAGTCATGATAATTATGTGCTTCTTTGTTTAAGGAGGTATATCTAAGCCTTTTTTTGTTATATTCTTTCCCCCTAATTTGCAATTTTGTGTTTTTGTGTGTCGCCTTAGAGTTTTACCTTTGAAACTACAAATAAGCCTAATACCCCTCCCTTTTAGGATTAATAGTCCCAAATGCCTCCGTGACTGATAGGATTGGGATGGGTAATAGCATGCAATAAGTAAACAAGACCAACCCGTGCTTTAAATACCTTAACGGGGTGGGAAGGTTATATATGGATATGATGACCACGCGATAACGTCATGTGTAGCCCCTCATGAGTAGTGATTACCGGACGTTGTGTGGGGTGATCCATATTTTTAGTAAACCTAGGACCCCCTTTCCTTTATTCTTATTTCTTTAACATTTTCATTCTAGAATTCGCTTCCTCAAATTGCTCTTTTAAACTTTGTCTATTTTCAAACCTTTATATGTGAAATCCCCTCCTATTTGTGCGTTATTTGTCTATATGTTAATTGCACCCTAAACTCACAACAATTGTCTGGCCGGGAACCACACTAGTGGATTTTGAGGGGTGCCTAACACCTTCCCCTTGGAATAATTTCAAGCCCTTACCCAATCTCTAGTTACTCAAATCAAACCCTCTTGGTGTCCTAATCCACCCTAATCATTAGGTGGCGACTCTTCAAATCAAACCTAATTCCCAAAAGGAATGAGTTGTCCCTCCAAATGTCATAAACCCAATTCCGCGAGGGAAAAGGGGGCGCGACAGGCGTCCCATTGGGACACTTGGCTATTTAGCCAAGAATGGCACCACCCACGTTTTTTATGACAAAAATGATGACACTTCACACATTTTTCAAAAATTTTCAAAAACGGGGCTGGACCCGATGAGGGTTTCCTGCGTATCCCATGTCCGGTGAGAATCAAATCCGCGCAGTTCGGCCAATTTTGACGCGACGAGCAAAACAGAAACCATTTTGGACTAACCCCTTTCTTTCTTTCTTTCTTTCTTTTTTTAAATCTCTTTTTCTCTTTTTTTTTAAAAAATTTCTATGGAGTTTTGGGACATTTGAACACCAGGTTTTGGAAAATGGGTGAAATCCTCTCTCATACCTCAAACTTGGTTTTTCTTTGACTTTCTTACCTATTCTAGAAGCCAGTCAACATGCAAGAGAAAATAAATGAATGCACAGGTAGCACGTAAAAATGCATCAGGGTGGTCTTTTTATTTTCGGGTACACCTGTCCTAGACGGACCCAACCTCTGTGTTGAGTCCCCAAAGTCAAATGCACATGATACAAAAAAAACGTTCCTACTAGGGATCCAACATGAGACTGTTTTATTCTAAGTTTAAAACCTAGGTGTATTGTTCTAGACCTGGCTTACCCAAGCGGACAATTCGAGCCGGGGGGGGGGGCAGCATACCGATAATCAAAAGATCATCCGGCTTTGCAACTTGTCCGAACCTCGTTCTAAATTAGAGTATGACACTAACAGAAGAGAAGTCACGCCAGCATGCACTTCCCAGAAGATTAGAAGAGAGGGGTTTCGTAGTAGTTTATATAGAGTTCAGATAATATCAAAGCAGTAAAAAGCAGCATTTAGCACATTAGACCCAATCATGTAATAAAAATCAGATAATTAATAAAATCCAAATATAACAATTATTCTAAGCTCAAATTCATGAACCCTGAACCAGAGATTCTGGGTTCGATCCCTAGCAGAGTCGCCAGAGCTGTCACACCTCCTTTTTCTATCCCGACAAGGGGTATAGGGGAGGTTTTCAATTAAAGTGACAAAATCGAAACAAGATTATTTATTTATTCAGAGACTCCACTTGGGATATTTATGGTGTCCTAAGTCACCTGTTTAGAATCCCGAGTCTAGGAAGTTTGACTCGGTTTTACAGTCCGCGAAACACAGAAATCTGGGTGAGAAATTCTGTTAACCCAGGAGAAGGTGTTAGGCATTCCCGGGTTCCGTGGTTTTAGCACGGTCGCTCAACTATTATTATTGGCCTAATTATCTGATTAATTACTTATTTTATACCTATTATGCATTTTTAGCTTTTGACCTCTTTTAATTATTTATAAATTATTCTGGAACAAGTTACAATTGTCGTACACTTGTTTGTTAGGTACACATTACAAATCGTGTCATAGGAACCATACCCACGATCCACATCATGTTTAATTTATTAACATTATTAGATATTACGGCCGGGTCACATAAATGTACCCCTGAATTTGGAAATTACGTATCACAACTACATCACGAGAACCGTATCCGTCGCTATGATAATTTTATTATAAACGCACCTAAAGCAAACTACGAATGTTCAAAGTATTTTCTATACTAGTTAAAATATAGATGTGAGGGCCATAGGACTATGTGATTGGATGGCACACCTCAACTTATTAAAAAAAACTTGTACTCAACTAAAGTGAATTATGGATGTTCAAGCTTAATCTAGTTAAAGTTTAATCTAAAACTACTTGATTGTAAATATGCATTGAATAATATACTAGGCATTTAATTATCTGGAGAGGAAATGGACCAGCAACAGGCCCAATTTGTTACTGGGCTCAAAATTGAGCCCAAAAGTGAAGACAAAAAGCAGGCGGTCTCACGAATCTGACTGGGCCAATAACAGGCCCAACTTTATACAACTATGCCTTCAATACCAGAAATTCATTTTTTACAGCATTAGGTAGAAAGTTTAATAAACCATTTGATCACATTTTCAGAAAATAAAATAAATGCTGGCATTGTTTGGACCCTGAAGTTAAGGTGATCCTTACCAGGCCACCCATTTAGGCCCACGCTTGGCCCAATTGCTACTAAGGCCGACTGACCCTATTGAAATTACTTGAAAATAATTACATAAATCATGGAAATTAAATACTGACTAATCAATAACCAAGAGTAATTAAATTAAATTATACAAATGGGATAATTAGAAATAAGTTTACAAGACTCTAATAATGAACTAGCAGTCCTAGTATCTAAATAACTGTCATTGAAAGCTTCACAAAACATTCTCATCTTCTACTATGGCAAATGACTCTAGCCTATGAAATAGTAAACAAACTCAACTTGAACTATCAAAAACAAATATCTACAACTAAAATCTGGATCATAGTCTTTCATAATGCTACCAGTTTTTCCCACATAGGAGTAACATTTGTTTTAGCTTCTAACTCATATAGATATAATCATGGCGAGGTCAAATCCATCAAGAGCATGGCTACACACATGTTGACCACTAGATTATAACACAAAACTCAACGAACAAAACAAAAATATTAGGCAAGAATGAACACATAACATAGTGTATACAACTCAAAACCCAACATATAACAAATATTGCACTTAAAACAGAAGAAAACATATTTTTATAGCATAACAAACGCTAAATAAACAGAGATATACATGGTCAGGAAAACTCAAATGGTATTATACTTATGAAGATGAATGGCATCATAATAACCTATCATTCAAACAACATTTCTAGCATTCTTGTTGAATAAGATATACAGAGGTTTTAGCACAAGGCCATGGTGTGTACCTTGATGCTTGAAAATAGCTCCAAAAGTACTACACAAATGCAAGTAAGTCAATAGCCAAAGGATGGATTTTCAACAGGAGATCAGCAGAGAAAAAACAGCAAGAAACAACCTACACAGCCCCAGACTTAAACCATTTTTCAACTTGTGGAAACCAGAAATCACAAAGTTCTTAAAATTTTGGCTCAAAATAGAGGAAAAGAGGATCAGCTCTAATGAAACAGTGCTAAACTTTTGTTTTATAGGCCTATGAAATGCCATGTTCTGAAAAATAGAAATAGGGAATTATTCCCTCACACAGGCCCTAAAAGCATCTTTTCTAACAGAAATGAGATAGCTGGCAGCCTCTTATTGGTTTCAGCATTTTGTGCTGGCCAAATAGAGCTAGCTGCCCCAAATTCTAGAAGCTTCTAACATTAGCCTTATCTGAAAAACTTATTTCATACCCTTCCCATGACCTCTTGAGTTTTTATTTGTTCAATTAACCCCTTATAAGTCCTGTTTATTCCCAAATCAGGACCAACAACACAAGACCAGAATCAAAACAAAATAAAGATCAAAGGAACAAATCTTTATGCAATTAAACCTTTAAACTAACCCAAATTCATTTAACATGAAACAAATCAGAAATGAAACAGAAACAGAAATATTCAAATCTAATACTAAAACGAGTCCTAAACTAACAATAACGAATCATTTCTAAGAATTAAACCAATTAAACAGATCAACATATTAGACCAGGGAATTATAACAACAAAAGGAAACTAAAAGTACAATAATAAACTAGACTGATTTGAAAGTTAGACTAATTAGACATAAGCAAAGCCAAATTAAGAAACCTAATAGCAATTGACAAACCGATGAATCTGAAGTCAAACACACAGAATAAGAAACCCTAAACTTCTTCATTTTTAGTCAAGAAAGGGAAAATAGAAGCAAAAAGAGTGAAGAAAGAGAGAAGAAGATACAGAAAAAGAGAAGAACGAGGAAATAGAAAGAGGAAAAGAAGAGTAGATATACCTATACTGAACGAACGACAGTTGGCTCAGGCTGGACCCTGGCCTTCTCCAATTTAAATCAAAATAGGTGTTAATCGAATGTTCCCGTTGAGAACAAATGATTAACACCAGTTTTAGTCCTAAATCTTCTTGAAAATTCAAAATCATGTGACTAAGGTTTTGCATGCCATCAGATCTGAAATTCGGCCAGATTGGACGGGGTTTGAGTGAAAAGGTTTAGGGATTCTGAAAGGGGAGGGGACGACGGTTGCAGGGTTAGATTTTAGGGTAGTTTGGAGAAGTTCTGCCGCTGTGAGGCGATTTCCAGCGGCAGAGATTGGGGGGGGGGATTTTAGGTGGCTAGTGTTTCATTGCTTTGAACTGGAGGGTGAAAATGAGAGGGGTCTGGGGGGAGGGGGGTCGAGTTCGGACACTTATATGTAAAGGGGTAACGAGTTCTCGTCCGTTGGATTAGATTGGATCAATGGTTGGGATTGATCGTGACAAAACAAGATCTTTTGATTAGAGAAGGGGTTGGACCGGGTAGGGGAGCTGGGTTTGGATGGGATTCTAATAAATGAACTGGGCTGGAGTTTGTGTATTAAGAATTGGCCCAACTTCAAAACTAAATTAATCCCTTTTCCAAATTCTTTTTTATTTTGTTTTCTTTTTCTTTCTTTAATTATTAATCCTAAATTAATCTAAATTATAAAATTAAGCTAATTATCCAATTATAAAATTTATAACAATTAATTGACTCTAAATTAAAAGAGAAAAATTAACAATCTAAAACTAAAAGCTAAGAATGTAAAAAATGAGCCAATTTTTTGTGATTTTCATTTTTAATAAAGCAATTAATTAGCTAATTAATCCTAAAATATGAACAAAAAATCTAAATGCAATGCATGATATCTTTTGACATTTTTTCATGATTTTAACAGAATTAGACGTGCACAAAAATGCAAACAATTAGTCAAAATTCTACAAAAAATCTTATAAAATTATAAGCAATTTGGGAAAAATCTATTTCTTTAATTTGTAGGAGTATTTCACATAGGGCAAAAATCACGTGCTCACAACTATTAGTATAGGTTGAGGATTTGAATGACTACTATGTCATATGAGATTGATTTCTTGCCTTATTTGAACCCTAGTTCTGTACTGTTAATTGACTCTCCCCAATTTAAGGGATCTCTTCCAGATTTCTCTATAGGAATTGATTCTCTAATTGGCTGATTGATTTTATTTGATTATCCTTGTTTTACGAACTGTGATTTTCTCTTTACTTTATTTGTTTTACCTCAATAAGTACTATATATACTCTCATTGTTGATTCTTCAACACACGAACATAGTTCACAAACACACAGACACATAAAAAATTTTTCTCTCAAAACCTCTCTGCTACTTGTGTTCATTGCATTTCCTAACCGGCTGAAAGCCAAGGCTAGACCACTGAGTTCTGTACATCTCTCATCTTTTGTTTGCCATTTGTATCTGGTATGCCTCCACTACTACTATTCAATTAAACTATGTGTTTCCTTTTATCAGCATGTCTACTTTTATTTCATTAGATCCATGTGCTTTATGTTTATTATTCCTAACCAACATGTTCCCTGCTATTCAATTAAACCTATGTGTTTCCCTAATCAGCATGTTTACTGCTATTCAATTAGACTATATGTTTCTTGCTATTCAATTAAACCTATATGTTCCCTTGTAGTTAGCATGTCTACTTCTATTTAACCTATGTGTTTACTGCAATAGCATGTCTACTTCTGTTTGATTAAACCTATGTGTGTCCTGCTTTCAGACCTGTTTACTTCTGTTTTAACTAGACCTATGTGCTTCTGCTTTCAGCAAGTCTGCATGCTTGCTCGTATCTAAATTAGACTTATGTCTATTTACTTCTCTACTAGCATGTTCTTTCTAACTTGTTTTAAGTGTTCACCTCTCACAGACTTCTAACCACCATTGCTCCCAATCCCTACAATCCCTTTGTATGTAACTGTCTGATTGAACCCAGCATGTCATGTCTTTGTTTAGTGTTTGTCTATATGCTCACCTAGTAACAACTAGTAAACTAAGTTGAAACTTTAAGTGATCCTATTTCTGTATACTTTTTGATTGCTGGGACCTTTGTTTGAGTTCCAAGGATTGAATGACCCTGTTTGCTCCTTACTTCCTGAGAATCCAAAACTATTTTCTTAAAACTGTCACCAGTTTTCAATTCCTACTCTTATAACACCTAGGGTCCTGCCCCTCCAGTGTGAACATTGCCTAGGAGTCCATGATACTCCTCTGAACTTTGACACACTGTGGTTGGCTCTCCAAAACTGGCTCACAAAAGGTTGCTTTGAAAAGTTTTCTGGTGTGAGCATTGCCCGGGGTCCCTGAGGCCCTTGGGAACTTTGACACACCAGGATACCATTGGGTGCACTATGAGAATATTGGCATGTTCATACTTGGTTGAAGGCTTGATTTTTCCAGGTTTACTTTTTGGGCCTATCCAGGCTCCCTATAGTTTTAGCAGTCTCATTTCTGTAATTCATTATTTATGTTTGGTTTGTAATAATAATTTCTTTGTAAACAGAATTGGGGATATTAGTAAAACTGGGAGGGATTCTTATATGTATTTTGTTGGGAACGGGTAGATACCATGCTTATAGAATTTTATTCAGTTCCTGCATTTAGAAACCATGTCTATCGGTTGTCGCGATGTTTGTTTACCTATGTGCATTTCGATACCCTACCTATAATTTTAATATCAGTTCCTGCATTTAGAAATCATGTCTATAGGTTGCTGCAATGTTTGTTTATTTATGTGCATTTAGATACCCTATCTATAAGGTTAAAATCAGTCTTGCATTCTAGATATCATGGAAATAAGGTTTAAAATCAGTTTCTGCATGCAAATAAGGTTCAAATCAATCTTTGCGTTTAGATACCATGTCTATAAGGTTTTAAAAGTAAATTGTGAAAATAAGATAAAGTGTATAAAAGGTTTAAAACTAATTCTGCATTTAGATACCATGTCTATAAGTTTAAATCAGTTTCTACACCTAGAAAGCATGCCTATAGGACCTAATGAATCAAACTACTTGTTTAAAATTGTTTACTGGTTTATTGTTGTGCTGATTAACGATTAGATATCATGTTCATAGGACACCTCTGATCCACGCCTAGGCAAGTCATTAGGGCGACTAAAATCTTGAGGTCATAAAGCTGTGCTTTGTTTAATTGTTGTGAACTGCCCAGATTTAACTAGTCCTAAAATCAGCAGGCAACTAATCAAGTACCTTCTGCCTCGCTTTAATAAAAACGCTGCATATGTTCTACTTTGTACCCACCTAGATATCCTGCTATAGGACTTCTAAAGTGTCTGAAATACTGTTGTTTGAGACGTGCAATTGCTTGCTTATTTGTGGAGGTAAAATGTGAGCCTTTATTTGTTTCTTTATCTAGCAGTCCTATTTGTTTTACTTGTCGCTTAGATTTTCTCCTTTTAAACACTATAGGAGAGTCTATATCCACCTTAACTAGAAGTACTAAACACCTCCATGAACATAATCAAGGGACGGGTAATGCACGCATAGAGTACATTTAGTTAGAATCGCTTATACAACCACTAAGGGAAGGGTAATCGGGTAGTAAAGTATATGATGACCTGTGCGCTAATGCTATGTGTAGCACTCCAACTTGGGGACGATTACCAAGCATTGTACAGAAGTGATCCTATAGGCTAAAAAACCTAGGATCCCCCTTTACTCCTTGTTTTAAATGTAATATCCATTTGTCTAAATTTGTTTATAAGACTAATTCACTTAATTCGAGTTTGGCCGGGACCCATCATTGTGAACCTCGAGGGGTATCTAACACCTTCCCCTCAAGGTTATTTCGAGCCCTTACATAATCTCTGGTAATGCAAACCGGTTTTATGATTTATTTTCTTTAGGTTCCCTAACACACCTTAAATCCGTTAGGTGGCGGCTCTTCAAATTCCATACTCACTTCCCAAAAAGAAATGAGTTGTTCCCAAGAAATGTCAAAACCCGAACTCAGCGAGGAAAAAGGGTGCACGACAGCATGGCGACTCTGCTAGGGATATTTTTGGCTTTTACCATAACGAACTTGTTTTTGTGAATTAGTCTTAAGCATGTTTAATTCTGTTAATGCATGTGCACCCTTTCCCTTTCCCCCTTATTTTGATTTAATTACCTATTTCTCAAGCATTCATGATTTCTTTCATTTCCTGAAACTGACTTGTCTCCTTGTTTTCTATCTTAACTGTCTTTCAATTATTTAAATACCATATTTACCATTTTTAACGTGCAAATACGTGACAACATGCTATTTATTGCTGCATAAATCATGCTCAACATCATATTCCATTCGTGCGTAATCAATCCTATAGCATTGCTTGATTAGTGTTTGCGCTCTTCCTATATATCACCCTTTAAATTCGGAAAGGCATATTTTTGGTAAAACTAGTCGATCAGTGGTGCAATCAATGGTTCCGGGCCTTTCCCCCTCAAGTTGTCCGCTTGAGGGTACCAGTCTAGACCTCTATAGAAACCTTACTCTGATTAATT
Source organism: Nicotiana sylvestris (assembly GCF_000393655.2). Taxonomy (NCBI): domain Eukaryota; kingdom Viridiplantae; phylum Streptophyta; class Magnoliopsida; order Solanales; family Solanaceae; genus Nicotiana; species Nicotiana sylvestris. Next base: position 50,242,316 of record NC_091058.1, read on the forward strand.
GTATATGCATCATGGTTAAACCTAGCCGGGTTAATATGTTGTCCATATAATAACCCTTTAAGACAAGCCTCGTCTAAAGTCCATCAGGTTTTTCATAATCCCAACGGACGTAACCACGATTGTGTGCATTAATTTTGGAGAAAAGGGGAAAGGGCCTAACCATATCATGTGAAAAGGGTATTAGGAAATTTGCCTTCTTTGTTGGACCTCCATCCAAACAAAATGTTGATCGAGGCTGCCACCATGTTCTGGACAAAGAAAGGGCTATGTTCTGCTTTGGAGACATAGAAATGACCTCTCTTTTGGAAGAAATAGGGGGATTCGCTGGGTTGCCTTGGGATAGTCCTGGTTTATTGGTACTTGAAAATCACACCACTAGGGGATTACATAAGTGATGGGGTTAAAGAAGAATGATGACTTGGAGTGCCTGAAAAACTCCTACATATCCTTCGACTTTCTCTATGAACAATACGGTCACAGCAGGTCTTATCGTATTTTGGATGATGAATTCTCCATCACCTCCTTGGGTTGGATTCACCATAGGGTCTTTGTGTTCATCATGTGTTTCTTGGGTATGCTAGTGTTCCCGATCCAAGGAGATAGAATCCATACCAGGCTTTGATGGATGGGATCGAGGGGCAGACATACACCATTATCCCTATGATCATTGCAAATATGTATCGGGCCTTGGAGCGCTGTCAGAAGGGGTACAAATACTTCGAGGGTTGCAATTTGCTGCTGCAAGTTTGGCTATTAGAACATATCCAAAAAGGTCAATACCATCAGGAATTTTCACGAAGGCTATGGAATGAGAAATATAACCTTCCACCATCCCAAGAAAATGACCTATATCCCATACATGTTTGCTCAACCAAAGGATGATATAGGATAGGTGCAGTTTTTCAACAATTTAACCGAGGACTAGGTTCAATAGATGTTCGAGAGGTTCCCTACCGATGAGTTCATCATCAGATCCAGGGATGTTACATACTTGGTACTGATCGGGTTAAAGGGCATATACCTTTATGCTCCTCTCATCGTTATGAGATAGGCAGGTAGGAGGCAGGTCATACTGCGAGTTGCTAAAATGAGTCACTATAGGGCAAATTTTCAGGATGATGACATCCCATACAAATGTGAAAATCAGCACATGTGGCATTTGAAAATTATCGTGGAAAAAGATACCATCGAACTAGATCGATATCATGCCGGTCATGTGTACTTTTACCCGTCATGGTTGGAGGATAACATAGCAGGAATATTCGAGCCAAGGGTTGGTCTAGGAAACAGGGTCATAGACTAAGTTGCCGAAGCACATGTGAAGTATAATAAATTGTGCAAAAGAGTTTGCAAGTCTGAAGCCGAACATATGGAGCAACATATGGCCGATATGGAGATGATCAATGAGTAGAATGAGAGGGCTGTTAAATCCAGCGAAAGGTTGGAATATCTGGAGTACATTCTGATGGAATTAGAAGGAAGAATGAGGAAGAGAGTCACCAATTGCCAGAGTGCTGACGGAAACGAAGGAGGGCATTTGGCAAGGGCATTCTTACTGCTAAAACTGCGTGAACTGGGGAACTGATATACAAAAGCATCCAGCCTGGAGAGGGTCCTTCTGGGACCAAATAGATTAGGTTTACCTATTTTACAAATGTAATAAGGCCAAGTTCCATTAGTGATATTATCTCATTTAGTGTCGTTTTGGGTCGTCTATCTTTACATTAATGAAATGAGGCAACTATTAGCACTGAATTCTCCAAATCTATTTGTCGCTAGGCCTACCTCGGGCACAACGGGGCTCCTAAATTAGGACGCGAATTTGCATTCCCGCAATATGTGTTTAAATACTGCAAACTTTTCAGAATCCTTACTAACTTATTTACCTTTTGTTTTTCTTTATTTTTTTTATTATTCCCATCCCCTAGGGTTGGTTTACACATACTGGTATCATCAGCATATCATAACAGATCTAGAGGCCCCCTCCTCCTCCTCCTCCAAGTAATACGAAAAGCAGAGGAAAAACTAAGATGGATGACTTGAGTGGCATTCCAAAACAAAATGCTGAGAATGCGGAAACTTCAGACGGGCGGAGTACTCCGGCACAAAATGACTTGGTTTTGCGATTGGAACAAAAGATACTGGAATTACAAGGAGAACTTCAGCATGTCCGCAACTTATCAAACCTTTCCCTCACCCTGAATGTCCCAGATGTGAACCAACAAAATACCAAAAACCAAACACCTACCCAAAATACACCAAACCAACATCCACAAAATCCTCCCGCACCCTATCAATATGCCACACCACCTCAAAATCTCAATCCTCTACCGGTACCAACTCCTCCACAACACCATCATCAACTAATCCAGTACCCACAAACCGCTACCTATCACACTCCTTAGAATACACCACAACCCATCCCCAATCCTCAAAACTAAACCAACAACCACCACTATACCCAAATCCCTAGCACTCACCAAAACAACCCTATATACGTGGAAACCATGCCTCACTCCACTTAACCAATCTCTTATACACCAAAATCCGCTGAGAAGGACCTGCTCATCAAGAACATGGCCGAGGAACTCAAGAAATTGACAAGTTGAGTTTAGGATGTTGAAGGAGGTAAAGGAATAGAAGGTCTAAATTATGAGGATTTGTGCATACAACCAGATGTGGAACTGCCGGAGGGTTACAAACATCCCAAGTTTGAAATGTTTGACGGAACAAGTGATCCCAAGGTTTATCTAAGAACTTACTGTGACAAGATCCTGGGGGTCGGAAAAGATGAAAGGACCCTGAAGCTCTTCATGAGAAGTCTTACCGGAGATGCCTTGTCCTGGTATATAAGCCAGAACCCTAAGAAGTGGGCCAATTGGGTGAGCATGGCATCAGAATTTATGGACCAGTTTAGGTTCAATACAGAGAATGCACCAGATATCTTCTACATCCAGAACCTAAAGAAGAAGCCAACCGAGACTTTCCGCGAGTATGCAACTCGGTGGAGGATGGAAGCAACCAAGGTCAGACCAGCACTAGAAGAAGAACAAATGAACAAGTTCTTTTTCAGGGCACAGGACCCACAGTATTATGAAAGGCTAATGGTTATTGAGAATCACAAGTTCTCCGATATCATCAAACTCGGGGAAAGGATTGAAGAGGGTATCAAAAGTGGGATGGTGACAAATTTTGAGGCACTGCAGGCTACGAACAAAGCATTGAAATTAGGTGGCATATCAAAGAAGAAAGAAGTGGTGGCAGTAATGGTGGCTCAAGGCCCAAAATCCCCGCTCACATACCAAACACCTCCACCCATATACCAAATACCTTCACTCACATACCAACCCTCATCTCCCAGATATTTTCAACCTACTACCGCCTATCACACTTATAACACCTAGCCAGCCTACTATCATTCACCTTCAACTCGCCCAAATTACAAAAAACCCCGACCTAACTTTGATCGCAAACCACCTAGACAATACACCGATATTGCTGAACCTATCGACCAGCTGTGAAAAAGGTTGAAGGTTGCTGGTTATGTCACCCTATTGCTGTTGTGGCAATGGAGAACTCATCTCAATGGGTCAACCCAAACAAAACCTATGCATATCATTCTAGTATGAAGGGGCACACCATTGATGAGTGCCGAACATTGAAAGATAAAATCCAGACATTGATTGATAACAAGGTCATACAGGGAAAAGGAAGTTGTACCCAACATCCGCAAAAATCCTATCCTGGATCATCGGGGTGATGGGATCCATGTGATAGAGACAAATGAAGAATGGGATCCTGAGGGGTCAATCAGGCTTATTTGGTAAGGTGATGACTTCAAACCCGCAGTCACGCTCACTTCTATTGTGGTACAGACACAACCATCAGTAGAAGTCGAGGTAACCACATCGGTTCCATTTGAGGTAGAGGCAGCTCCACCTACAGCCACACCTATTCCATTTGAGGTAGAAGTGGCTATGCATTTCACTGTGACAGCGGCAACCACACCTCCATTCAAGTCCAACGCCATACCTTGGGATTACGTTGCCGAATCTAGGCGAAAAGGAAAAGCAAAGATGGAAGAATCTAATGTCACACAGGGAATGACCAGAACTTGAAGGATCTATACACTCGAACATTTGGGAAGATCAAGCAAGGAGATTGTTACCAAACAACCTGTCATTGAAACAAGACTGGATGATCTTTGGAGGAAAGTACAGGTGAGGGAATACTCCATCATCGATCATTTCAACAAGACCCCCACCCAGATCTCCATCCTGTCACTATTGCAAAATTCGGAGGCGCACAACAATGCTTTGATGAAGGTGTTAAATGAAGCTTATGTGCCCAACAATATCACCTGCGGCAAAATGGCCAACATGGTAGGGCAAGTGTTGGAGAGTCATAAGATCACCTTCCACGAGGATGAATTACTGTCTGAAGGGTTGAGTCACAACCGGGCACTGCATATCATGGTACAATTTGAAGACAAATTCATTGCAAGGGTCTTAATAGATGGGGGTTCAAGCCTCAACATTTATTCGTTGACTACTTTGAAAAGATTGGTAAAATATTTCCATGAGATACGGGTGAAAAGTATGAACGTGAAAGCCTTTGATGGGTCTCAAAGGGCCACGATCGGGAAGATTAACCTTTGTCTGTAGATGGGGAAAACTTGGTTCTTTATTGAATTCCAAGTGCTTGACATATCAGCTACATACAATCTTCTGTTGGGTCGACCTTGGATACACGTCGCTGGGGCCGTGGCTTCCACACTACAGTAGGCTGTGAAGTTCAAATGGAATCATCAGGAGGTGATCATTCACGGAGATGGGAGTAACAACATTTACACTAGTCAAACAATCCCGGTTATCGAGAACAGAAGAAGGCTAGGAGGGGAAACTTATCACCACATTGAACATGTCAATGTAGTTAAGAAAGACAAATTGTGGAGTAACAAAATAGAAAGCATACTAGCATGGTCTGGGTATGAACCCGACAAAGGGCTTGGGAAGAAACTCCAGGGCATTACCAAGTCGATACAGTTGAAACGTCACGTCACAACTTTCGGGTTGGGATACCCATACACCTGGAAAGAGTATAATGATTGGTCGTCGCCATGACATGGTTCTTATTACCCTCTTGAGAAACCAGTGCCACATCTGGGTCAGACTTTTCACCAGGCTGACACAATATGAGGAACTGTAGAGGAAGAAGCTTTAGCTGGGTTAAAGAATTTATTCCTAGAGGACTAGGATATGGAATGCAGTGCGATAATTGAGGAGGAGCAGGATGAAGGCCTCACCATTTAGACTGTGGAGAAGGGAGCTATTCTCAGGAATTGGACCGCCACACCATCCTGGGCCTGCCAAGTCCCTGGGTAGCTTGGAACTTAGCCTAATTTATTTCTATAGCCATGCTAGGCATTTCAGATGTTTTCAGTAATTTTGTTTTAAAGACGCATTTTGTTTCAAAATAATTGCTCGATTCATCGAGACGTACTTGTTTTGGATATTTTCAAAATTTAATCAATACATTGCTATTTATTATTCATTATTATCTTTCACATTTTTCTTTTTACAACGTTATTATGACGAGACTGAAGCAATGAATTTGGGAGACGCCAAAATCGTCTAGGAGACTCGCATAAGCATTCACTTATCACCGCCAGAGAAGGAAGAGTACATTCATTTCCTAAATGAATATGAGGGTATCTTTGCATGGTCATACAATGACATGACCGGTCTGAGCACATCCATAGTGGCTCACAAGTTGCCTACCAATCCAATGTGTCTGCCAATGAAGCAGAAACTCAGAAAATTCAAACCAGACATGAGCCTGAAAATCAAGGAAGAAGTCACTAAGCAAATCAAAGCCAAAGTCCGCAGGGTAGTTGAGTACCCAACCTGGTTAGCCAACATTGTACCAGTTTCGAAGAAAAAAGGAAAGGTCAGGGTATGTGTCGACTATCGGGATTTAAATAGAGCAAGTCCCAAGGACGATTTTCCCCTGCCAAATATACACAACCTGATCGACATTTGTGCCAAGCATGAACTCCAATCCTTTGTAGATTGCTTCACTGGTTATCACCAGATCTGGATGGATGAAGAAGACGTAAAGAAAATAGCTTTCATTACACCGTATGGAGTGTACTGCTACAAGATGATGCCATTTGGTCTAAAAATGCTGGGGCTGCTTACATAAGAGCCATGACAACCACCTTCCATGGTATGATATACAAGGAAATAGAGGTATATGTTGACGATGTCATCATCAAATCCAAGAGAGCCACAGATCACATAGCAGATTTGAGAAAATTCTTTGACAGGTTAAGGAGGTACAACCAAAAACTGAACCCCGCAAAATGTGCATTCGGGGTTCCTGTAGGAAAGTTGTTGGGATTAATTGTCAGTCACCGAGGAATCGAGTTGGACCCGTCCAAAGTTAAGGCTATTCAAGAGTTACCATCACCAAAGAGCAAGAAGGACGTGATGGGCTTCCTAGGATGCCTCAACTACATCAGTCGTTTCATATCACAGTCCACAGTTATATGTGAACCCATCTTCAAAATATTCAGGAAATACATTGAGACGAGTTGGACCGAAGATTGTTAGAAGGCTTTTGACAAAATCAAGGAATACCTATACACACCACCAATCCTAGTCCCGCTAGAACCTAGGAGACCTTTGCTACTCTATCTGTCCGTATTGGATGGAGCTTTCGGATGTGTTTTGGGACAACATGACGAGATATGAAGAAAAGATTAAGCCATATAATACTTGAGTAAAAAGTTCACACCTTATGAAGCACGATATTCTCTGCTGGAACGCACTTACTGTGCTTTAACCTGGATAGCACAGAAATTGAGGCATTACTTCTGTGCCTACACCACATACCTCATATCCAGGAAGGACTCTCTCAAGTACATCTTTTAGAAGCCCATGCCAATCGGGAAGTTAGCCAAGTGGGAGATATTGTTAAGCAAGTTCGACATCATCTATGTAACTCAGAAGGCAGTCAAAGGACAAGCATTGGCAGACCATCTTGCTGAAAATACTGTGGGAGAAGAATATGAACCCTTAAAAACATGTTTTCCTTTTGAAGAAGTATCATTCGTAGGAGAGGATATTGCTGAAGCTTACAATGGTTAGAGAATGTTCTTTGATGGAGCTGCAAACTTCAAAGGAGTGGGCATCAGAGCAATTTTGGTATCAGAAAGAGGTCAACACTACCCTATATCCATGAAGCTTAGGTTTCCATGCACCAACAACATGGAAGAATACGAAGCTTGCATCATGGGGCTCAATCTGGCCATCGATATGAATATACAAGAGCTGCTGGTAATTGGTAATTTGGATCTTCTAGCACATCAAGTTCAAGGAGAATGGGCTACGAAGAACACCAAGATATTGCCACACTAGTATCATGTACATGAGTTAATGAAGAGATTCACAAAGATAGAATTCAAACATGTTCCCAGAATTCAAAATGAGTTCGCATATGCATTGACCACTTTATCATCAATGATACAACACCGGACTAGAATTTCATCGATCCCATCACGGTGAAAATCCATAACCAGCCAGCTTACTGTGCTCATGTTGAAGAAGAAACGGATGGAAAACCTTGGTTCTACGACATCAAAGAATATTTGGCGAGAGGAGAATATCCAGAGCAGGCAAACCATACTCAGAAATGTATGTTGCGTAGGTTGTACAATAAGTTCTTCCAAAGCGGAGGGACCCTGTATAGAAAAACTCCCGATCTGGGGTTATTAAGATGTGTTGACGCAAAAGAAGCTTCCAGATTGCTCAAGGATATACATGCCAGAACTTGTGGACCACATATGAATGGTTTTGTCCTAGCCAAGAAAATACTCAGAGCAAGATACTTTTGGATGTCCGGTATGTACAAAAATGCCACCAGTGCTAGGTATGATAAAGGTACCACCAAACGAGCTCAATGCAATAAGTGCACCTTGGCCTTTTACTGCTTGGGGAATGGATGTCATTGGTCCAATCGAGCCCACTGCTTCAAATGGGCACCGGTTCATTTTAGTGGCCATCAACTATTTTACAAAATGGGTAGAGGCCGCATCTTACAAAGTTCTAACCATGAAAGTTGTCGCAGCTTTTGTCAAGAAGATACTAAGGAAGATGGTAGAAAATCACAAACTATGGGATGAGAAGTTACCTTTTGCCCTATTGGGGTACCGCACTACGATCCGCACATCAACTGGGGAAACTCAATATTTACTGGTTTATGGTATTAAAGCTGTCATTCCAGCCAAGGTAGAGACTTCTTCTTTAAGAATCATACAGGAAGCCGAACTCAGCGATGCAGAATGGATAAGGAGTCGTTTTGAGCAACTAGCCCTTATAGACGGAAATAGAATGAATGTTTTATGTCACGGTCAGCTTTATCAGAACATAATATCCAGAGCTTTCAACAAAAGGGTCAAACGAAGACAATTCGCACCGGGACAGTTGGTGATGAAGAAGATCTTCCCGCATCAAGATGAAGCCATAGGGAAATTCTCTCCTAATTGGAAAGGTCCTTACATGGTTCACTAGGTGCTAACAGGAGGAGCACTCATACTTACATAAATGGACGGAGAAGTATGGCCAAAACCAATCAATTCAGATGTAGTGAAGAGATACTATGTTTAGACTATCTGAGTAATTGAACTATGCTTGACCTGATTCCCGTTTAAGAGGGGATACATAGGCAACTCTGTGGGTTCGGTCATATCTTAATAAAAAATTTATTTCCCCCAGAACCAGAAACAGGGGTAGAACTTTGAGGAGGACCCTCAAAATTTCGGAGCAAGTCCAGCCAACGCCTTCATATGCCAGACAATCAAAAATTAGTTAAGAAACTGGGGCAGAATTTTGAGAAGGATTCTCAAAATTCCGGATAGGGACTCTCAAAATCCCGGATAAGGTTTAGCAAGTTTCATTGCACGCAAAACAACCAAAGGATCATTTACCAAACTAGGGCAGAATTTTGAAGAGGACCCTCAAAATTCTAATACAAGAAAGCTGTAATGTCTTTGAAATGTATTACAGTCATTAGTTCATCTAAAATTACTTAATATTTCATTGTATTTTCTAAAATAACTCTATTTTCATCACTAAGTGCATATTTTCGAAAACTCTACTCTGGTGATAGCCAAGCATTACCCAGGGAAACTCAAACAGGGCCCCAAGAGCGGAGCAAAGCACAGCCAGCAAATAAAGGCACGAACCAATCTCCCCTTACAAAACTTACAATTTTTCTTTGGGTGCAGGAGCAATACACATAACAGGAGCATTCGCAAATATATATACACGCAGCAAAATCACTAAATCGGGCAACCAGACACCAAATATATCTCCAGCTAAGACACATTCTACTCCTATTTGCTACTTGTCCACATTTGCATAAGGCTAAGCATTGCCTTCTCTTTGCATGAGACTAAGCTGTATCTCAAACCTTGCATGAGGCTAAACCCTGCCTCCATATTTGCATAAGGCTAAGCACTGCCTTCTCTTTGCATGAGACTAAGCCCTGTCTCAAATCTTGCATGAGGCTAAGCCATGCCTCCATGTTTGCATTAGCCTAAGCATTGCCTTCTCTTTGCATGAGACTAAGCCCTGTCTTAAATCTTGCATGAGGCTAAGCCCTGCCTCCATATTTGCATAAGGCTATGCATTGCCTTCTCTTTGCATGAGACTAACCCCTGTCTCAAATCTTGCATGAGGCTAAGCCCTGCCTCTATATTTGCATAAGACTAAGCATTGCCTTCTCTTTGCATGAGACTAAGCCTTGTCTCAAACCTTGCATGAGGCAAAGCCCTACCTCCATATTTTTATAAGGCTAAGCATTGCTTCTCTTTGCATAAGACTAAGCCTTGTCTCAAACCTTGCATGGGGATAAGCCCTTTCTGCATATTTGCATAAGGCTAAGCACTGCCTTCTCTTTGCATCAAATTAAGCTCTGTCTCCAATCTTGTATGAGGCTAAGCCATGCCTCCATATTTGCATAAGGCTAAGCACTGAATTCTCATGGGAATAAGCATTGTCCCTCCCTGCTGAAATTTTGCTCTATTCTAAACTTGGCACCATCTTCTTCCCTCGGGTTAAGCTCTGCCCCCAAAGCTCTATGCAAGACTAATCTCTGTCTTATTGTCACTTTCTGTATCATATCTCTGCACTTCATGGGCTGACATATAGCTAACCTGTCCAAAGGTGTCATAGTCCGAAGGCATCATCCTCATAACCTGAAGACACCATGTTATGGCCTGAGGATCTCTCAATACTTGCACATCATTATTCAAAGGTGGCATGGCTTGGGGGCACCATCCTCATAGCTCGAGAACATCATTTCATGGCCTGCAAAACTCCTATCTCATAATTCATGGCCCAGAACATCATAGTCTAAGGACGTCTTCTGCACTGTCCGAAGACAATATTTCATGGTCCAAAGGGAATTTGCATCACATTTAAATTCTCGCAATAATCTATATACTTGTATGCATCGTATTTTGATGTTTTGCAGGTAATCCGGTAGGTAACCATCCTTCAAACAGGAGCAACCTTCACTCCAGTTTCTGCTCATACCATCTTCACCTTGTCATTATAATCGATTCCTATCAATTACCCACCTTACTCTGTGACCATTTAGATATCTGCCCTATAATACATCCGTTACACTCCAAGCTCACAATCATAACTCCATCTGGCATCACCCTTCACAAAGGAACCTTTTCAATCGGCTTCATTCACCGTTGGGTCCAGAACTACACATGGATTGATTCCTGTAAAACCAGGGATGTGTAGGCAATTCATAGACCAGGATTCGGCCTCTATTTTTTCAAAACACACATTCGGTCAAAATCGATCATCATTTCTTTACTCAAACTCTTTCATCCTTCCCCGGAAAGAGGGGTAGTTGTTGATACCCAATTTTTTCCTCATATATTTTAAATGTGCATTCATACTTTCAAAATATTGTAGATGCATGCACAAGTATTTTACAATTTTTCTCTAATTTTTAAAGACCTTAAATCAATTTATTTCTGCATTTTTAATTATATAAATATTCAATAATTATCCATATATTACTTTACAATGATTTAGTCATCTAAATTCATTATTTATGTTCATATGAGTGTTCAAATATTTTAATTATATTTTTTACAATTACATTTTCATTTTTAAGTCTATAATTGCATATTTTGCAAAAATAGCCCTACATATGCAAAACTACATTATCTATACAAAAATAACTTTTTATTTTTTTATCATATTAAGTAAATATTTTAAATCATCTTCATGTACAAAAATTATTTTTATTATTTAATAAGCTATTTTTACAAATTATTTTATTAATTAATTGGGTATTTAACAAATAGCCCTATTATTAAGTTTAATTTCGAACCCCCCAAGCCCAAATCAAAATTAAAACTTAGCGCAATTAAATCCAACCTGCCCCAACCCAGAACCAATCGTGACCGTTGATCTCTAAGATCAACGGTCCATATCACCCCTTTCCATTTTTAATCGAAACGACCCCCTAACCTTATTCATTTGTTACCACCCTCCACCCTTGAATCCCTCTTCTTATCCGTTATCTCTTAGACCACCCAAACCCTAGTCGCTGTCACATGTAAAACTCCCCGTCCATGGGATTTCTGTGTATCTCCTGGCCCTTGCCGGCCTGTTACATCATCTAGTTGTTCGACTTCATTGATTTATGAGAGAATCTCGAAGAGATTCAACCGAGTTTTGTTGAAAACTGACTCACAGTCCTGTCTTTGGCCATTCTCGTTTGTGAGTACTATTCCTTGCCTATTTTTGGTTTGAATCTATGGTTTTGGACCGAGCTTCTTTCATCTTTGCTATTTTCGAAAACCCTAGTCTTATAACTACTTGGGTCTGTCCAGATCCTTGTAGATCTGAAGGTTTAAGTGTTATTTGATATTCTCCTAAAAAATCTTATACTTTTGTTACTACTATTTCAATTTTAGTGCTTCTCATAAATTAGAGTTTTTATCCCAGATTTCCTCAAAAGGCTTTCTTTCTCTCAAGTGTTTAACCTGACTATTCTTTCTCGTTTGGGCAATTTTTGTGTATGTTCTTTAAACCCTAGGTCTTGTTCTGTTATGACACTGATTTCTTCAATTTTTCTTCCAGTTATTTGTTTATCCCTGTCAACCCAATATGCTGATTGATTTTATTAGGGATTCGAATCATATTTTCCTATTAAAATCAGTATTTTCTGTGATTTTACTTATTTCCTTATTTGTGACCTTGATTAGTTGTATTTACCTTAATTAAACTGTTAGTATGGGTTGAGGATTTGAATGACTCCTATATGATATGAGATTGATTTCTTGCCTTACTTGAACCCTAGTTCTATACCGTTAATTGACTCTCCCCAATTTAAGGGGTCTCTTCCGGATTTCTCTATAGGAATTGATTCTCTAATTGGCTGATTGATTTTGTTTAATTACCCTTGTTTTACAAACTATGATTTTCTTTTTACCTTATTTGTTTTACCTCACTAAGTATTATATATACTCTCATTAAAGATTCTACAACACATGAACATAGTTCAAAAACACACAGACACACACAAAAACTTTTCTCTCAAAACCTCTCTGCTACTTGTGTTCATTGCATTGCCTAGCCAGCTGAAAGCCAAGGCTAGACCACTGAGTTATGTACATCTCTCATCTTCAATTTTTCATCTGTAACTGGTATGCCTCCATTACTGCTATTCAATTAAACTATGTGTTTCCTTTTATTAGCATGTCTACTTTTATTTTATTAGATCCATGCGCATTATGTTTATTATTCCTAATCAACATGTTCCCTGCTATTTAATTAAACCTATATGTTTCCCTAATCAACATGTTTACTGTTATTCAATTAGACTATATGTTTCCTGCTATTCAATTAAACCTATATGTTTCCTTGTAGTCAGCATGTCTACTTCTGTTTAACCTATGTGTTTACTGCAATAGCATGTCTACTTCTGTTTGATTAAACCTATTTGTGTCCTGCTTTCAGACCTGTTCACTTCTATTTTAACTAGACATATGTGCTTCTGCTTTCAGCAAGTCTGCATGCTTGCTCATATCTAATTTAGACCTATGTTTGTTTACTTCTCTACTAGCATGTTCTTTCTATCTTGTTTTAAATGTTCACCTCTCACAGACTTCTGACTAGCATTGCTCCCAATCCCTGCTACCTCTTTGTATGTAACTGTCTGATTGATCCTAGCATGCCATGTCATTTTTTAGTGTTTGTCCATATTCTCACCTAGTAACAACTAGTAAGCTAAGTTGAAACTTTAAGTGATCCTGTTTCTGTATACTGTTTGATTGCTGGGACCTTTGTTTGAGTTCCAAGGGTTGAATGACCCTGTTTGATCCTTACTTCCTGAGAATCCAAAACTATTTTCTTAAAACTATCTCCTATTTTCAACTCCTACTCTTAGAACACCTAGGGTTCTGCCCCTCCAATGTGAGTATTTCCTAGGAGTCCATGAGACTCCTCTGAACTTTGAGACACTGGGGTTGGCTCTCCAAAACTGGCTCACAAAAGGGTTTCTTTGAAAAGTTTTCTAGTGTGAGCATTGCCTGGGGTCCCTGAGGCCCTTGGGAACTTTGACACACCAGGATATCATTGGGTGAACTATGAGAATATTGGCATGTTTATACTTGATTGAAGGCCTGATTTTTCCAGGTTTACTTTTTGGGCCTATCCAGGATCCCTATAGTTTTAGCAGTCTCACTTCTGTAATTTATTATTTATGTTTGATTTTAATAATAATTTCTTTGTAAATAGATATTGAGAATATTAGTAAAACTGGGAGGGATTCTTATATGTATTTTGTTGGGAATGGGTAGATACCATGCTTATAGAGTTTAAATCAGTTCCTGCATTTAGAAACCATGTCTATAGGTTGCTACGATGTTTGTTTACTTATGTGCATTTAGATACCCTGCCTATAAGTTTAAAATCAGTTCCTGCATTTAGAAACTATGTCTATAGGTTGATGCGATGTTTGTTTACTTATGTGCATTTAGATACCCTGCCTATAAGGTTAAAATCAGTCATGTATTCTAGATATCATGCAAATAAGGTTTAAAATCAGTTTCTGCATGCAAATATGGTTCAAATCAACTTCTGCTTTTAGATACCATGTCTATAAGGTTTTAAAGGTAAATTGTGAAAATAAGATAAAATGCATAAAAGGTTTAAAAACCAATTTCTGCATTTAGATACCATGTCTATAAGTTTAAATCAGTTTCTCCACCTAGATAGCACGCTTATAGGACCTAATGAACCAAACTGCCTGTTTAAAATCATTCACTAGTTTATTGTCGTGCTGATTAACGATTAGATATCATGTTTATAGGATACCTCTGATCCACGCCTAGGCAATCCTATAGGGCGACTAAAATCTTGAGGTCATAAAGTTGTGCTTTGTTTAATTGTTGTGAACTGCCCAAATTTAACTAGTCCTAAAATCAGTAGGCAACTAATTAAGTAGCTTCTGCCTCGCTTTAATAAAAACGCTGCATATGTTCTGCTTTGTACCCACCTAGATATCCTGCTATAGGACTTCTAAAGTGTCTGAAATACTGTTGCTTGAGACGTGCAATTGCCTGCTTATTTGTGGAGGTGAAATATAAGCCTTTAATTGTTCCATTATCTAACAGTCCTATTTGTTTTGCTTGTCGCTTAGATTTTATCCTTTTAAACACTATACGAGAGTCTAGATCCACCTTACCATAAGTAAGGGATGGGTAATGCACACATAGAGTACGTTTAGTTAGAATCGCTTATATAACCACTAAGGGGAGGGTAATCGGGTAGTAAAGGATATGATGGCCTATGCGCTAATGCTATGTGCAGCACTCCAACTTGGGGACGATTACCAAGCATTGTACAAAAGTGATCATATAGGCTAAAAAACCTAGAACCCCCCCCCCCCTTTACTCCTTGTTTTAAATGTAATATCCATTTGTCTAAATTTGTTTATAAGACTAATTCACTTAATTCAAGTTTGGCTGGGACCCACTATTGTGGACCTCGAGGGGTGCCTAACACCTTCCCCTCAAGGTTATTTCGAGCCCTTACCCAATCTTTGGTGATGCAAACCGGTTTTATGAGTTATTTGCTTTAGGTGCCCTAACGCACTTTAAATCCGTTAGGTGGTGACTCTTCAAATTCCATACCCACTTCCCAAAAGGAAATGAGTTGTTCCCAAGAAATGTCAAAACCCAGACTCCCCGAGGAAAAAGGGGGTGCGACACGTGTATGCGAGACGATGAGTGCGTGCTCGAACTTATTTGTGGAAGTGGCCATTAGGGTTTTTAAGTCCTTATATTCATTGTGTATGAAGTTGTTCATGATACGTTTGAGTTCTTATTTACTGGCTTGACTTCTACATGCTTCAATTAGAATTAATTACCTTAGGATTTACTCTTATTTCCTATTTGACTCTTATTTGACTTAACTGAAGATTTTGCCTCTTGTATCGTCATGCTATCTTTTCACAACTGTTTACCTTTAATTGAAATTATTACTATCTCATCCTATAATTTTGTAGTCTTAATTGGATCTATGATTATCTTCTGCTGCCTACCATTATTTGAATTGTTAAATATTTTTTGCAAATTACTCAACCTTAAAAGGAGTTTAGATAACGTATATCTTAGTTGACTTGCCTTTATTTAGGACTATTGGACTCGTGTTGACTTCCTTATTATTGACTTGTATATTGTGAGATTTGCTATATAGTTGTCTTCCCTTGTTGAACTGTTCCCTTTATGCTTAGTATTCTTTTCTGCGGTTATTCCTTGTGAATTGGTTCTACCATTTCCTTATGATTTACAGTTCTTGAGTTGATTTACTTGTCGTACTTTGTATTATTATCATTTTTGCTGTTGCACTTTTGTGGTGATGTTCGAGTTTTCTGTTGTACTTTAACTGTTGACCTATTGGTTGTGCTATATATTAACTTTGGGACTACGGAATAGTATTCCGGGAGATCCCCCTGCATGTTTACTTTGGGACTACGGAACGGTATTCCGGGAGATCCCCCTACACATTTATATTTGGGACTATGGGACGGTATCCTGGGAGATCTCCCTGTACTGGATATTTACTTTGGGACTACGAAACGGTATTCCGGGAGATCCCCCTGCACATTTATGATTTGGAGTACGGAACAGTATACCGGGAGATCCTCTGTACATTTATGTTTGGGACTACGAGACAGTATCTTGGGAGATCCCATGTTAATATCATTATGTTCTGAGCTATTGTTTTTATGGATCCTATCCCTGTGTAAACATTATATGTGTTGTCCGTTCTATTCCTTATACTTACTTGCTAGTATGAACTATGTTAGGACACTTGCACAAGCATACACGTGGCTAGGTGCCCTTATCGGATAGGAGGCTTCTTGGTATTGTCGAGAATAGACGCACACACTTGTTTATTTGTCTTCCATGTGAGAATGGCTATATTTGGCACGTGAGTTGTCAGTATGATTATGTGGTGTGATGAGGTAACAAGATGCCAAGTGTTAGGGTTCAGGTATTGAGGCCCGTATTGTATGATTATGATATGAGGTGTCACAGGGTGACTTATATTCGAAAGTTATTTATTTGAGAAGATTATATTCGAAAGGTATTTACTTTGAAAGTACTATTTTTGGAAAAATATTTATTTGAACGAAGTATATTTCGAAACATTTATATCACTTGAATGATTTGACTAATTGATTGAAGTTTTCTAGCTAAGACAAAATGTGAAAATTGCCGTAGTTGCTGAGTTATGACTTGTCTTTGCTGTATTTGTGATTTCGGATTTGGGTTGTATTTCCGTTCACTTTTCTGTGTTCTTATTATGGTGTTCCGCTATTACTTGTTGTTTTCTTCCCTTATTGCAATTATTATGTTGTTAGCCATATCGCGTAGTCTTTATACAGATAATATATTATGTTGTTTCTATACTTACACTTGTTCTGCTTATTAGACTAGTGGATGTCTTGATTGTTCCTTGTCATTACTCCACCGAGGTTAGTCTTGATACTTACTGGGCACCGCTGTGGTGTGCTCATACTACACTTTTGCACATTTTTGTGTAGCTCCAGGTATTGATCATTAGTAGCTGTGCGGATTCTTCCCGAGGAGACTCAGGGTAACCCTGTTGCTGCGTTCGCAGGCTTTAAAGTCTCCTTTCTATTTTGTAATCACACTGTTGTACTTATTTCCATACAGTTGTATTTTGAAGTTGTAGTGAAACTCTGTAGAGCTTATGACTTGTACCGTCGGTTTTGGGAAAATGTATATTCCATAAAGATTTCTATGTTGAAGCTGTTAGATATTTCGTGTTATGGTTGATATTCAGTAAGTGTTTGGACAACGGAACGGTATTCCGGGAGACCCCCCTGCACATTTATAATTTGGACTACGGTACGGTATCCTGAAAGATCTTCTGTATATTTACATTTAGGACTATGGGACGGTATCCTGGGAGATCCCCTGTTAATATCACTGTGTTCTGAGCTGTTGTTTTCATTGATCCTATCCCTGTATAAACATTATATGTGATGTTCGTTCTATTCCTTATACTTACTAGTTAGTATGAACTATGTTAGGACACTTGCACAAGCATACACGTGGATAGGCACCCTTATCGGATAGGAGGCTTCTTGATATTGTCGAGAATAGACGCACACCCTTGTTTATTTGTCTTCCATGTGAGAATGACTCTATTTGGCATGTGAGTTGTCAGTATGATTATGTGGTGTGATGAGGACATAAGATGCCAAGTGTTAGGGTTCAGATATTGAGACCCGTATTGTATGATTATGAGATGGGGTGTCACAAGGTGACTTATATTCGAAGATTATTAATTTGAGAAGATTATATTCGGAAGGTATTTACTTTGAAAGAACTATTTTTGGAAAAATATTTATTTGAACGAAGTATATTTCGAAACACTTTTATCACTTGAAGGATTTAACAAATTGATTGAAGTTTGCTAGCTAAGACCAAATGTGAAAATTGTCGTAGTTGCTGAGTTATGACTTGTCTTTGTTGTATTTGTGATTTCGGATTTGGGTTGTAATTCGGTTCACTTTTCTATGTTCTTATTATGGTGTTCCACTGTTACTTGTTGTTTTCTTCCCTTATTACAATTATTGTGTTGTTAGCCATATCGCGTAGTCTTATATAGATAATATATTCTGTTGTTTCTATACTTACACTTGTTCTTCTTATTAGATCAGTATATGTCTTGATTGTTCCTAGTTACTACTCCACCAAGGTTAGTCTTGATACTTACTGGGAAACGCTGTGGTGTGCTCATACTACACTTTTGCATATTTTTGTGCAGCTCCAGGTATTGATCGTTAGTAGCTGTACGGATTCTTGCCGAGGAGACTCAAGGTAACCCTGCTGCTGCGTTCGCAGGCTTCGGAGTCACCTTCTTATTTTTTAATCACACTGTTGTAATTATTTCCATACAATTGTTTTTAGAAGTTGTAGCGGAACTCTGTATAGCTTATGACTTGTACCGCCGATTTTGGAAAAATGTATATTTCATAAAGATTTCTATGTTGAAGCTGTTAGACGTTTCTTATTATGGTTGATATTCAGTAAGTGTTAGGCTTACTTAGTCCCTAAGACTAAGTGTCATCACGATATCCAAACGGAAGGAAAGTTGGGTCATGACAAGAAGGAAGCCAGATATCAGCAACAACAACGTCAAAACACCCAAACTTGGTCCGAAACTATCCCAAATCACACCCGAGGCCCTCGGGACCCCGTCCAATCACACCAATAAGTCCCAATACCTTATACAATCTTATTTAAAGGCTCGAAACGTCACAAATAACATCAAAATCATGAATCGACGACCAAAACCTCTCTTTCAACTTTCAAACTTTCCAACTTCAATGAACGTGTCTGAACCATGCCAAAACATTCCGAAATGATACCAAATTTTGCGCACAAGTCACAAATAACGATACAAACTATTCCAAGGCTTGAAACTCCGAACGGACATCAATAATGTCGAAATCCACTTCAAACCAAACTTATAAAATTCTAGAACTTCCAAAATGACAACTTTCTACAATAAGCACTTAAATGCTCCCGGACCACCCGATACTCAATCCGAACATACGCCCAAGTCCGAAATCATCATATGAATCTATTAGAACCTTCAAATCCCAATTCCGAAGTGGTTTACTCAAAAA
Source organism: Nicotiana sylvestris (assembly GCF_000393655.2). Classification (NCBI taxonomy): domain Eukaryota; kingdom Viridiplantae; phylum Streptophyta; class Magnoliopsida; order Solanales; family Solanaceae; genus Nicotiana; species Nicotiana sylvestris. Next base: position 50,261,585 of record NC_091058.1, read on the forward strand.
TCAAACCTTAGTTAATTCTTCCAACTTAAAGCTTCCGAAATTAGAATTTTCTTCCTAAATCAACTCCGAACTTCCCGAAATTCAATTCCGACCACATGTACAAGTCATAATAACTGAAGTGAAGCTACTCGAGACCTTATCGTTGAAGGACATGCTAGATCTTAAAATTGCCGGTCGGATCGTGATAGAAATTTTATTTTACATTTTCCAGCCTAAGTTTATTGTCTTTAAATTTCTTTTTGAGAATATTCCAGAATTCTTTTAGGCGATATATGTCAAATGCAAATTAATGTTTCTTTTTGTAAATAATGTAGAATTATACAATTCAGAAATATAAACAAGTACTCGAAAAAATATTACATAAATAAGATTTTAGACTATTAATAGTACTTGTCAAATAAATAATGCATTAAATTCAAAAAGAATCCATTGGTTATTTCCAGCTAACGAATAGTAGTATTTCTTTTAAAAAAATATAGACAAGTACTCGAATAGTTGTCACGAGCCAAATTTTTCTCTAAAGGATGTTGTGACGGCAACTAGTCGCTAAGACTAGGTAAGTCTAACAAACATGCGGAATAACTGAAATAATAACTTAAAATCTTCAAACATCAATAACTATATAAAATGAAAACTGCAACTCACATGTACAACTCCCAAAACCCGGTGTAATATAAGTCACAAGCGCTATATACAACACTGAACACTCCTATACATCATTGTCTCCAAAGATTTAAATAAACAAGAAAGGATGGGATAGAAGGGGACTCCGAGGCTTGCGTACGCGGGCAGGTGTACCTTGAAGTCTCCAAAGGAGTAACACAACACTCTAATACCGAGGTTGACAGGATGAACCTGGATCTATCCAAAACATGTGTAGAAGTGTAGTATAAGTATACCGCAATGGTACCTAGTAAGTGCCAATCCTAACCTCGGAAGAGTAGTGATGAGGTCAGGTCAGGGCCCTACTGGAGATAATAAGAAACAACGCAGAAGATATAATGATATAACAAAATGACATGAAAGTGAAACAGATAAGGATTTACGGAAGGTAACAACACGGAATCAAAGGAAGCAAGTACAACACAAAGAGGAAACAAGAATCTTACATGTTAAGTGTCAAGCCTAACCTCGAAAGAGTAGTGACGAGGTCAGGTCAGGGCCCTACTGAAGATAATTAGAAACAACGCAGAAGATATAATGATATAACAAAATGACATGGAAATGAAACAGATAAGGATTTACGGAAGGTAACAACATGGAATCAAAGGAAGCAACTACAACACAAAGAGGAAACAAGAATCTTACATGTTAAGGATACAACAACCAAACAATACAGCAAATAGAGAAAGATCAATAGGGGCACTCCCGAGGTACCACCTCGTAGTCCCAAATCATAAAATAACTCAAAGTCTTTCGTTGTATGACCGCGAGAGCCTTTATATTTTTGTTTTTGAAAAATCACTTTCCTGAAATAGCATCCTGCATTTTAGCCCGTTTTATCATACCACGTGGCTTCTAGTAGTACCCTTACTAGCCATGCGTATTAAGCCCACCTTATCTCACCGCATGCGTTTCAACACCCAAACCTTATACCACCGCATGCATATCAATAATCACAATGGCATGCAGAAAACTTGTGCAATAATAACAACCGCACGGTAGAAACCTCGTACATCAATAACAATAGCACGACAGAAACATCGTGCAAATAACCAAACAATCTCCTCAGCAATAACACGGAAGCCAAATATAATAGCTAAATAATATGAAGTTTCACAACTTACAACTTGCCTCAACAGAAACCATGACCTTGCAACTCAACACCAAAAGTCAACAACAAGATATTTCAAGGATAGCCATTTCAAGTAAAGAACTCCACAGTTAAACAATGAATACGGAATCAAGAAAGCAAGTATTTCAACTAAGCATGTAATACAAGTTGCAAATAGGAGGTAAGACAAGTAGACATGTGAAATTAGACTAAATATGATGACTATAACATGCTAAAGTAACTCAAATTAAGGCATGAAAAGGAAACTACGTAGCTAAAATGAAATTTCAACATTTAGCCCATGTACGCACTCGTCACCTTGCGTACATGGCCTTCACATATAACAAATTATCACAACAGCACAAATTCCTAAGGCGGGTTTCCCCCACATAAGGTTAGACAAGTCACTTACCTCAAACCACGCTCAATCAATCAATCAATTAGAAGGCCTTTTCCTCGATTTTCCAACTCCAAACGGCTCGAATCTATCCAAAATAATTTCATACTATAAATATAATTATATGGAACTAATTTAAATAATGAAATAATGACTTTTAGCAAAGAATTAAAAAATTGCCCCAAAAGGTCACCTCGGGACCGGGTCTCGGAACCAGACCAAAATTACAAAAATCGAATACCCATTCGATATCGAGTCCACCCATAAAAAAATTACACAAATCCGATACCAAAATCTCGCTCAAATCCCCAAAATTCGACCTAAGAAGTTTCCTCTAATTTTTCCCAATTTTCAACCTAAATCCCTAATTAAATAATTAAATCAATGATGAATTAAGGGAATTTAATCAAAAACGAGTTAAGAACTCTTACCCCAACAATCCCTATGAAAATCCCTCAAAATTTTGCCTCAAACCGAGCTCTCAAGTCTAAATGGTGAAAAATAACATAAACCCTCGATTTTGAAACTTAAATCTGCTGCCCAGATATTCGTTGTTCGCGAACGGAGAAATTGCCTCACGTTCGCAAAGCAAAAAATGCTACCGGCCAATTTTTCCTCTTACTGAACGCGAGGGTCCACTCGCAAATGCAGTGGTCAAAGTTCTCCAGCTTCGCGATCGTGAATCCCTTCTTGCGAATGCGTAGACCAACGCATGAGATCCCCCCCCCAGTCTGCCTCTCTTCTTCGCGAACGGTGCCCTTCTTTGCGAATGCGAAAGACAATTATCACCTACCTCATAGGTACCTTTCGCGAATGCGGGATCTCTTTTACAAATGCGGTGAAGGAAACCAGACATCAGCTTCAGCAATCCCTACATGATCCGAAATACACCGAACAAGGTCGAATTTCACCCGAGGCCCCCGGGACCTCAACCAAACATACCAAGAAGTCCTAAATCATCATATGAATACGATGGAAGCGTCAAATCACATCAAACAATATTAAATCACGAATCATGTATCGATTCAAACATAAGACCTTATGAACTTCAGAATTTCCAAAACTAATGTTGATTCATACCATAACAACTCCGATTGATACCAAATTTTGTACATAAGTCATAATTGACATTACGGACCTATTACAACTTCCAGAATCGGGAATCGACCCCGATATCAAAAAGTTCACTCACGGTCAAACCTTCTAAAACCTTCCAACTTTTCAACTTTCACCAATTAACACCGAAACGACCTACCGACCTTCAAATCATCATCCGAACACTCTCCTAAGACTAAAATCACCATATGGAGCTATTGGAATCATAAAAATCCTAGGTCGTCTTCACACAATTCAAACTACGATCAACTCCTACGACTTACACTTCTATTTTAGGGACTAAGTGTTCTATGAAACTCTCCCGAACCCAGCACCAAGCACCCCGGTAAGTCACGTAACCATAAAATAAAATAGAGGGAGCAATAAACAGGCAATCAAGGCTAATACTCTCAAAACGACCGGCCGTGTCGTTACAATAATGCATCCACTATATAATGTAATTGGGTTTTAATAAAATTCAGTTTTCGGATATGAATTTTCGATTGTTTGTTTGAGATGTTCATATATAAGCTTTTTCTTTATTGTTTCGATTTATTTGTATCATTTTATAACATTTAATTACATGTTTGTTATTCGGCGTTTTGAGTCTATCTTCTCTTTCTCAAAAGAGCTTTTTCTCGAGCATACTATCTACTCTAATTATTATTTTTTTGACGATTTAGGTTGATATGTAATTTTTTAGTTGATTCATTCTTCTGGTGTTGATGTAATGTAAAAGCACCTTAGGTTTTGAGTTTTGACTTACCTCGGAAGTGTTGATGCTTTATTTTATGTCAATTTTCGATTAAATTGATTGATTAACTATATATGTTTATTAAACGCTAAGCTTGCAAGACCGTTTTTTAATTTCCTAATGTTCATTCAATAAAGATTTAATGACTTAGATGCAAAATTTCAAATGCTAACCGAACTATGAAATTTGAGAATCATGATCCCTTGAGTCTGTATCGGTTTGGTTTATTTGCATCATTTTATAATATCTAATTACATGTTTGTGATACTTAACAATGTCCTTTTTGAGATCTGTAAAGACTAAAGTTAAATAAAAATTTCTTTACCTAGCAAAACTTAATTTACGTTTTACGATAAGGAACTAATGATCGTCATGGTACTGTTAATTAACTAAAATTAATGATGAAAAAAACTGAATTGACCTATAAAATATGAGAATCATGATTCATTGAGTAAGTATCGTTTTTGTTTATCTATATCATTTTAGAACATCTAATTACATGTAGAGTATTATTAATAATTAAGCTTAGAACCAAAAGCTTCAGACGACATAACCAAAGTTCAAACTTTTGAAAATCACTATTCATTGAGTTTATTTGAATTCAAGCATGTTTCTCTATTTCTTGATGTTCAAGCAATGAAATTTGTTTTTATTTTTAATTTTTGTTTTAACCTGTGTAGGCTTAGTATAGCTAGTTCATAGTGTATAAATAGTAAAATTTTGATGAAATGTTGCATTGATGAATTGTTAGTATAGTTGGACAAACTCAGCATATGCAGTCGACATGGATGAAATGTGCCTTAATAGAACAGAGTAGATGTAAAGATCATTCGGTCGACTCTAATTGATGCTTGTTGTTACGTTAGTTTTCAGTTTAGTTTGACTGATTAACTGTACAATTATGATTTCGTTTAGTAAATTTTGACGAACTATTAGTATATTCGGCAGGATCGGGTCAATAAAATCGATGGTCTAAAGCTAAAAGTGTAATAGGATACCATTAGTTTTTAATAAGTTCACTTATATTTTCATTTAAACTCCGCGTTTCTATGTTTTTGAGAAGCAAAAATATAAATTAATCTTTGTAAGAATTAATTCCTTCAAAAAATCTTCTAATGAGAAATATAGACAGTTATTCAGAAAATTTAATTAAAATTGGAAAAGTGAAGTCGTCAATAAAATAAAAAACATGTATGCGAAGAAGGAAAAACAACTACCAATGGGTAGTTAATGTCACGACCCAATTCTATAATTGGCCGTGATGGCGCCTAATGCCGCCACTAGGCAAGCCAACTTGTTACAACCCAAATTCTCCCTTCGTGAATTTGTCATGACGGCACCTAGTCTCTACGGCTAGGTAAGCCTAAAACTTCCGGAAAAATAAAATGGAAGCATAAAAGCTAACAACTAGCAAGAAATTTTTAAAAAGCAATTAAGTTGCCGCTCGGCATATACAATAATCACTCTCGAAATGTACACAACTATCCCAAGACCTGGAACACCGTGAATTACAAACTACAGAATAAAAATAGTGTCTCTATACTCCAGAGTCTAACAAAAAGGAAATACAGGAAGTGTTTAACATCGAAAAGAGTAGAAAGGGACTCCGAGGTCTGCGGACGCGACAGATATACCTTGAAGTCTCCAAAGCTATCTTGACTCACTGATAATGCGGCTGGTAAGAGGTACCTGGATCTGCCCACAAAAAACATATGCAGGGAAGGGCATGAGTACACCACAACGATACCCAGTAAGTGTCAAGCCTAACCTCGATCGAGTAGTGACGAGGTAAGGTCGGGTTCCTATTGGTATATATATATATATATATAATAAAACAAGATAGAATGAAAAACCGCAGTAAAATAAAGACGGAAATTTAACAAGAATGAAATCATAGAAGATAATAGCTCAGTACCCAGAGATAACAATAGGGGATCTCCCGAGATACCGTCTCGTACTCTCAAACATAAATGTACAGGGGGATCTCCTGGAATACTGTTCCGTAGTTCCAAAGTAAATATGCAGAATAGGGGGATCTCCCGAAATACCGTTCCGTATTCCCAACGTAAATATACAGCAGGGGGATCTCCCGGAATACCATTCCGTAGTCCCAAAGTAAATATGCAGCTCAACCAACGGAAATAATAGTTACAGAAAGAAAACCTACAGTTTAGACTAAGTCCAAGTCAAGGAAAAGCAGGAAATTCACTAAACATGTTGCACAGAGTTCATATAAACATTCAAGGCAAGTAGACATGTTATTCTAAGCTAACAGGACATTATACATGCTGATATAACTCAAATAAGAATGAAAACAGGTTATTACTTAGCAGAAATCGAGTTTGTTTTATAACAATTAGCCCGTATACGTACTCGTCACTTCACGTACACGACACTCACATATAAAAAATATTACCAAATCCTTAGGGGTGTTCCCCCACAGAAGGTTAGGCAAGCCTCTTACCTCGAACCAAGCTAAATCAATCAGTCACAATACCTTTCCCACGAATATCCGGCTCCGAGTGGCCCAAATATAGCCAAAATTAATTACATAATATAAATATAACTACAAGGAACTAATCTAGCTAATTAAATCAAAGCTAAAGCAAGAAATTAGAAAAATCACCCTAAAAGCCTCCTCGACCCCCCGTCTCAGAATCGGGTAGAAGTCATAAAATACGAACATTCATTCACTCAGGAGTCTAACCATACAATAATTACTCGAATCCAACCTCAAATCCCAAAACTCGAAATTTTTGTTATGAAGTTTCTACCATTTCCCCCCAAATTTTTAACTCAAAACCCTAATTAAATGATGAATTTAACCATAGATTAGTGGGATATAACCATAAAGAAGTTAATTATCATTACCCACAAGCTTCTTCTGAAAATCCCTCGAAATTTTGCCTTAATCTGAGCTTTCTAGGTCCAAAAATGGAGAATGAAATTAAACCCTTGCACTTAGCCCTTTTTCTACCTAGCGATCTCGCACATGCGGGCCAAGAATCACACCTGCAACGCCGCACCTACAGAATTTCCATCGCATGTGAGGAAATGACTTAAGTCCCCTAGGTCCGCATCAGCGAAAGGAGAGTCGCACCTGCGGATGCGCTCCTGCGACCAAGGAGCCACACCTACAACCACACCGCTCCCGCGCAACTTCCCTTTGCAGAAGCGGCCTCGCTTTTGCGTGAACCACTCTGCACCTACAAACCCACCATGGGCTGCCCAAATCCGCTTCTGTGCTACCTCTCTTACACGTGCGATCTTGCACCTGCGGTCTCCCCACCGCAGGTGCGAAAACACCAGAACTCAGATAGCTTCAGCAATAACACAATTCCAACTTTTGATCCGTTAAGCACCCGAAACTCACCCGAGGCCCCCGGGACCTCGATCAAACAATCCTAAAATACCATATGAGCTTAGTCGAGTCCTCAAATCACATCAAACAATGCAAAAATCACGAATTACTCTCCAATTCAAAATTAAAAAACTTGAAACTTTAAATTTCTACTAACGATGCTGAAACCTATCAAACCACGTCTGAATGACCTCAAATTTTACACACAAGTCATATTCAACATTACTGACCTACTCCAACTTTCATAATCGGATTCCGACCCCAATATCAAAAAGTCCACTACCAGTCCAAATCTCCACATATTCGACTTTCACCATTTCTAGCCTAAATCAGCTACAAACCTCCAAAACACAATCTGGACACGCCCCTAATCCCAAAATCACCCAACAGAGCTAACAAAATCGATGGAACTTCATTCCAGAGTCGTCTTCAAACAGTTCCGACTACGGTCCAAATTCTAAGACTTAAGCCTCCGTTTAGGGACTAAGTGTCCCAAACACTCAAAAAAACCAAAATGAAACCTCCCAGCAAGTCACAATAGCAGAAATAGATACGGGGGAAGCTGTTAATAGGGGATCGGGCTATAACTCTCAAAACGACCGGCTGGGTCGTTACACAACTGTGTACTAGCCGTGTGATTTCCTCTTTTTAATAATTTTTTCCAAGTAATTAAACTTTCCATAAATTAAAAGAATTGAGAAATAATGGATTTAAAATAAATAACATGATAGCAATTGAGTGCAATCATAATCATAGAATAAAAACCAAAAAACACAAGTCTACTAGTGTGTGCCAAGACCTGGTGTCATAAGTATATGAGCATCTAGTAGAATATACAAAAGAATACTAGTCTACTGTCCAAAGAGAAATAGACAGAAAAATACAATCAAAAGAAAGATTCTGGCTGCTGCAGATTGGGCTCAGAAGGAAGCTCACCGTGAAGCCTCAAGTAGTAATCAAGTGTGTGCGCCGGACTGATATCCAAATGTACCTGCCTCAGATCCTGTATATTTAAGTGCAAAAGTGTAGCATGAGTACATAAACAACATGTACGCAGTAAGTATCTAGTCTAACCGCGAAGAAGTAGTGACGAGGGGTCGACTTCGACACTTACTATGGGCCAACAATATAATAATGTGAAATTCTAATTAAACATGATAGATATAAATGAAAATAGAACTCAGAGTACGAAATAAATAAACAATCCTTTTTCCGTTAGCAAGAACTGAATAATTCCCTCATTTAAACATGAAAGTTCTCATCCAATGAAATAAATATCAAGTATAAAGGGGACTTTCAGTATTGTTACGTACGAATTATACCGAGGACGTACGACCCGATCCAAATATACATATACATATATTGTGTGCACTGCCGAGGGTCGAATGGCACGAACCATAAATGCATCTATTAACCTGTCGAGGTGAACGACCCGCTGCCATGAGAGTAGTGGAAAAGTGACCCCGCTCGCGGAATATACTTGCGACGCGGTTAAATATAAATTTCTCAAGTTATCATAACATCCCCCAATTCTTTTCAAAATAAATAAATTCAACTTGAAACTTTTAAAAATCTGAAAATCCTAAACCTCAGCTCTATTCATGACAATTAACAAACATAATCAAATAACGGGGTCCACAAAGCATGGTGTAGGCCTAAAACTACCCGGACATAAGCATAAATAGTAGCTACGTATGGACTCTCGTCACCTCATACGTACCTAGCCCCCACAAATAGAAGTACATATTAATTAAGTTCACCTATGGGGTTAATTCCCTCTTACAAGGTTAGGAAAGAGACTTACCTTGTCTCAAGGCCTACTTTCCGGTCCAAAGTTGTGCTCAAAACCTTCAATCCGGTGTCGAACAAACCAAAACTAATCAAATTGTACATAAATTAATCAATATATATTCAAAAGTTCATATTCCAACTATTGTAATGATTACCTAACCCTAAATGTAAAATTCCTAAAATTTACTCCTGGGCTTACGTACCCAGATTCGGAAAATTTTCAAAGAAAGTTGTTACCCATAACCTCATGAACTCAAATATACGATTTTTATAAAATTTCATATCAAATTTCGTGGTTAAATCTCATTTTTATCAAAAACCTAGGTTTTCACCTAAACTCATAATTTTCACTAATTTACATTTTATATTCTACCCATAAACTATGTATTTAACTCACATTGTGAAGAAACTACTTACCTCAAAGTGCTAAGTGAAATCCCCTCTCTAAGAGCTCCAAGAATCACCCAGCAATGGAAGAAAATGAGCCAAAATAGCCTAAGTCTTGTTTTTTGAAATGCTTTTGCCCAAGTGTGCCTTCTTCGCGATCGCGGAAGTAGCCTCGCGATTGCGAGGGCAAATGGCTTACGCCCAGGAAATTTACCCTTCGCGAACACGACAGGAGCCTTGCAAACTCAGAGGCTCGCTTGGCCTACCCCACGCGAATGCGAGGGCTTCTTCGCGAATGCGAAGAATGATCAGCAGCCACCCAGCTCAGCCTCCTTTACGCGAACACGAGCCAGATCACGCGAACTCGAAGGCTAGAGGACCAAGACCTCCGTGAACGCGGTCCTGCTCACGCGAATGCGAAGGGCAAAAGCCCCAGCCCACAGTGCCCCAAATCCTTCATCACTAACGCGAAGGTCTGACCCGTTCGCGAAGAAGGAAACCAGAAGCAGAAATCTGGTGTGTTTCAACTTAATTTCGGGCTGTCCAAAACGCACCCGAGCCCCTCGGGACCCTGTCCAACTACTCTAACAAGTCTATAAACATAATACGGACTTTTTAGAACTCTAAAAACTCGTAAAACAACAACAACAAAACCAAGAATCATACCCCAAAACCAAATTGGATCAAACTATGAACTTAAAGTTTCTAAATCGCTACGACCGCGCCGAATCATACTTAGACTACTCGGAATGATGTCAAATTTTATGTGCAAGTCTTAATTGACATTGCGGAACTATTTCCGATCTCGAAATTCCATTTGGACCTTGATATCACCAAAATATACTCCAAAATAAATTTAAAGAACTTCAAAAACCTTCAAAGAACTAATTTTCACTATTAGGCGCCAAAATACTCCCGAGTCATCCAAAATCCGATACGAACATATGCTCAAGTTCGAAATCATCATACGAACTTATTGGAACCATCAAATCCTGATTCCGAGATCGTTTGTTCAAAATATTAACCGAAGTCAAACTTGACTTTTTTAGCCAACCTTAAGGAACCAAGTGTTCTGATTTCAACGCGAACCCTTCCAAATCCCGAACTAACCATCCCCGCAAATTATAAAATAGTAAAAGTACATACGGAAAGTATTATTTAAGGGAATGAGGTTATAGATAGCAAAACGACCGATCGGGTCATTACAGGTAAATTACAAATTAACGAGAGGTGGAAACTTTAATGTACTTACTCATTTGATCAGCCTCAACCAAATCGAGAAAAAAAAATTAAAACCTTGTATTTATGTTAATTATAAAATTTTATATTATCTATACTATTATATAAAGAACGAAACTCAATACAAAAATCTTTCATTATTGTAATGTGTATGTTGGATAAAACTGTAATTGCAACTTATAACTAAAAACTTAATTATTTGACCTTTTTATTTAATACATAAAAATTTACTAGAAAGAAAATAATCTTCTTTTTAAAAAGACATTTAAAATTTTTATTATTTCCTTGTATGATTATAGCATTAGGAATGTAGTAAATTTTCTTTTCACAATTTTAATTAATTGCTTGAAATTTTCAAGTTTTAACTTGGACTAATGTTTTAGAACTTTAAATTAAACTACTCAAATATTTATATCTACCTAAAAGGTTTTTGACAATAACAGCCAAGGTGGTGTATTTACACAAATGACTAACTTGGATGAACAAATGGATCACTTAATCACACTTTTTTTTTTTTTAAAATTGTCACGACGCAAACTCGACTCGTTGTGATGGCGCATATCATGGAACTAGGCTAGCCTAAACTCAATAATCCAACACTGCAAAAATATTTTAAACAATAAATATGGAAGCGACAATTCATTAAGGAACATTTATGAAAACATAATAAAATTCAAATTAAGATACAACTGCCCAAAACCAGGGTGTCACTGAGTACATGAGCGTCTAGAGGAGAACATAGTCTATTACAATGTTTAAAGGAACAAACTGAAATACATCTGGAGATAAGAAGGAGAGTCAAGGCCTGCGAACACTGTGCAGATACCTCGATATTCTCCTAAAGCCTGAAGCCTCGAGCAACGATTGCCAATAGGACCAAAATGGCCTGAATCTGCACACAAGGTGCAGGGGTAACGTGAGTACACCAACTCAGTAAGTAACGAGTCTAAACTGTGGACTGAAAGGTAGTGACGAACTCAACCGCAACAGAAATAATAGAAATGAACGTGCAGAAATGTAGGCATACTTTCAATTTAATAGGCAGCTAAAACAGTAAAATAGAGCAGATACGGACAAGGTAAAGAATAAAACTCTGTTACATCTACATACCAATGCACATGTTATATGTGATGCACCACACTGAATATCTCATGTGCTCACAACCTCAAATGCTTGTCTACTCAGTACTGTATATGGCTCATACGGCCTAGGAAAGATCCATCCCGGATTATATACATCTTTTACAGCAGTCAATCAATACTTAGAAAGGCCAATCCAGCCCTATGGAGAAGATCCATATCCAATTAATAATAATAATAATAACATTACAGCCACTCAGTACTGTATATGGCTCATACGACCGAGGGAAGATCCATCCCGAAATATATACATCACTGACCATCAGTCTCCTGTACTGAGGACATAGGCCAATCTAGCCTCATGGAGAAGATCCATCTCCAAATAAAAATATCAGTTGTACTCACTGGAGGGTGTGTACAGACTCCGGAGGGGCTCCTTCAGCCCAAGAAATATCACAAATTAATACAACTGCTACGGCGTGCAGCCCGATCCCATTACAACCACTCATAATCAGGCCCCCGGCCTCACTCAGTCATCACTCTCCAGTCTCACCCACGGGCTCACAATGTCATAAAACTAGCTCGGAAAAATGATACGATGTGCCAATAAATAATAACTGAGACTGAAATAAGATATGAAAGGCATGAATATGACTAAGTACCGAATATCAATGGAATCAATGAGATGACAGCAAGAAACGACCACTAAGGGTCCCAAAAGTATCGACGTAAAGCCCTAACATGATATCTAGCATGGTTTACAACTCATTACTTTATCACATAATGGAAACACGGATATCAACAAGAAAGAGTCACTAAACGGTTCCATGGAATGAACCAGGTCACGATTCTCACGGTGCACGCCCGCACGCCCGTCACTTGGCATGTGCGTCACCTCAATACTAACCACATAACACGTAATTCGGGGTTTCGAACCCTCAGGACCAAGTTTAAAAGCATTACTTACCTCAAATCAAGCATAAATCCTACTCCGCGATGGCTTTGCCTCTCAAATCGGCCTCCAAGCGTCCCGAATCTAGCCACAAGAAACACAATACGATCAATATAGTCTAAAGGAACCAATTTCACAAGAAAAATAATAAATAATAACCAAAATCCAAAATTGGCTCAAACCCGGCCCTTGGGCCCACATCTCGGAATCCGAAAAAAGTTATAAAACTCGAAAGCCCATTCACTCACTAGTCTAACTATACCAAATTTATCAAAATTCGACCTCATGTGGTCAATCAAATCCCCAAAATTCACTCTCCAATCCTCAAGGCCTAAATCCCCAAATTTCTAGCTCAAATCCCTAATTAGATGATGAATAAAGCCATGGATTCATGAAATTTATACCATTATGGGTTAGAATCATTTACCCCAACGTTGCTCCTTGAAATCCTTCAAAAAATTGCCTCTCTCTCGAGTTCCTCACGTCCAAAATAGAAAATGGAGAACAAAACCTCGAGCTGAGGTTTTTCTGCCCAGCTAAACCGCACCTGCGGTCCTAGTTCCTCACCTGTGGAACTGCATCTACGAGCAAAGCTCTGCTTCTGTGGAGATTCATTAAAAAGGTTGGCTCGTTGTCACGACCCATATTTTTTACCCTCGGGAGTCGTGATGGCGCCTACTTGTAGAAGCTAGGCAAGCCACGAAATATAGGAATTCTAACTCTTTCATTTTTAATCCTTTTAACAACTTGAATTAACAAAAAATCAACAATTTAAAGATTAACGATAACAAAATAAGCGGAAGACTTAACAGCTAAAAACGATCAAAATCAGTACTACAATATCAAAATACTCCTCTACCCAGAATCTGGTGTCACAATATTCACAGACTGTCTATGAATACTACATACAAATGTCTGAAAAAGGAAATACAGTCTGTCTCAGATACAAGTGAAAACAGAACATATAACTAGATAGAAGAGAACGTCGGGCCTGCGAACGCCTACAAGACTACCTCGGGATCTCTGGGTGGACTGAAAGCTGGCTCCCCAAGTGCTACTGTCCCAGTGCTGCTCCGGTATCTGCATAGAGTGCAGAGTGTAGCATCAGCACAACCGACCCCATGTGTTGGTAAGTGCCTGGCCTAACTCCGGCGCGGTAGTGACGAGGCTAGGACCAAACTCCAGATAAACCTGTGCAATTATATAATATACGGCGGAAAATAAACATGAATAAACAGTTTAAATGGAAGGGGGTACATGCTTTGAGGAACACATCAAATCCAGTAGAAACAAAGAAAAGTATGAGAGAAACAATTCAAAATCTACAACAAAGCAATAGTAACATTGTTGCGGCACACAACCTGATCCATTTATAACATTGTTTCGGCGTGCAACCGGATCCAATATAACATTGTTGCGGCGTACAACCCAATCCAATATAACATTGTTGCGGCGTGCAACACGATCCAATATAACATTGTTGCAGCGTGCAACTCGATCCAATATATATAACATTGTTGCGGCGTTCAACCCGATCCAATATATTTAACATTGTTGCGGCGTGCAACCTGATCCAATATATTTATATACCTTAAACTCAACCACACCACGAGTCCCGGCAAGGGATCAACAATAAACTACACTATTCCGGCAAGGGAATTCAACAATAAAAGTATCTACGTCCCGGCAAGGGAGAATCATCTATAACCAATCTTAACTCATCTCCTACTCAGCTCAATTAACACCAATACTCAATGATAAATAAATTCCACGAAAATAAACTAAATCCTTGCTTAATATCGAGAATCACCAATTAAAGCATCTGTAGTATCATTTAAGAACACAACAACTATCAATTTAAGACTCACGGTCATGCTCGACACCAACATATAGATACTCGTCACCATGCCTATACGTCGTATTCAACAAGAAGCAATTAGCAAATAGGACACAACTACTAATCCCTCAAGCTAAGGTTAGACCGAACACTTACCTCGAACTTCCACGACCAACTCAAGCCTCAAACACCGTCTTTCCTTTCGAATTCGGTTCCAAATCAATTGTATCTAGACATAATTGACTTAATAAGATCAATAAATGCTAAACAATCCAATTCCAATACTTAATTATAGCTTTCTAATCATTCGTCCCAAAAATCCAAAAATTGACCCTGGGCCCGCTTAGTCAAAACACGAGGTTCGGACCAAAACCCGATCACCCATTCACCCACGAGCTCGAATAAATAATTAGTTCTAAAATTCGACCCCAAAACGAGGTCTAAATCACAATTAATCAAAAAGCCCTAAATCTACCAAAATCCCTAATTTTCTATGCTTAAGAACATGATTTAAGCCTAGAAATCTAATTGGTGTTAATGAAAATTGAAGAAAATGAGTCTAAGATTACATACCTATGAATTGGTGGTGAAATCCCCTTTAAATAATTGCCCAATTTGGAGTTAAGATGAAGAAGTTATGAGTTTTGGTGTAAATCCCGTAATGGCTACTGTTCTTGTCTTTTAAAATAACTGGGCGAAATTACTCATTGCGTTCGCGATGGGTTAGGCCTGCTAGGCCTTCGCGTTCGCTGAAGTCGGCTCATGTTCGCGGAAGTCGGCTCACGTTCGCGGAGAAGTGACCCCTCGAGCCTTCGCGTTCGCGTGTATGTGGTTGCATTCGCGTAGGTTTAATGCCCCACCCCTTCCCAGGCTCAAATAGCCTTCGCGTTCGCGTGGCCAGGACTGCGTTTGCGAAGGGAAGACCCACCAAGGCTTCGTGTTTGCGACCTGGGTTACGCGTTCGTGTAGAAGGAATTTTCCTTCAGCACAATTAACACATCGCGTTCGCGAGGGTCCTCCTGCGAACGCAAAGAAGGAGATATCAGAATACCAACATCTGAAAACCTGCAACATTTTAAGAGTTTAAAACCTTCCGAAACACATCCGAAACTCACCCGAGCCCTCGGGGATCCAAACCAAACATACGTACTAACTCAAAAACACCATATGAACTTATCTGTGCGATTAAATCGCCAATTTAACCTCATTAATAACTAATTAAACCTCAAATCAATGAAATATTCCAAAACTTCTTAAAGCACCAAACTTTGCATTTACGGTCCGAATCACGTCAAACGGATTCCGTTTCTTACCAAACTTCACAAAGTTATCTTAAATCACATATAAGACCTGTACTGGGTGTCGGAACCAAAATACGGGCCCGATACCAACATTTTCTAATCAAATTTCATTTCAAATTCCTTTAAACAATTTTAGAAAAGAATTTTCTTTTAAAAAATTCATTTCTCGGGCTTGGGACCTCGGAATTCGATTCTGGGCATACGCCCAAGTCCCATATTTTCCTACGGACCCTCTGGGACCGTCAAATCACGGGTCCGGGCCCCTTTACCCAAAAAGTTGATCGAAGTCAAATTTATTCATTTTACAGTCAAAACTTATCATTTTTCATAGATTTTCATATTTAGGCTTTCCGGCTACGCACCCGGACTGCGCACATAAATCGAGGTGATGCTAAATGAGCTTTTCAAGGCCTCGGAACACAGAATTCAATTTAAAAGAAAGTGATGACCTCATCACATTCTCCACCTCTAAAACAACTGTTTGTCCTCGAACGGACATAAGAAGGAAGTACCTGAGTCGGGGAAAAGATAGGGATAACGGCTCCATATATCGGACTCGGACTCCCAGGTCGATGCCTCAGGAGGCTGACCTGTCCACTAAACACGAACAGAAGGAAAACTCTTCGATCTCAACTGATGAACATGCCAGTCTAGAATAGCCATCGGCTCCTCCTCATAAGACAAGTCCTTGTCCAACTAGACAATGCTAAAATCTAACACGTGGAATGGATCGTCGTGATACTTCCAAAGCATGGACACATGAAACACTGGATGCACGGATGATAAGCTCGGCGGCAATGCAAGTCTATAAGCCACCTCTCTCACTCGATCAAGAATATCAAACGGACCAATGAACTTAGGGCTAAGCTTTCCCTTCTTCCCAAATCTCATCACACCCTTCATAGGCGATACTCGGAGCTATACCCGCTCACCGACCATGAATGCCAAATCACGAACCTTGCGATCTACATAAATCTTTTACCTGGACTGAGCTATACGAAGCCTATCCTAGATAATCTTGACTTTGTCCAAGGCCTCCTGAACTAGATTCGTACCCAACAACCGAGCCTCTCCCAGCTCAAACCATCCAACCAGGGACCGACACCGCCTACCATATAAAGCCTCATAAGGAGCCATCTGGATACTCGATTGGTAGATATTGTTGTAGGCAAACTCTGCTAAAGGCAAAAACTGATCCCACGAGCCTCCAAATTCAATAATACAAGCTCGGAGCATATCTTCCAAAATCTGAATAGTCCGCTCGGACTGCCCATCCGTCTAGGGATGAAATGTTTTGCTCAAATCAACCCTAGTGCCCAACTCTTGCTGAACTGCTCTCCAGAAGTGCGAGGTAAACTACGTACCTTGGTCCGAAATGATAGACACAGGCACACCATAAAGACGAACAATATCCCGGATATAGATCTCAACTAACCTCTTGGATGAATATGAGACTGCCACAAGCATGAAATGCGCTGACTTGGTCAGCCTATCAACAATGACCCATACTGCATCGAACTTCCTCTAAGTCTATGGGAGTCCAACAACGAAATCCATAGTGACCCGTTGATCACAGCCTACTCCGCACTACTAATTAAGTAGCGAGAGAGGGTCGGAGCAGCTTTTACCCGATTTAGGGTCAGGATCGATATCCACAGAGAGCTAAAATTTGGAATCGAGTATTTATCTAGTGTAGGATTGCGTATGTGTTCCAAATTACACTTCTAATCATTTTTGGGGTTTTTGATTTCCTTCTACTATTATCAAAATACAAATTGCAAATGAAACTAGATTAAGCTAAGAGTTAAATGCTACGGGTTGTTCAAATGGCTTAAAAGGCACTAGGGTAGTGACTTCCACCTAGGTGGTCAATTGAAGGGTACTTGAGTCTAAAGCACGGTT
This sequence comes from Nicotiana sylvestris, assembly GCF_000393655.2. NCBI lineage: Eukaryota > Viridiplantae > Streptophyta > Magnoliopsida > Solanales > Solanaceae > Nicotiana > Nicotiana sylvestris. Next base: position 50,279,454 of record NC_091058.1, read on the forward strand.
GACATATTTGGGGAGTATGATATAACCGTTGCACGACTTTACCCACTCTATACCTCTCGGTGGTGATTTTGCCGGAATTGACTTTCTCAAGACCAATTGGGTATGCAAATTTGCACAAGCAACTAGGGTTCAAATCGGGTAATACTCTCTCGAGGTTTAACCCTTTAATTGGGGCTATCAATCTCTTGAGTACGCCCCAATTCCTTGTTGGGCCAATTTCGGAGACTTAGGCTCTCTTTCTCAAGAAGAGCCCAAGTCAACTAAACACAAACTAGTGTTTGCAACCACTAATTCAACAATTAACCATGAAATTGGCCCAAATATCAAACACACATAGTCAATTTAGCCCTAAAATACAAGACCCATTAATTACCCACGCTAGGGTTGAGCCACAACCTAGATTATGGGTCTAGCTACTAATAATTGAAGAAGAAAAGCAAGAAATAGATGAAGAACAACTCATATTAATTAATTGCTAAGCTAAACAATAATATCAATGTTGAAAAGTAGCTAAAATTGCCCAAAATGGCTAAAAACTTCGAACCCACAAATGCAGCTGAGTTACAAAACTATCTAATGCCCTAAAAATGGGAAAATAAGCTATTTATACTAAGCTAAAAAATCTGGACAAAAATACCCCTTCGGGGTTAGTGCGGACCGCACAAAATGGACTGCGGCCGTACTAGGGCTTTTGCCTTCAAAATCCAACTCTCTGAACTCGGGCAATGCAGACCGCACAGAATGGACTGCGGCCATGGAGGCTTCTAGTGCGGTCCGCACATAATGGAATGCGGACCGCATTGGCTTGAAACTATGAATCTGGTAACTCTCTGATCTTGGATTCTACGGACCACACTAAATCGAGTGCGGTCGCATTGATCCTAGTGCGGACTGCACAAAACTTAGTGTGACCGCATTGCCTTTTATCCTGAATACATGCTCTCTAAACCTCCTTGTGCGGACCGCACAGAATGGTGTGCGGCCGCACTGGGCTTGTTTTGCCTGAGCTTTGTCTTGACATGGCACTTGTGCAAGTTTCACTCTTTTTGAGCTGATCGTTGACATCTTGTCACTTTGTCGATCAAACCTGCAATCAAGCACAACTTGTGAGCCGTTCGGGACTATTTGTATGAATTTCTAATCAAAACATAAGCAAGAAGGAGTATAAAATGCATCAAAATCCCTAGTTATCAACTCCCCCAATCTTAAGCTTTTGCTTGTTCTCAAGCATACAAAATAAGACCCACCCCTTAAGGGAAATCACAAGAAAATTTCAGCTCTCCTACAGTAACCTCATCTAGAATCAATTGGGACTAACAATTACCCTCAATACAAATGAATCATTAACAACTTTTACTCTTTGAAACTCCATGGATTAAGTGCGACACAAGAGCATCAAGAGTTGACTCAACACATCAAAGAACTCTTTCTACTACTTTGGTCATTATGGAACCCAAACTCACATATCCTCAACTCTCCCTAAGCAAACCTTACCTTTAGAATAGTGGCACTCAAAACGAAGTTAATGGAAGTTCACTCATCTCTCTCAAGAAAAAGTCACAAGTCCGGCTCTAGGTACCATATGTTTGCCCCTTATGTGAGTATCCATTAATGTAAGTTTCATTCAACTCAAGATTATGTAGGGCTTTTGTGGATACATTGTGAAGGCTTTTGGTTCAGGGTAGGAAATGTTTTGATCTAAGTAGGTTCCATATTCCCTTAAGCACTTTTTTTGTTTCTTTTGGCACACATTCACTTGACTCTTTGAGTCATTTCACTTCTTTCTAAGGGATTAGAGAGACACCTTGTCACTCTTTCTTATGCGTTTCAAACCTCTTCTCCTTTTTCAACTTTTCACACCATTCATTCATTGCTTTTCTTGAATCCCTTTTTATTCTTTTTCATATTGAACATTCTGTTTGCCATTTTGCTTTTCTTTCTTTTTCATTGCCTTTCCTTTTCTTCATTTTTGTTCCTTTTTACCATTTTGTTGCAATCCTCATCTCTCCCCCCAAACTTATACTTTTTCCATGTGCTAAAGAAAATATTGGGTGCCAAGAGAGGGTATCTTTCAGAATGGGTATAGGCTTGTATCATGGTTCTTGAAGGAAAAAGGTCTAAGGCTCAAAAGGGTTGACTAAGGATCTTTTCATTGGTAGGTTATGGATGTGTTCAACTATCATTTGGAATCAAGGAGAGCCTATAATCATATCTCAAGTCAAAATTCACTTAGGATTTCGCCTCAACAAACATTCAGGGCAAGTTCTAGACCAATAGATCGGGACTTGGACTTACAATACGATTACTCACCACACAAGCTCTGGGATTGATAAAGACACAGAGTCGGGGACCCACAATGACCTTAGATAAGATTTGAGCACACAATAGGCCTGAAAAACTACTTGATGATTATCGGTCAACACAAGAGTCTCAAGGTCACGACTTTCACCATCATAAACACAACAAATTATTTTTGACCATAAGATCAAAGGCAAATGTACTAGGCCCAAGTGAAGCCTTTTTTTATGCACCCTTAACTACTAACTACTAAAAACAAAATGAAATACGAACTCAAACCCTTAAGAAGGTTGTTACGCCATCCATCATTGGGAAGAGCCACCCGGTTCACACAACACTCCACCTTTGAAAAGAACCGTGGCATTAAGAAAACCAAAGACTTATTGCAAACTTTCAAAACAAGAAGCTACGAATCACAAATAAGAAGCTAATAACGAAAAATTTGTGGAAAGTAGAATGAATATATACAAGAGGGGATTTGAATATACAATAGATGGGATGAATATGTACAATGTAACGTAACTTTATATACAGACCCAAAGCTAAATAAAAGTGCGATAAATGTAAAAAAATATTAAAATTATATACAACCGAAAGATGAAAAATCAAGAAAGCATAAAAAATGTCAAATATATACAATCATCCGAATGTAGGGCCTACCCTCTCAAATGAAAGCTGGCATTGTCCCCAATGCCAACTAGACTAAATAAGCACAAAAATGAATGAGAAAAGGATATAGAAACTCCCTATGGCCCGTCTGTCTGCTTGGGCTCATGAGTGGTCCTTGGCTCCGCAGTATACTCGGGAACCGCAGACTGGTTCCCTGTGGCCTACTACTCTGCTGTTGCTGGGACCTGGGCCTGGACTTGGACAGGCTCCAGAGGTGGTGCACCCTGTGGCTGACTGGAGGATGTCTCATGTAGGTCTACCAGCTGGATGATTGCATCGTCTGCTCTGGGAATCATCCTCTTCCTCTTGGGAGGCCTCTAGGACTGCTCTGGCTGGGAATAAGCTGCGGGTACTGGGTCCTGGAGCAATAAATCTAAAGGCAGCTGGTCTGCCTTCATTCTGTCAACATCCGCTCTCAGCTCTTTCACGAACTCCTTGGAGGCCTGTGTCTTCCTCAACTTCTTGTGCTCCCTATCAATCTCCTTGAGAGCCTTGCTATGTGAATCAACTACATCAGTAAGCACCTTTTGAGTGTCGAGGATTTTCATCTGGTTGTCTAAAATCTATTTGAGAGCATCCTCTATCGACTGGGGAACCTGTGGGGGTGGAGGTGCCGACTGAGCCTCTACCGTGGTAGTGAGGGTGGACAACTTGGATGATGTCGTCTGCATCCAGTTGTTGATACTAAGAAGTGACTGGCTCAGTCAGTGGGTAGTTATTGGATGTACACGGGAGGATGGAATCTCCGGGTTCGCTGAGGTGGATGGACCAAGAGGGATAGCAGTGGAAGTAGAGGCAGGCTCAGCAGGAGTCACTACCACAACTGGCTCTTCAGACTGTCCAGTTGGAGCAGTAACTGTACTCTTGAAGTTTTTGCTTTTGGGGTTGTCATCCTCCTGCACGTTGTACCAAGAAAAATGGGTCTTCGCTTTGACTTTGATGTCGAAAGGCCTCTTTTCCACTTTCATATCCCGAAAGTACATAGTGAGAAAACTAGGGAAAGGGTAGTTTCTGTCATGCTTAGCACCCACAATTGTAATTATTCTCGAAATCACATTCCCCACATTTATTGGGTACCCCACCATGATCGACACCACCAAAACTGCCCAGTGAAGAGGAAGGGAGTTGTCATGTGTCATGGGTTCCAACCTGCTACATACAAATGTCTCTTACCCCCGTGCCTCAATATTAAAAATACGTCGCAAAATCTTGTCGCCCGCAGTCAACCAATCAGGGGTGGTACCCGAGATAGTCAAATACTGTGCCAACCATGGGCAGACCTCCTCGCCCAATTCCATCTTCGCCATTTATTGGGACTCATCCTCCTCATCAAAGCTGAGGTAATCATTGATTGTGTTCCCATCAAACAACACCTTCAAGTTTCGCACCTTGGTCACCTTGGTACACTTTTTGATGTGGGCAATGTTGGTGTAGAATTCCTTGACCAAGTGCTAATTGGCGTCCACACAGTCCCCAAAAAAATGTTCCTATCCGACTCTCTCCCTAAACTGTCTCCTCACATTGGGGTTGTGAGGTAGCAAGTCTCTATCTATGTAGCTCCTCTCCGGGATCAACTTCCCCACCGGCCACCATTCCCTGAATTTGTGGTACGCTACCTCACTAACAAACCGGTCTTGCCACACTTCCGATTTCCTAGTTCTAGCAATGCCCCACACCTGTGGTTCACCTCCTTCTCCTACTTCTTCTTCTCCCCCTACTTCCTCGTCATCACCTACTGCACCCTCTCCAGATAATGAAGTTGTGGGAGAGGTGGAGTATTCCCCACTACCTTCACCTGAGCCCTCAGACGACCCAGAAGAAATGTTCACTGACGCTTGAGCTGTGGGGGATGCTGGAGGTGTATCTCTTAGCTTATGCCTCTCTGGCCAGTCAGGGATGTGAGTTGGTACTAAGTCTGAAGATATCTCCCGGGAAGGCTTGTACTCCCTCCCTGACATGTCAATTGCTCTTCCAACAGCTCTAATAAATTTTTTGTGTTTTTAATGTTTTGCCAGGCTTGGGGAGTGAGTTTTATCATCTTCTGTTTCCCTCCCCGGGAGAATTCTCCTCTGCCCGGTTGCTTAGATCCTTTACCTCGTTGTTTTATCATTGTCTGCAAACACAATCTAAGTGAACTTGTTAGTATCAATGGCAATAGTCAAGAAACAGAATTGCAGAACAGAAGAAAAAAATTGCAGACATGTTGCAGAAGTCACATAGTGCGGACCGCACAAAATGGTGTGCGGCCGCACCGGTCAATGTGGACCGCACAAAATGGCCATGCAGTCCGCATAGAGGTGGGGTTAGACTACCCACTATCTGTATCCAAGCAGTGCGGATCGCACAAAATGTAGTGCGGCCACACAGGGAGCAATACGGTCCGCACAAAATATAGTCCGGCTGCATTCCCTTAGATTAATCTTTTAGAACAATAAGTAGTGCGGTCCGCACAAAATGGTACTGCGGACCGCACAGGGGCACCACGAACAACATAGAAACGACCGCGGTCCGCACTGAGTGCCCAGCTGTGGCACTATGTTAGGGTTTACGAGATTTTGATTTTTAGTCCAATTTTTGCATCAAAGTAAGTCCCTAAGTGATTGCCCATTGATTGTAAATACCTAAGCCTACTTTAACTAAGGAATTAACTACCCTAACTAAATCTATGAGGAAAATATGGGAAGAAGAGAAATAAAAGCTAAGTAAAACAAAAAGGAAAAGAAAATAACAAAATTAAAGCAATCAAATAGAAGTGGAGTTACCAGATGTGAGATTAACAGGTGATTAATAAGTCCTAGCAGGTAGTTACGAGCAGACGATATGATGAACAATGTCTATATGAGGTTTGAGAGTCAGAGGATCAAAAAGTTTGAACGTAGGACCTCAGGGACTATTTATAGAAAAAGCCCTGGGGCCCAGTCTTACCAATCAGTGCGTACCACACAAAATGGACCACGGTCCACACTAAAGTGCCTTTTTTAAGTCTACCCAGGCAACCCACTGCGGTTCGCACAAAATGGACTACGGCCATAGTAGGCTACCGTGGACCGCACAAAATGTAGTGCGGCCGTAGTGGCAAACTTCAGAGAGGTGGTCATTTCACCAGTCACCAGTGTGGTTCGCACAGAATGTATTACGTCCGCATTGACAACTTCAGAGACCTGAGCACTTTTTTCCACTATGTCTTGCACTGCATCAACACTACCCTGTAACATCTCACAACCAGTTAGCCCAAAAATCAATCCTACACTACAATTGAAAATCAAATAAAAACAAGAAGAAAAACACATGGGTTGCCTCCCAAGAAGCGCCCGATTTAACGCCACGGCACAACACAGGTTACCATCACATCATTTAAAATGAAGAAGTGCCACCACGTGGCTGTTATCAATTTTTCCAAGATAATGCTTGACCCAGTGCCCATTAACTCTGAAAACTTCACTATTTTTGTTCTTTAAATTAAGAGCACCAAATGGGGTCACACACACCACTTCAAAAGGTCCACTCCATTTTGACTTGAGCTTTCCTGGAAACAGACGTAACCGGGAGTTGAACAAGAGAACCAAATCACCTACTTTGAACTCCTTTCCACGAGCATATTTATCATGAAGGTACTTCATCTTGTCCTTATACAAGGACGAACTGGAGTAGGCATGGAATCTGAATTCATCAAGTTCGTTAAGCTGCTCCACATGAAGATTGGCTGCAACATCTCACTCAAGATTTAGCTTCCTCAAAGCCCACATGGCCTTGCACTCTAACTCAATAGGTAGATGGCAAGATTTTCCAAACACCAACTGATACAGAGACATACCAATCGGAGTCTTGTAAGCAGTCCTATAAGCCCATAGAGCGTCATCCAACTTCTTTGACCAATCGGTCCTATTTGCATTCATTGTCTTTGACAATATGCTTTTGATTTCCCTGTTGGAGACTTCAACTTTACCATTTGCTTGAGGATGATAGGGAGTAGAAACTTTGTGATTGACACCATACTTTGAAAGCAAAGTGTCGAAAGCTCTATTGCATAAATGAGACCCCCCATCACTTATGATTGCACGAGGAGTACCGAACTTTGTAAAAATGCTCTTCTTGAGAAATGCAACAACACTCCGGGCCTCATTTTTGGGCAAAACCACGGCTTCAACCCACTTTGAAACATAGTCAACCGCCACAAGAATATAAGTGTTCCCACAAGAGATAACAAATGGGCCCATGAAATCAATTCCCCATACATCAAAAATATCAACCTCATGGATGGTATTGAGAGGCATATCATCTTTCTTCGAAATTCCACCCGCTCTTTGGCATTCATCGCATCTCTTCACAAAATCACCCACAACTTTGAACAAAGTTGGCCAATAAAATCCACAACTAAGAACTTTAGAAACCATCCTCGCCCTGCCATGATGGCCACCATAGGGAGAGGAATGCCAAGCCTCCAAGATACTCAATTGCTCTTCCTCTGGGACACACCTTCGGATCACACCATCCGTGCAAATCTTGAACAAGTACGGCTCATCCCAATAGAAGTCCAAACTATCTCGCTTGAGATTCTTCCTTTGGTTAGAAGAGAGCTAAAATGGGATTATACCAGTCACAAGGAAATTAGCAACATCGGCAAACCATGGCATATCATTCACTGACACCGAAAGAAGTTGTTCATCAGGAAATGAATCATTGATCTCTAGGCCATCACGAGGCCTCCCCTCCTACTCCAATCGGGACAAGTGGTCCGCCACTTGGTTCTCACGACCCTTCCGGTCCACAATCTCCAAATCAAACTCTTGAAGTAACAAGACCCATCGCATCAGTCTAGCTTTGGAGTCCTTCTTCATCATCAAGTACCAAAGTGCGGCATGATCAGTATGAATAATAACCTTAACACCCATAAGATACGGCCAGAATTTTTCCATTGCAAACACTATAGCCAAAAGTTATTTCCCGGTCACCGTGTAGTTCACTTAAGCATCATTCATTGTCTTGCTCGCATAGTACACCAGATGAAAAATTTTGTTCACTCTTTGATCCAAAACAGCCCCAACCGCAACATTGCTCGCATCACACATGAGCTCAAAGGGCAAGCTCCAATTAGGCGCGGTAATGATAGGAGTGGTGGTCAACTTATGCTTGAGAAGTTCAAATGCTTGCATACACTTTTCATCAAACACGAACTTAGCATCTTTTTCCAACAACTTGCACAAGGGATTCACTACCTTTGAAAAGTTTTTGATAAATCTCCGGTAGTGTCAAACCACCTTTTTTACACTCCCGAAGGTATATAAAGGGAGTTTTACCAATTTAAGTGACATTATTCGAAATGAGATTATTTATTTATTTTCAGAGTCGCCACTTGGAATAGTTTTGGTGTCCCAAATCACCGGTTTATTTTAAATCCCAAATCGAGGAAATTTCGACTTTCCTTTTGAAGTCTACGAACTAGAAATTCTAGATAAGGAATTCTGTTACCCGGGAGAAAGTGTTAGGCATTCCCGAGTTCCGTGGTTCTAGCACGGTTGCTTAGCGATTTATTCTTCGCTTAATTATTTAACTACTCATTTTAAGACCTATGTGCAACTATCCTTTTATCGCTTTTTAAAAAACTTGATTTATTCGTAATAAAAGAATTGAGTTATGTGTATGTATACTCTTTTCTTTTGGCACGTCGAAAATCATGTCACGTGAATGTGTCCATAATTAATAACGCTTTGTTTATTTTTTTAAAAAAAAATTGGTTGAGGTTGCGCGAACGCATACCTCGAGTCTTTTAAGAATTAAATTTGTAATTATGTTACGCGAACGTATACATAATCACAATACTAGCCTAAATCGAGCCTAAAGAAAACTACGATTATTTGATATTCGTTAAATCTAAATTATGAAACTAATGCAAGGGCCACGTATTTCGGGATTTGATTATTCAAGGTCGGTTAGTGTGTTCACATTTGGGGTTTAATTCAACAAGACTAAATGAACACGGGAAAAGATCTTAAAAATATTTTGGGGCACACAAAATGGCCCAGAAATCATAATTCTTGAGACCCAATGCAGGCGCTGATAGCAAAACAGCCCACGTTGGGCTTGGATTTTAAAACAAACCCAGTTGTGCATTGGCACAGGCTGGCCTGCCTACTTCTTTGCATTTTTAAACCATGGTATGCATAAATCAAGAGCTACAAAAAAACTTCTTTGCCCAGATTTAAAAGTTCGAATTTACAACCATACAATTGAAAGTTAACCATAATATAACTGTTTGCAAGCAGTAAACTATTCATGGCTAGACTCCAAATATATGATCCCTTTTTGTTCATGAGAACATACAATAAGGAATGGATGGCCCAGCTTTATAAAGTCAGGTCCAACTCAAACTTAAACATTGAAACATTCATCAAGCTTGAGGAAACGAGACATAAATACAAGAGTCATTTGGTCTTGAAATTGGGCCCTAAAGGCAGGGAGTGAAATTAGAATATAGGGCAGCCCAAATGTAAATTTCAGCAGGCTGCCTTGGCTTAAAATAAGCCCAAACCCAAAATATTCGAATCTCTGAAATTACAACAAATTCATGCAAAGCTATTCCCAGAACTGTACTTTAAACTTACCAAGCACACACGCTCAGGCACATTAATTGCAGCCTAGCTTGTGAAGCGTAAGTTTGATTCAACGTTTAGACAGTCCTAATATTACATAACTCTTAGTATTAAATAAAAACTTTACATTAATAAACAGCTCTGCTTTGCTGTTAAAACTTATGCTATTGTTTTCTTGAAACAAGTATGCAAAATGATAAACTAATCTAATACTAAGCTATTATAGTTTGATTGTATATTAACATGTAAATCCCACCTTAAAGCTTTCAAATCCAATTGATCCAACCAACTGGTGGTTGAACTAATAGACTACAACTCATGACCAAACAGCCAATAGAAAAAATGAAAAATAAAAACAGTATGTTGAGTAGAAGGAATCAGATGAAGGGGAGAAAGTAAGCATTATGAATAATACCAACTAAATGTTGTTTTAAGGCAAGGCTTTTTCTTTTAAAACATTTTCCTGCATACTGAAATGCATAGAAAGAAACATGTAAATCTGATGAAGAACAATGAACAACACATAAATTTCTATTATTGAAACATACAACCATACACACATAGTCATGAATAACTTCAGATTGCACAAACAAGTTCATTCTCATAGCTAGAGTGTAGTTACATACCTATAGATGATTCAAGAAAGACCAAATAAAGGTCACTAAAACAATTGAGCTTTCCCAAAAGGTAATGAGCAGCAGCAAACAGCAAACGACACCCAAATCACAACCAAGTTTATCCTTAAGAACCAAGAGACTTCAGCCAAGGAAAACCAGGAAAAGAACCTTCTACTTCAAATCATATTTTCAGCTTTTAAGAAAACCAAGGAGGAAAGTTTTTTCTAAATTTGAAACCCTAGTCTTTTCAGCAGAGTATGTCCTTTTCTTATCCAATATGAAATTTCAGAATAGTACAGCATCTTTTGACAGTTGTATGTCCTTTTCTTATCCAATATCAGCATTTTTGCTAAGGATAGGGACAATTGTCCTAAATACTAGAACCTTATAATTTTGGCTTAAGTAAAAATCCAATTTTACCCTTTAAGTTACTGCTTATTTCAATTTACCTAGACTCTTTTACCTCAAAATAAGTCCTTAAAGTTTCTATTGGTTTCCAAATCAAGCCAAACAAATCCAGAAAGCATTTAAGAGACTAAATTATCATGTTGAAACAAACCCTACTGATCTAATTCTAATTTAAAACTAACCCATTGATCCATAAAGGCTATTTATCTAATTAACCCTAAAGAACACTAAATTGAAACTATACTGGTAACAGAAACAAAGTGAATAAATTATCTAACCTGATTAAAGACTTGAACCTAATCATGAAAGAAAAATAGGAACCTAATTAATCTAAACTCATGAGATTCAGGCATGTTTTTATCAATTAAATACCATACTGAAACATGAAGAAGAAAAGAGCAATCAGGCTATCTGTACCTCTAACATTAACCCTAATTAATATAATGCAATCAAAAATAAACTACAATATGCTTTAATTGACATATGAAAACAATTCATAATAAGCTCTAGATTAACATGATATCAAACCAAACTTAAAGTCTAGTTAAAACAATGCATTCACACTAAAAATAACTGAAAGTGCTAATTATTCTAATAAGCTAGATTAATCTTGAACTAATACTAAATCAGTTAAACCTAATGAAACTTGAACAAACAAACTGGAGTAACTAATGCATTCTAGAACAAGAATTCTTAACTAAACAAACAAATTTCCCAAACTAAAAATCAAAGTACGAAGAACACTGACTCGATATTTGAAAAGGAAAGAAGGAGGAAAGAAAGAAAGGAGAAAAGAGCTTGGCAGAAGCTTACCATTGTGACTTGGAAACGACAGAAGCTTTGGAGTCGAACCTTGCTTTGACCAATAGAGGTCTTTTCCCTCAAGGGATCCAGCTCTGCATGGTTTTGACTCCTTAAGAGAAAAGACTTCTGGGAGCCTAAACTTGACGGAAAAGAAAATTAACGAAGCTTTGGGGTCGATTTGAGGAGATTAGGATTTTTGGTTTGAATCTTAGATCCAAGATTTGAGCCATTTGGTGGGATTCGAAGAAAATTGGTTGGGGATTTAGGATGAGAAGAGGACGAAGATCCCATGGCATTTATTTGGGGATTTTTGTGTGACTTAGGGTTTTGGACGGCTTCTTCGATTCAAGATTCAAAGAGCTCAGCGGGGATTCGAAGAAAGCTAATTGGATATTAAGAATGAGGAGGTGAAGGGGAATTCAGGGTGTAAATTTGGGGTCGATTGGACCACCGGAACCGCCGTGAAGCGATTTCCGGTGGGTGGTTTGCGGTGGAGACGGTGAGGGTTTCATGGTGGCTAGGGTTTGGATGTTGAGAGAAGGGAGACGAAGTGAGAGAGGGAGGGTCTGATGGGGGTAGGTCTCTTCGGACAGTTATATAGAGAAGTACAAAGCAGTTCCGAGCCGTTGGATGATGAAGATCCAACGACTGTGATGAAATGAGGCAAAAACGGGGTCGTTTTGGGGTTTAATGGGGTGGACCGGTTTAAATCAAATTTGGGCCTGGTTCTGGAGACGGGTTTGGGCTGATTCGAGCCAAATTCTGGGCTCTTTTTGGGGGTCCAATTTCGGAAAATAGACCCCTTTTCTTTTATTTTCAAAATCTTTTCTTTCTTTCTTTCTTTTTCTTTTAATTAAAAATCCTAATAATTAAAATGAATCCTAAATTACCTAGAATATGAAAAAAATTAAACTAATTAATTAATTACAAAATTATAAAAGCTACTTAATCCTAAAGAGAAAATCAATAAAAAGGATAAAAATGTAGAAATTGGTCCCTTTTTGTGATTTTCATTTTTAATAAAACAAATAATTAATTTATTAATCCTAAAAAATATAAAAATAAATCCTGAATGCAATGCATGATATTTTGGTATTTTCTTTATTTAAATAAAACTTAAACATGCACAAAAATGCAAATACTTAAATAAAAATCCTACAAAAATCCCTAAAATATTAAATAATTAAAAGAAGAAACCTAATTATTGGAATTTTGTAGGACTAACCCATGTGGGGCAAAAATCATGTGCTCACAACTGCCCCTCTTTGCTCGGAGACACGGAGGGTTTTCGAGCAAAGATAAAAAGAGCAATTATGAGGGATTTTTGCCCGTTTGAAACCCCATGAGAAGCATTTTTTTAAAAGAGTCTGACCGAACCTTGCTTTAAAGATTGCCTACATATCCTTGGCTATAAAGGAATCAGGTCAGTGTACTTCTGGAAGTTTTGGTAGCTGGGACTACCAAGAAAGCTGTGATTCCACTGTTGTTGCTGCTTGCTGAGCTCCTTATTACACAAAAAATGAAAGTAAAAATCTAAGCTAGCTAAACCTATCAACTACGAGTTACAAGATTCCTATCTATAAATCTCTTGAGGCTTGATCTTGAGTCTTAGCTGGTCCTTGCTGTGGACTTCGATCTGAATCTTGATGCTCGTCAACTGTAGGTGCTGGTTCTTTCTTCAGCTTTGGGTCAAGGCGGGACATGCGAAGCTTGTGACTTCAATCATATCTTGGGCAGTTCGCATCTTTCTCCGCTTTAACCTTTTGAATCCACTTCTTTTGTTCTTTTCCTTCTTTTCTTTATTCTGGATTGAGACTCATTCTTTTGGTCATCTCGAATTCTGTGCCTCGAGGCAAAACCTGCCTAGACACCGAAAACAAACAAACGAACGAAATTTTTCTGCCCCAGTTTTTACTAGGAATATTTCATGAGTTATTTGCAACTAAAATCTACATTATTTCTCTATTAAAAACAATAAAATAAGGATTGTGTGTTTAAGAGGAAAGATTACGGAATGGAGGCCCTATGTCTAAAATCTCAACTCAGGGATTGGAGCCCTAATGTTGGTAAAAAGTGACTAGGGAATGGAGGCCCTATGTTTAAAAACTCAACTCAGGGATTGGAGCCCTAATGTTGGCAAAAGGCGACTAGGGAATGGAGGCCCTATGTCTAAAACCTCAACTTAGAGATTGGAGCACTAATGTTGGTTAAAGGCGACTAGGGAATGGAGACCCTATGACTAAAAACTCAACTCAGGGATTGGAGCCCTAATGTTGGTAAAAGGCGACTAGGGAATGGAGGCCCTATGTATAAAACTCTCAACTCAGGGATTGGAGCCCTAGTGTTGGCAAAAGGTGACTAGGGAATGGAGGCCCTATGTCTAAAAATTCTCAACTTAGGGATTGGAGCCTTAATATTGGCAAAAGGCGACTAGGGAATGGAGGCCTTATATCTAAAAAATCTCAACTTAGGGATTGGAGCCCTAATGTTGGCAAAAGGCGACTAGGGAATGGAGGCCCTATGTCTAAAAACTCAACTCAGGGATTGGAGCCCTAATATTGGCAAAATGCGACTAGGGAATGGAGGCCCTATGTCTAAAAATTCAACTCAAGGATTGGAGCCCTAATGTTAGTAAAATGCGACTAGGGAATGGAGGCCCTATGTCTAAAACTCTCAACTCAGGGATTGGAGCCATAGTGTTGGCAAAGGGTGACTAGGGAATGGAGTCCCTATGTCTAAAAAATCTCAACTTAGGGATTGGAGCTTTAATGTTGGCAAAAGGCGACTAGGGAATGAAGGCCCTGTATCTAAAAAATCTAAACTTAGGGATTGGAGCCCTAATGTTGGCAAAAGGCGACTAGGGTATGGAGGCCCAATGTCTAAAAACTCAACTCAGGGATTGGAGCCCTAATATTGGCAAAAGGCGACTAGGGAATGGAGGCCCTATGTCTAAAAATTCAACTCAAGGATTGGAGCCCTAATGTTGGTAAAAGGCGACTAGGGAATGGAGGCCCCATGTCTAAAAAATCTCAACTCAGGAATTGGAGCCCTAATGTTGGTAAAAAGGCGACTATGGAATGGAGGCCCTATGTCTAAAAACTCTCAACTTAGGGATTGGAGCCCTAATGTTAGCAAAAGGCGACTAGGGAATGGAGGCTCTATGTCTAAAAACGTATCTCAGGAATTGGAGCCCTAATGTTGGTAAAAAGGAGACTAGGGAATAGAGGCTCTATGTCTAAAAAAATTTCAACTCAGGGATTGGAACCCTAATGTTGGTAAAAGGCGACTAGGGAATGGAGGCCCTATGTCTAAAACTCAACTCAGGGATTGGAGCCCTAATGTTGGCAACAAGGCGACTAGGGAATGGAGGCCCTATGTCTAAAAACTCAACTTAGGGATTGGAGCCCTAATGTTGGTAAAAGGCGACTAGGGAATGGAGTCCCTATGTCTAAAAAAAATCTCAACTCAGGGATTGGAGCCCTAATGTTGGTAAAAGGTGACTAGGGAATGGAGGCCATATGTCTAATAACTCAACTCAGGGATTAGATCCCTAATGTTGGTAAAAGCATAAAAGATTGAGGTTGGGAGTCCCAAGCTAACATTTTTTTTTCAATTTTCATTTTTCAATAAAATGCGGGAATGAAACTTGGAGTGAACTTCCCTTATTTGAAGTGGTTGTTGCGGCAAGCTGTTTCTAGCTCTTGCGTATCTTTTCCCTTTCGGCTGCACCTGCTTCTCACACGGTTGCTTTGGGTTGCACCTATTTCAACTTTTCAAACAAAGAACAATTGATAGTTTGAAACGGTGGTTGGTTTTGTGGACTTTATTGTTTTTGATCACTTGGTCTTGGTTCAACTCTTTTGGTTGGAACCTCTGCTGCTTTGCTGGCTTTTCCGAAAATTGATCTTTATCCTAAAACCGAGGAACTCAACTTTTCAAAACTTCTCATGACGGCTTATAGGCCTTGGCCCTTTCATTTTATTCTGCCTCTAGGGGATTTGACTTGGGATTTCTTTTCATTTTTAATAAACTCCTATTTCAAAGCATCAGTTATCATGGCCAGTCAGGATCGACTTGATGCACTTGCTAAGGCTGGGTACTTTTATTTGGACTTGGCTTTTATTAAGCAGAACCCTGTAAAACCAATCTTGCCACCTTTTCTTTACATTAGATTCGGAACAAAGTTAGATCGAAAGGGATTCAAGGAAAAGTAAACAAAGGACAGGAAAATGAATTTAAGGAGAAGTGTCCCTTTCGGGGAAGAAGAAACGGACTTATCATGGATGCATGCAGACTTCAAATAGACATGACATGCTTCTTGTACTGGATACCCGATCCGTACAACTAATCCGACTTCTCACATACCCATTGCGATCCGTGTTTTTTAAACTGAGGAAACTTGCCAGGACCCTTTCAGTACTAGTGGTGGTGAGGGGTTCTTTCTTTTCGATCAACGACACCCTTTTCGGGTTTTCGCCAATCGACCTCTCTCATTTCTCTTCTCATCATCGCCTTATAGTGCTCTTTTACGAGTTTTTACTAATAAGACTCTCTCAATTTATTTCTCTCATCTTGATTGCACTGGACCAAAAGACCACGTTCTCCGATTTTGAAAAACCTTTTGCCGATTGATCGGAAGGACTTGAATCAGGTTTGGGTAAAAAGAACTTAGATCGAATTACAACTTTGGAACCGTTCGGGTGGGATCATCACCAAATCATTATAACATCTGCCCCAATTTCACTTTTGTGGGGAAATTGGATTTTTTTTTGGTGTGACTGAACCCCAGAGAGAGGCTGCCTACGTATCCTTTCGGAATCATGTCGAACGTAGTTCAGGGAAAACATTTTTGTTTGTTTTTTACAAGCATCCATGGGTTCCAAAGAGGGGAATGAAATAAAAGTAACCTGCTCAAAAGGGTTAGCCAAGGAGTGTATGGTGTAGAGAGAATGAAAGCCTTCGTCATCCCAATCAAACAATGTTGTCATTGCAGAAAGATTAGACATAGTACCTCTTGACTGCATTTGCATTTACAGCTGCTTCGGGATCATTTCCTTCAATGTCTCCCAAGCACACTGCTCATCTTGGCAATATCTTTCTGATGATGTATGGGCCTTTCCAATTGGGAGAAAATTTCCATTTTGCCTCCTAATGATGCGGAGAATACGCCTCAAAACGAGTTGCCCCACTTCAAAATTTCTAGGCCGCACTTTCTTGTTGTAGGCACGGGCCATTATTTGTTGATACAACTGCCCGTGGCAAACTACGACCATCTTTTTTTTGTCAATCAGGGTCAACTATTCCAAACGGGTTTTGACCCACTCACTGTCTTTGATTTCAGCTTCAACAATGATCCGAAGAGAAGGGATCTCGACTTCTGCGGGTATTACGGCTTCAGTTCCATAAACCAAAAGATACGGGGTTGCTCCGATTGATGTGGGCACAGTAGTGCGATAGCCCAACAATGCAAAGGGTAACTTTTCATGCCACTGCCTAGAACTTTGGATCATCTTTCTCAAAATCTTTTTGATGTTTTTGTTTGCTGCTTCGACGACACCATTGGCTTTAGGGCGATAAAGAGTAGAATTCCAATGCGTTATCTTGAATTGTTCGCATATCTCTCGCATCAAATGACTATTCAAGTTTGCAGCATTGTCCGTGATAATAGTTGCGGGGATACCGAAATGGCAGAAAAGATTGGAGTGCACAAAATCTACCACAGCTTTCTTGGTGATAGATTTGAGAGTGATTGCTTCAACCCATTTAGTAAAATAGTCGATGGCGACCAGTATGAATCTGTGCCCATTTGAGGCTATTGGCTCGATTGTCCCAATAAAGTCCATGCCCTAGGCAACGAATGGCCAGGGCGCTAACATGGGATGCAATTCCGTGGGAGGTGCATGAATCAAATCACCGTGCACTTGACACTGATGACACTTCCGAACAAAATTGAAGCAGTCTCTTTCCATGGTCATCTAGTAATAGCCTACTCGGAGGATTTTTTTCGCCAAAACATACCCGTTCATGTGGGGTCTACACACTCCTGAGTGCACTTCATACATGATTCTTCCAGCCTCTTCGGTATCAACATATCTTAACAAGTTGAGATCCGGAGTCTTTTTGTACAAGACATTGCCGCTCAAGAAGAAACCACTTGCGTGCCATCTAATGGTTCTCTTTTGGTATCCACTGGCTTGCTCGTGGTATTCTTTGGTTTTCAAAAATCTTTTGATGTCATGATACCATGGCTGAACATTTGGTTCTGCCTCAACCGTATTATAGTAGTCGTGCCTTTCCCTGATTTGGATTTCCAAGGGATTAATGTGGGCATTGCCTGGGTATAGCAGCATCGAGCCCAAAGTGGCAAGTGCATCAGCTAGTTCATTATGGCAACGAGGGATGAATATGAACTCTATCGACTTGAATCGCTTGCCAAGTTCTTCCACATGTTGCTTATAAGGAATAAGCTTGACATCTCGGATTTCCCATTCTCCTTGAGCTTGTCGCATAATCAAATCTGAATCTCCCATGATCACTAGCTCTTCGACATCTTGGTCGATTGCCATGTTCATACCCATAATGCAAGCTTCATACTTGGCAGTGTTGTTTGTGCAGAATAGCCAAAGCCTGGCTATGGCCGGATAATGTTGACCATTGGGTGCGATCAAAATGGCCGCAATTCCAACACCTTTTTGCGTTTACCGCTCCATCAAAGAACATTTTCCAAGCATTGGTGTCCTCGGATATTGCCTCAAGTGAATTTAGCTCTTCATCAGGGAAGTAGGTATTCAAAGGTTGGTATTCATCATCAACTGGGTTTTCAGCCAAGTGATCTGCTAATGCCTGGGCTTTCATTGTCGTGCGAGTGACGTAGACTATGTCAAATTCAGTGAGCAAGATCTGCCACTTTGCTAACCTCCCAGTGGGCATTGGTTTATGGAATATGTACTTTAAAGGGTCCAACCTAGTATTGAGGTAGGTGGTGTAGGCCAGCAGGTAATGCCTCAGCTTCTGAGCAACCCAAGTTAAAGCGCAGCAAGTTCTTTCCAACAACGTATATTTGGCCTCGTAGCTTGTGAACTTTTTCTTAAGTAGTAGATTGCATGTTCCTTCCTTCCGGTCACATCATGTCGTCCAAGGACACATCCAAAAGAATTCTCCAAGACTGTCAGATATAAGAAAAGAGGCCTTCCTGGTTCAGGCGGGACCAATACTGGCGGGTTTGACAAGTATTCTTTGATTTTGTTAAAAGCTTCTTCACACTCGCCTGTCCCTTTAATTGTTACGTCTTTCTTTAACAGTTTGAAAATGGGTTCACATATGGATGTCAACTGGGCAATGAATCGGCTGATGTAGTTCAATCTTCCGAGCAAATTCATAACATCTTTCTTGGTTCTTGGAGGAGGCAAATCTCGAAAGGACTTTATCTTGGTTGGGTCTAACTCGATGCCCCTCCGACTGACTATGAATCCCAAAAGTTTGCCAGATGGAACCCCGAATGCACATTTGGCTAGATTCAGCTTCACATCATATTTACACAGTCGCTCAACGAATTTTCTCAAATCCCGCACATGGTCATCTTGAGTCTTGGACTTGATGATCACGTTGTCCACATACACCTCTATATCTTGGTACATCATATCATGGAAAATGGTGGTCATGGCTCTCATGTAGGTTGCCCCGGCATTCTTCAGACCAAAAGGCATGACCCTGTAGCAATAGGTTCCCCAAGGTGTTGTAAACATTGTCTTCTCTACATCTCCCTCATCCATTAGGACTTGATGATACCCAGCTTAACAATCCACAAAAGACTGTACCTCATGTTTGGCATAGTTGTCAATGAGGATATGTGGATGTTTGGCAAAGGGAAATTATCCTTAGGACTTGCTTTGTTCAGATCCCTGTAATCCACACACACTCGGGTTTTCCCGTCTTTCTTTGGCACTGGAACTACATTGGCTAACAAAGTGGTGTATCGAACCACTCGGATCACCCACGCTTTCAACTGTTTTGTGACCTCTTCTTTAATCTTGTCACTGATATCAGTTTTAAACTTTCTCTGCTTTTGCTGAACAGGGGGATAATCACGATAAGTTGGCAACTTATGAACCACCAAACCAACATTGAGTCCTGGCATGTCGTCATATGACCAAGTAAACACATCTTTGAACTCAAACAAAAGTTGGACCAAAGCAATCCTAGTCCTTTCATTTGCGTGAATGCTTATCATGGTCTCTTGGACCTCTTCTGAATTACCCAAATTTACTGGCTTAGTATCATTTAAGTTTGGCTTTGGTTTATTCTCAAATTGCTCCAATTCTCGATTTATTTCCCTAAAACCTCTTCTTCATCATAGTCTGGTTCTTGGTTCATTATTTCATAGTTAGACAGCGTGTTTGGATATGGGCATGAAGTCCGCAAGCATGTCATATTATTTAAAGCTGCATTATTAGAACTGAAAGAAGAAATAAAGAGAAATAACAAAAATTAGAAGCAATAAAAAAAGATGAACGATGAAATATTGATTTCATTTCAGGGTTTACATTGGAAATTAAAAGACAATAAACTAAAGAAAACATCCGAGTTACACCCCGGAATAACTCGTGATGTAAAGAAAGTGGTAGGACAGGTCTACCGGGACTCCTGCCTGATTGGGAATGGCGTAGCCTTCCAATTCTGCAGTTTGGCATTAGGTCCCATGTACAGCACCTCAGCGGTGCTTGCGCCTTCCCCTGGTTGAACCATGTGGGCTTCATACAGTATCTTCCTCATGGCCCCACAGATTTCTTTGATTTCTTTGGCCGTAAAGGCCTTATCTTCCTCTTCCTCATTGTATTTCGGCTTGACAAATGTTCTGTACAGATGCAGCACCGGCTGAGGCAAGACTCAACCATCATTCTTTCTAACATCTGCCCATCTTACATCAGCTGGAGTGGGTCGGAAGCCTACCCCAAAGAACTTTTCACTGGCGGTTAGGGTGATAGGTTCAGCTACTCCTTGCAATGATTTCCCAAGCCCCTTCCCAGGTTTGTAGCCATGCCTGATCCTTTCTTTAGCCACCATGATTGATGCATTAGAAAGGAAGGGTTGGGGGCAAGGGTCTCCTTCTTCGTACTGGTCTTCGACCACGATTTCAAAGGCCTGATAGACTATGTGCTCACTCCCTTCTCTTGCTTCAAGACATGGGACTAATGGGTCCCAATAAATTGATTTCCCATCTTCCCCGTGGACCACAATCTCTTGATCCTCATGCTCGAACATCACCATCTGGTGAAGAGTAGAGGGTACATCCCCCGCTGCATGAATCCACGGCCTCCCCAAAAGAAAGTTGTAGGATGTGTCCATGTCCAGAACCTGGAAGGTTACTTCAAAGTCTAATGGGCCGATAGTCAGAATTAGATCAATCTCTCCAATTGTGTACCTTTTGATACCATCGAAGGCATGTACACAGACATTGTTGGGTCGGATTCTTTCGGTACCGATTTCCATACATTGCAGAGTTGAGAGTGGACAAATTTCTACCCCAGAGCCTCCGTCAAACATAACCCTTTTCACGTAGTACCCTTCACATTGGACTGTCAGGTGTAGGGCTTTGTTATGTGTAGCCCCTTCTGGGGGCAAGTCATTTTTGCTGAAGGAGATCTGGTTGATTGCGAAAAATCTTTCTGCCATTCTCTCCAACTGCTCTACAGAAGTCTCAACAGACGCATATGCTTCGTTAAGGGTCTTGATCAATACCTTTTGATGTTTGGTGGAGTTCATCAACAGAGATAACAAGGAGACTTGTGCGGGAGATTTTCGAAGCCGGTCGATCACCTCATAATCTACCATTTTCATTTTTTGAAAGAAGGCCTCCACTTCTTCGGCACTCACGGGTTTCTTAGATGGGAAGTGCTTTCTAGTGGCGTTGTTTACCTCTTCCAAATTGAAATACTTTTCAACCGGGTTATTATCTTGAACTTCTCTTGAGATTTCTTTGCCCTTATATGTCACCACTGATTTGTTGTAATTCCATGGCACAGCGGCCAATAACCACGGGCTCACTCAGCCTTGGTGGATTAATTGGCCCCCGCATCACATAAGCTCCCTTGAGCACATATATTTGGGTTGTCTTGTTCAGCTCGAATCTCCTGGGAGGACTCAAAGTCATCTGCTTTTCTTTGCAGCCTCGAGGGACATAGAGAATAACATCTTTGGGAGACGTTGCCCCAGTTTCAATTTCAATTTTCTACTCTGACTTTGGAGGGGTGGTTTTGTTCTTTTTCTCCCCTTTGTCTTGTTTTGGGGAAGCTTTGTATTTCTTTTCTATATCAGCGATGGAAATGATGGCCTTCAACGCTGGGTAAAATTCCTTATCCTCACAAATCATTCCGATTATCGGCCCGTTGTTGTAGGCTGGCAATGGGTTGTTAGTCACATTGGGAATATTTTCATCCCTTAGCACTATATTCCTTTGTTCTATCAAGTTCTTCATGGCTCTCTTCAGAGTTCAGCAATCATCCGTGTTGTGCCCTTCTTCCCCTGAGTGATAGTCGCATTGGGTACCAGCTCTGTAAGCGGGTGATGCTGGGTTCTGTCTGGTTTGGGGAACGGGCTGCAACAAACCCATCTGAACAAGTTTGGGGAATAAGCTGGAATAGGATTCACCGATGGGTGTGAAGTTTAGCCTTTTGGGTGGTTCACGAGGTTGGAAATTGTTTTGTGGAGGCCGGGGGTTGTAGTGGTTTTAGTAAGGAGGCTAGTTTCTAGGAGATGGAGATTGGTTCTGGTTGACTTGTTGTTGTGGCCGGACATAAGGTTGAGCATTCATGACCGTGTATGGCTGAGGAGCATAGGCCACATCCTGGTGGGGGTAATAGTGTTGTGGGGTCCTTTCTGAGAAAAGGGATCTAGGAGTACGGTGTTTTCTTGCACCTGACGCTGCCATGGATGTTTCTTCCTTTTTCTTGCCCTTCGCTACTCCTCCAGACCCACCCTGAATGGCTTGAGAGGTAGCTCTGATAGCGTATTGGCTTAGAATTCTACCCGTTTTCAAACCATTTTCAACTATTTCGCCAATCTTGATGGCTTTAGCGAATGGTTTACCCATTGCGGACATCATATTTTGGAAGTAGTCAGCTTCCTAAGGCTTGGAGGAAAACTGTGACCATTTCAATCTCGTCCATCGGAGGCTTTACCCTGGAGGCCTGCTCACGCCATTTAACTGCTTACTCTCTGAAGCTTTCCGAGGATTTCTTCTTCAAGTTTGTTAATGAGTTCCTATCTGGAGTAATATCAATGTTGTACTAGAACTGCTTGATGAAATCTCTAGCAAGATCATCCCAGATGTGCCAGTGGATATATCTTGGTCCATGTACCACTCAAATGTGATGCCAACCAGACTTTCTCTGAAATAGGCTATGAGGAGTTCTTCCTTTCCACAGGCTCCTCTCAGCTGGTTGCAATATCTCTTGAGATGAGCAGTAGGATCACAGTGCCCATCATACTTCTCAAATTTTGGGGTTTTGAATCCCAATGGTAGATGCACATGAGGGAACATACATAAGTCAGCATAGGATACACTTTTCTGTCCACTCAAGCCTTGTAGGCTTTTGAGACTCTGTTCCATACTCCTCATCTTCCTCGCAATCTCTTCTTGCTCAAGAGTTTTGGTGGCCTTTTCTTGCCCCGCAGTGAACTCATATTGGGGTGGTTGAGAGTAAGTATAGGTGGGAAACTGTGCAGGTTCCAGTGGGAAAGATGGTGTTTGGAAGGTGAAGGATGATGGGTCAAAGCTGGGCCTGGGCAGCGTAGGTTGTGTAGTAGCTGAGCATGGCGGAGTAGTGAAAATATTTGAAGCTGCTCCTGAAGCTAACACCTGGAGGCGAACCTCAGAAGGTGTTCCAACAAAGTGGGCCGAGATGGTAGGATATCCGAAGTGGGGTATTGGGGTGACTGATCGAAATATTGGAGGTTCCACCTACCCTAGGAAAATGCTCAGGAAATCCGGGGATTACACTTGGTGGCTCTCTTCCGTTTGACCAAGCGTCCCATATTTCCAACATGCAGAGACGCAGTAACCTATTTTCCTCGGCAGCCGCCGATTCTGAAGTCGGGATGCCCGAGATCGGACTCTCATCCGTGATAGGAACTATTGGTAGTGTGATTTCTAAAGACATTTCAATGCTATCTTTCGACCTTGTGAAGTATGGATGCGAAGCCAGACTACCACAAAACCAACAACCTTATTATAGAACCTGGACTTGACAATAGACAACCAACTAGTTAGTTTGAAACAAATAACACATAGGAAATCGCACGTTGGGATGTGATGCACCTATACAGTTAAACGTGTTTCTACATGTTTTGCAACGGTTGCATGTTTCATCCCAGTTTTGCTTATTTTTCCCCAATTTTCTCCTCTTGCCTCATCGGTTATTCCTTATTTCCCTCTTTTCTCTTTCCTTTCTCTCCTTTTTCTATTTTTGGTTTTTCTTTGACTCTCCTTTCTTTCTTTTTGTTTTTTCTTATGGTTTTTTCCCTCTTTTATTTAAATTGTTTACAAAAACATGACCGGATCCGATGAGAATTGCCTACGTATCATGACGCCGCACGAATTAGATCATAACGTAGTTCAAGAAGTAAATGCAAAAAATAAAAGAACAATTTTTGTGGGTTTTTTTTCAATTTTTCATTAATACAACTTTACTGAATTACAAAAAGACTCAAAACATACCTTTTCTAGGACTTTAAGATTCAAGACATGCCTTTTCTAGGAATTGAAAACAAACTCGAAATATGAAAATACAGACTCGGAAAAAGGAAGAAAATACAATCGAGAAAACATCAGTGCCTCCAATCCTGCCCTAGGAACACCAACCGGTCTTGCCGCGGGCCTACTTGCCATGTCATCTTGGAGCCGATAGAGTTCTTCCATTATCTGACGGACGAAGATCATTACAGTGTCAAAAAACATGGATCTTGTCATATCCTCACACGCACTGCATTTCATGGTGATGTAGTCAACAATCCTTCGAACCCTCTCTCTTATGATGTCCTTCTCTTGCAACAAACGGTCAATCTGACAGGATCTAGCCTCTAAGACCTGGGTGGTAGCATGATTTTGCTCTTGCAAACATTGTAAGTCCTCTTCCAACTGTGCCATTAAGGCGTAACAATGTTCTCTCTCGACCTTAAAATTTTTGGCTTGTTTAGCCATTTCACCTTCGAGGTTGCCAATCGCCTTTTCCCAACCTGTGACCCCTCTTTCATATCTTTCTTTCATCTGTTGAATGAAAGTTGCACGCCCTTCGGCATTTTTAGCCAACCTCGTTCGTGCTTTTGCTAGTTCAGGCTCAGCTTTCTGCAGGTCATCTTCATAGTCATGCACATTTTGAGTAAGGTTATAAATGAACCTTTCATCTTTCCTACTTCAGCCCGGATTCTTAGCTGTTATTTTTAGCTGTCGAACCTGGGCCCTGAGAGATTCATTTTCTCGAACCAATCTTCTCATCTCACCCTCGGCCTCTTATGCCTGTAAATCATTGTTGAAAGTGACATTTCTCAACTCTTCTCGCAGATCATAGATGGTGGCATGATATTCCTTTTCCTTTTCCCCCCAGGCTAACCTTTCCTGAATTTTGTCATCAAAAGCCTGATCATGGGGCCTTTTGGCGGGCCTCACAGGTTCGGGCTCGGGCTCCGGCTCATTGTACACATAAAAACTCCTTTCAAACCAAGTAGCATAATTGGGATCAACTTCGCCCTTAGCTGGGTCTAGTACCTGGGTGTTACTTTTTAGATACCGACAACAATTCCAGTCTCTTTGAACTAAAGCCTCGGGTATCATTGTTTATGGGTGTAGTTCAATGATTTGAGTACTTAGGTCTGCCTCTTCGGGTACCACCTGATATCTTCCTAGTTGTCTCAAAACTCCTTATGGTGCATATGGTTGTATACTTCTCGCTCCCATCATCATCAAGTAGCCCTTTGAAGAGGTCATGTAGATGATTTCTATTATTGGGAGCCATCCTATGGTCCATTCAATTTGATCTGCTCTCAATTTTCTCAAATAGGAAGCCCATGCTTCAAACCCTTCCGGTGGTTTGTAATCTTCCACCCTTTCCTCATACTTTTTGATGAAATTGTTCCCGTCTAAAGCATATCACATGAACTTAGGATGACAGCGAAGGTGTTCGATCATCCACATCTGAAGAAGAATATTGCAGCCTTCGAAAAATTGACCCCCAGATTTGCACAAGGTTAATGCCCAGTAAATGTCGCCAGCACTAATGGTACAAGTGTGTAATATTTTTTGTAGACGAGGACCTGTGCGATTCTGGCCATACCAAGGTCTATTGTACCCTCAGAATTCGAAAATACCATGATTCCCAGAAATGCCACGATGAAAGCAATCCGTCGATGAATTTTCCATATGCTCTTGTACTGTTTGTTACTCAACCCCTTCTCATGTGTTTCAAACTCGGCCAAGCGTCCAAACCTGAAATACAAGAAGTATAAAGCACAACCCCTTTGCTCGCGCAGTCCTTGCTCATTTGTTTGCTAATTTTTAAAAGATCGAAAAATTTGTGCACTGAGGGAGCCCTGGGGAATATGAGCTGCTGCTTTCTTAACTCTTGGCCGAAATCAATATACCCAACTATTTCTTCTAGAGTGGGTGTGAGCTCAAAATCTGAGAAACGGAAACATTGTGAACGGGATCCCAAAAGGTTACCAAAGCCTTAATTAAATCCTCTCGTGTCTTGATGTGCATGATGTCTACCAAGGGACCCAACTTCTCTTTTACCCAAACTTGGCCATCTTCATCAATCACACTACCACTTATGTAGCTGCATCCGAGCCCTTTCTATGACAACTTGCGATGATTCCTGGACGGTATTCATTTGTACCTATGGAGGGTTAAGGTTAGGGTTGACTCTTGTGGACTTTCTTTGCAAAACAAGTTTTTTTCTAAGAAAAAATCAATGGATAAGGCCCCCTTTTATTTCTATGTCAGCAAGAAATGGTCGTTTTTGCAAACGTGGCCCCTTCAAAATTCCAAACGAATTTTAAGGCCGAGGGATAGGTATTTTATTGGAAAAGACACCTTTTGCATGTTCCTTTCGAAAATAGCCTTTCGACAATTGGAATATAATTTAAAGCTATTTCGGGGAGAAACGACTTAAATACAATCGAAGCCGGGTCGGCATATTGTTTTGACCAAAGCCCTGAAACACCTTTTTATTTTATTATTTGGTAAAATGAGGCCGAACCTTATGTGGGTTGCCTACGTATCCCATATCCGGTGAGAATCAGTTATGCGTAGTTCGGGTAGTTTTGATATTTGACTCACTCTTTCTGAAATACATTTTCCTTTCTTTTTTTTTTTCAATAATTCGGCAGAGTTTCGGGATATTTCAAATACTGAGATTTTTAGAAACCGAGTAAATTTTCTATCCTACATCACTCTTGGTTTTTCTCGTTATTAACCGGTCAACATGCAAGCCAAAATAATTAAATATTCACATAGCACGTAGGGTGCATCATGATGGTCTTTATTTTGGGTACACCTGTCCTAGACGGACCCAACCCCTGTGTTGAGTCCCCAAGGTCAAATGCACATGATGCAAATAATCGTTCCTACTAGGGATTTGACATGAGGTTGCATTATTCTAGGTTTAAAACCTGGGGTTTGTGGTCTAGACTTGGGTTATCCGAGCGGACAACTGGGGCCGAAGAGGGGGCAACGCACTGGGAGCACTAAAGTCTAACCAGCCTTGTTGCTGGCCCAACCTCGATCTATTTGGTATAATTTCTATAGAAAAAGTGGGTCACGCGAACGTGTGCACCATTTTTAGAAGACTCAGAAGGAAGGCGTAAGAAGACATTTAAATACAGTTCAAGTAATATCAAAGCGGTAAATGGCAATTAGCACATTAAGTCCACAAAATACAGTAATATCAACAATAAAGCCAAATAAAAATTGCATTAACAAGCTCGAATTTTTGAACCTTGAACCAGAGATTCTAGGTTCTTGTCCCCAGCGGAGTCGCCAGAGCTGTCACACCTCCTTTTTTACACACCTGAAGGTATATAAGGGGAGTTTTTCAAATTTAATTGACATTATTCGAAATGAGATTATTTATTTATTTTCAGAGTCGCCACTTGAAATAGTTTTGGTGTCCCAAATCACCTGTTTATTTTAAATCCCAAATTGAGGAAATTTCGACTTTCCTTTTGAAGTCTGCGAACCAGAAATTCTAGATAAGGAATTCTGTTAACCCGGGAGAAGGTGTTAGGCATTCCCGAGTTTTGTGGTTCTAGCACGGTTGCTTAGCGATTTATACTTGGCTTAATTGTTTAACTACTCATTTTTAAGACCTATGTGCAATTATCTTTTTATCGCTTTTAAAAAAACTCTATTTATTCGTAATAAAAGAATTGAGTTACGCGTACGTATACTCTTTTCTTTTGGCACATCGAAAATCATGTCACGCGAACATGTCCATAATTAATAACGCTTTATTTATTTTATTAAGAAAATTTTGGTTGAGGTTGCACGAACGCATACCTCGAGTTTTTTAAGAATTAAATTTGTAATTATGTTACGCGAACGTATACGTAATCACAATACTAGCCTAAATCGAGCCTAAAGCAAACTACGAGTATTTTATATTCGTTAGATCTAAATTATGAAACTAATGCAAGGGCCACATATTTAGGGATTTGATTATTCAAGGTCGGTTAGTGTGTTCACATTTGGGGTTTAATTCAACAAGACTAAATGAATACGGGAAAAGATCTTAAAAATATTTTGGGGCACACAAAATGGCCCAGAAATCAGAAATCTTGAGACCCAATGCAGGCGCTGATAGCAAAACAGCCCACGTTGGGCTTGGATTTTAAAACAAACCCAGTTGTGCATTGGCACAGGCTGGCCTGCCTACTTCTTTGCATTTTCTAAACCATGGTATGCATAAATCAAGAACTACAAAAAAAACTTCTTTGCACAGATTTAAAAGTTCGAATTTACAACCATACAATTGAAAGCTAATCATAATATAACTGTTTGTAGACAGTAACTATTCATGGCTAGACTCCAAATATATGATCCTTTTTTGTTCATGAGAATATACAATAAGGAATGGATGGCCCAGCTTTATAAAGTCAGGTCCAGCTCAAACTTAAACAATGAAACATTCATCAATCTTGAGGAAACAAGACATAAATTCAAGAGCCATTTGGTCTTGAAATTGGGCCTTAAAGGTAGGGAGTGAAATTAGAATGAAGGGCAGCCCAAATGTAAATTTCAGCAGGCTGCCTTGGCTTAAAACAAGCTCAAACCCAAAATATTCGAATCTCTGAAATTACAACAAATTCATGCAAAGCTATTCCCAGAACTGTACTTTAAACTTACCAAGCACACATGCTCAGGCACATTAATTGCAGCCTAGCTTGTGAAATGTAAGTTTGATTCAACGTTTAGACAGTCCTAATATTTCATAACCTTTAGTATTAAATAACAACTTTACATTAATAAAGAGCTCTGCTTTGTTGTTAAAACTTATGCTATTGTTTTCTTGAAACAAGTATGCAAAATGATAAACTAATCTAATACTAAGCTATTACAGATTGTATACTAACAGAAGACTCTTGCTCCTTTTGAACATGACTTGTCCACAACAGCCTCATCTTTTTTCCTTAACATGTAAATCTCACCTTAAAGCTTTCAAAGCCAATTGATCCAACCAACTGGTGGCTGAACCAATAGACTACAGCTCATGACCAAACAACCAATAGAAAAAATGAAAAATGAAAACAGTATGTTGAGTAGAAGGAATCAGATGAAGGGGAGAAAGTAAGCATTATGAATAATACCAACTAAATGTTGTTATAAGGCAAAGCTTTTTCTTTTAAAACATTTTCCTACATACTGAAATGCATAGAAAGACACATGTAAAGCTGATGAAGAACAATGAATAACACATAAATTTTTATTATTGAAACATACAACCATACACACATAGTCATGAATAACTTCAGATTGCACAAACAAGTTCATTCTCATAGCTAGAGTGTAGTTACATACCTATAGATGATTCAAGATAGACCAAATAAAGGTCACTAAAATAATTGAGCTTTCCCAAAAGGTAATGAGTAGTAGCAAACAACAAATGACACCCAATTCACAACTAAGTTTAGCCTCAAGAACCCAGAGACTTCAGCCAAGGAAAACTAGGAAAAGAACCTTCTACTTCAAATCATCTTTTCAGCTTTTAAGAAAACCAAGGAGGAAAGTTTTTTCTAAATTTGAAACCCTAGTCTTTTCAACAGAGGACAGAATGATTTTGTGCAGTAGTGCTCGGAATCTCTGTGTGAGTGAGGGAGTATTTCCCTTTTATAGAGTGTACAAAAAGCATCACAAAAGGAATATTCTGACCTAATTTTTGAAATTTCAGAATAGTACAACATCTTTTGACAGTTGTATGTCCTTTCCTTATCCAATATCAGCATTTTTGCTAAGGATAGGGACAGCTGCCCTAAATACTAGAACCTTATGATTTTGGCCTAAGTAAAAATCAATTTTACCCTTTAAGTTACTGCTTATTTCAATTTTACCTAGACTCTTTTACTTCAAAATAAGTCCTTAAAGTTTCTATTGGTTTTCCAAATCAAGCCAAACAAATCCAGAAAGCATTTAAGAGACTAAATTATCATGCTGAAACAAAACCTGCTGATCTAATTCTAATTTAAAACGAACTCATTGATCCATAAAGGTTGTTTATCTAATTAACCCTAAAGAACACTAAATTGAAACTATACTGGTAACAGAAACAGAGTGAATAAATTATCTAACCTGATTAAAGACTTGAACCTAATCATGAAAGAAAAATAGGAACCTAATTAATCTAAACTCATGAGATTCAGACATGTTTTTATCAATTAAATATCACACTGAAACATGAAGAAGAAAAGAGCAATCAGGCTATCTGTACCTCTAACATTAACCCTAATTAATCTAATGCAATCAAAATTAAACTATAATATGCTTCAATTGACATATGAAACAATTCATAATAAGCTCTAGATTAACATGATATCAAACCAAACTTAAAGGCTAATTAAAACGATGCATTCACACTAAAAATAACTGAAAGTGCTAATTATTCTAATAAGCTAGATTAATCTTGAACTAATACTAAATCAGCTAAACCTAATGAAACTTGAACAAACAAACTGGAGTAACTAATGCATTCTAGAACAAGAATTACTAACTAAACAAACAAATTTACCAAACTGAAAATCAAACTACGAAGAACAGTGACTCGATATTTGAAAAAGAAAGAAGGAGGAAAGAAAGAAAGGAGAAAAGAGCTTGGCAAAAGCTTACCACTGGGACATGGAAACGACAGAAGCTTTGGATTCAAACCTTGCTTTTACCAACAGAGGTCTTTTCCCTCAAGGGATCCAGCTCTGCATGGTTTTGATTGGACCTCCTTAAGAGAAAAGACTTCTGGGAGCCTAAACTTGACGGAAAAGAGAAGTAATGAAGCTTTAGGGTCAATTTGAGGAGATTAGGGTTTTTGGTTTGAATCTTAGATCCAAGATTCTAGCCATTTGGTGGGTATTCGAAGAAATTGGTTGGGGATTTAGGATAAGGAGAGGACGAGGATCCCATTCCATTTATTTGGGGATTTTTGTGTGACTTAGGGTTTTGGCCGACTTCTTCGATTCAAGATTCGAAGAGCTCGGCGGGGATTCGAAAAAAGATAATTGAATATTAGGAATGAGGAGGTGAAGGGAAATTCAGGGTGTAAATTTGGGGTCGATTGAACCATCGGAATCGCCGTGAGGCAATCTCCGGTGGGTGGTTTGCGGCGGAGACGGTGAGGGTTTCATGGCGGCTAGGGTTTGGATGTTGAGAGAAGGGAGACGAAGTGAGAGAGGGGGGTTCTGATGGGGGTAGGTCTCTTTGGACAGTTATATGGAGAAGTACAAAGCAGTTCCAAGCCGTAGGATGATAAGGATCCAACGGCTGTGATGAAATGGGGCAAAAACAGGGTCGTTTAGGGGTTTTATGGTGTGGACTAGTTTAAATCAATTTTGGGCCTGGGTCTGGAGATGGGTTTGGGCTGATTCGAGCCAAATTCTGGGCTCTTTTTGGGGGTCCCATTTCAGAAAAAATAAACCCCTTTTCTTTTATTTTCAAAATCTTTTCTTTCTTTTCTTTTTTTCTTTTTTTTTAATTAAAAATCCTAATAATTAAAAAAAATCCTAAATTACCTTGAATATGAAAAAAATTAAACTAATTAGTTAATTACAAAATTATAAAAGCTACTTAATCCTAAAGAGAAAAATCAATAAAAAGGATAAAAATGTAGAAATTGTTCCATTTTTTGTGATTTTCATTTTTAATAAAAAAAAATAATTAATTAATTAATCCTAAAAAAGATAAAAATAAATCCCGAATGCAATGCATGATATTTTGGTATTTTTCATAATTTAAATAAAACTTAAACATGCACAAAAATGCAAATACTTAAATAAAAATCCTACAAAAATCCTTAAAATAACAAATAATTAAAAGAAGAAACCTAATTATTGGAATTCTGTAGGAGTAACCCATGTGGGGCAAAAATCACATGCTCACAGGTAGAACCCCACATGCCCAAGAAAACTTCGAACTCCCTTGACGGATGTAGGGGGAGGGAGCCTTGAAATCACATCGATCTTTGCTTTATCCACCTCAATGCCATTCTTTGAAATTTTATGCCGAAGAACTATGCCCTCTTTCACCATAAAGTGGTATTTCTCCCAATTGAGAACAAGATTTGTTTCTTCACAATGGGCCAACACCCTATCAAGATTCTTCAAGCATTCATCAAATGAATCCCCCACATTACTAAAATCATCCATGAACACCTCCAAAATGTTTTCCACCATATTGGTGAAAATGGCCATCATACACCGCTGAAATGTAGCCGGTGCATTACACAATCCAAAAGGCATCCTAGAGAAGGCAAAAGTGCCATATGGACAAGTGAATGTGGTCTTCTCCTAATATTCCGGAGAAATCAAGATTTGGTTGTACCCAGAATACCCATCCAAGAAGCAATAGAAGGCACGCCCAGCAAGTCGGTCCAACATTTGATCCATAAATGGCAAAGGAAAGTGATACTTGCGGGTCACTTTATTCAACTTGCGGTAGTCCATGCAAACCCTCCAACCTGTGATGGTTGTTGTAGGAATCAAGTCCTTTTGATAATTTGTAACCACGGTCTTGCCACCCTTCTTCGGTACACATTGCACCGGTAAAGTTCAAGAGCTATTACAGATGGGGTACACAACCCCGACATCCAACCATTTGATCACCTCCTTTTTCACAACTTCTTGCATTGCCTCATTCAACCTCCTTTAGTGTTCCAAGGAGGGCTTTGCATCATCTTTTAGAATAATCTTGTGCATACAGAATGTGGGTTTTATTCCCCAAATATCAGCTAAAGTCCATCTAATTGCATTTTTCCGCTTTTGAAGCACCGCCAATGTGGCATCAACCTGCATGTTAGTAAGGCAAGAAGAATGAATAATTGACAAAGTAGAATTTGAGCCTAAAAACTCATACCTGAGGTGTGGAGGCAGTGGTTTCAACTCCAACACCGGAGGCTCCTCAATTGAAGGTTTAGTTGGTGGAGTCTTTCTATTCTCGAGATCCAAAGACAATTTCCTAGGCTCATATGAATAAGAGCCTATTCCATGTAAAGCATTCACGCACTCCACTTGGCTTGCATCCTCATTGACATCAAGATTAAACAATATGGCCTTCAATGGGTCCTCCACATTGATCATTGCACTGTTGTCATCAATTATCACAGCTGTGATGAGGTTAACAAAAGAGCACACCTCAGTACTGTTGGGATGCTCCACAGTCTTGCACACATGAAAGACCACCTTTTCATCACCCACCCAGAAGGTGAGTTCCTCTGCTTCCACATCGACCAATTCCTTCCCCGTAGCTAGGAAAGGTCTGCCCAGTATAATAGGAACTTCATAGTCCACCTCGCAGTCCAAGATCACAAAGTCAGCTGGCAAGATAAATTTGTCCACCCAGACAAACACATCATCAATAATAACCAATGGTCTCTTCATCGATCTATCCGTCATTTGTAATCTCATAGAAGTCGACTAAGTTTCCCAATACCCAAGGTTTTGAAAACTGAGTAGGGCATCCAATTGATACTAGCCCCCAAATTACATAGATCCTTAGCAAAATCCGCACTCCCAATGGTACAAGGAATAGTGAAAGCACTAGGATCTTCAAGCTTCAGGGCCAATGAATGCACTATAGAACTAACTTGGTGAGTCATCTTTATAGTTTCACAATCCATAGAACGCTTCTTTGTAACCAAGTCCTTCATGAATTTAGCATAGCCCGACATTTGTTCAAGAGCCTCCACCAAAGGGACATTAATGGACAAGCTCTTCATCATATCAATGAACTTCTTAAACTGATTCTCATTCTTCTGCTTCGTGAGCCTTTGAGGATAAGGTGGAGGTGGCCTTGGCAAAAGAGCCTTGGCAAAAGAGCCTTGGCTTTAGGCACAACTGGCTCTGACATGTCTATTATGTGTTCCCTAGACGGGTTCACATCATTTTTAGTTTCCACCTCGACATCTTGAATATCAATCATCACTTCTTTGTTCACATTATCATCAACCATATCTTCAACTACCAAAGGGACTTCTTCTTCTTGCAACTCAACATCATCAGTCAAAACTTGCTTTTGTTTGGAAGCATTCACATCACTTCCTCTCCCACTTCTTGTTGTAACCGCCATAACATGATTGTTCCCACCCTTCGGGTTCACTACCGTATCACTTGGTAGAGCACCCTTAGGGCGAGTATTTACAGACTGAGAGATTTGGCCTAATTGCACCTCCAAGTTTCTGATAGAGGTATTGTGGGAAGCCAACTGTGCATCAGAATCCGCATTCTTCTTCATCATCTATTTGAACATCATTTCAATTCTACCTAAATCATTTCCAGAAGAACTAGGACCTTGAGATGGAAATGGGGGTGGATTGTTTGGTTGTTGGTACATTGGGGGCCTTTGAAAGCCTTGCCCTCGGTTTCTTTGGTTTTCATTGTTCCATTCACCTTGATTGTTATTGCCACCCCAATTGTTGTTGTTACCATTCCAATTCCCTTGGTTGCTTTGATTGTTGTTCTGATTACCCTAGTTGTTGTTTTGTTTGTTGTTCCCCCAATTACCACTATTTTGTTGTTGATTGCCCCAATTGCCTTGAGGTTTCCACTGTTGTTGGTTGGAAGAGTTGCCCCGTTGGCCTTGATAATTGTTCACATATTGAACCTCTTCACTTTGTTCATCATAACCATCATTTTGAAACCTATCACAGTCATCATGAAATTGCTCAAAATTCCCTTGATTTTGTTGCCTTCTTTTCCTTCTTTTGTTAACAAGCATATTAACACCCTCCATGGCATTCACTTGGCGAGGATTTTAAACTTGTTGCAACTGTGCCTTTGCCAATTGGTTCATGGTAGTTGTCAACTCCGTTATAGCTTTCCCGTGATCATGTAATTCCTTGTGCAAATTAGTGATCGTGGGGTCACCTTGAGGCACATTGGCTCTACTTTGCCATGCAGAAGAAGTGTCAGTCATCTCATCAAGTATATAACATGCCTCATCATATGACAGTTTCATAAATTTTCCCCCGGCAAGTTGGTTCACTATGCATTGATTTGTTGTATTGATGCCCCGGTAGAAGGTTTGTTGGATCATAGCCTCGGTCATATCATTGTTGGGGCATACTTTCACCATCGTTCTATATCGCTCCCAAATCTCATGCAAAGGTTCTGTGGGTTCTTGCTTGAAGGCCAATATCTCATCTCACAATGATGTCATATGCCCAGGTGAGAAAAATTTAGCGATGAACTTATCCGCCAACTCATCCTAAGTAGTGATGAAATGGTTGGGAAGTCGCTCTATCCAATCCAATGCCTTCCCTCTAAGTGAGAATGGGAAAAGTCTCAACCTAAGAGCATCCTCGGACATATTCGTCGGCTTGCTCCCCCAATATGTATCCACGAACCCCTTGAGATGTTTGTAAGCATTTTGATTTGCAGCGCCCTCGAAATGCCCACGCTTCTCAAGTAAGGTCAACATCACATTGGTTATCTAAAAATTGCCCGCCCGAATTCGGGGTAGGACAATAGCACTCGCATAGCCCTGGTTCGGAAGCACTCTGAGTGCCACTCTTGGATGTGGCGGAGGAGGGTCTGGAATGTTATTGTTTTCATTCATATTGGCCTGGCGGCCTCTACGTTGTCCTTGAGGTACAAGAGGCACCTCATCATCTCCAACATCATCTACCTCCTCCCCTGCAATCACATTTCCAAGAGGGTCATTAGCATTGTTCGCTGCCATTTTGGTACCTGAGTAGTGACACAAACAAATTAGTAACAAAGAAAGAAAGAAAAACAATACACAAAACTAACTAAATAGATAGCCAAAACCATTAGCTCCCCGGCAACGGCGCCAAAAAGTGATCACAGCCTACTCCGCACTACTAATTAAGTAGCAAGAGAGGGTCGGAGCAGCTTTTACCCGATTTAGGGTGGGGATCGATATCCACAGAGAACTAGAATTTGGAATCGAGTATCTATCTAGTGTAGGATTGCGTATGTGTTCAAAATTACACTTCTAATCATTTTTGGGGTTTTTGATTTACTTCTACTATTATAAAACTACAAATTGCAAATGAAACTATATTAAGCTAAGAGTTAAATGCTATGGGTTGTTCAAATGGCTTAAAAGGCACTAGGGTAGTGACTTCCGCCTAGGTGGTCAATTGACGGGTACTTGAGTCTAAGGCATGGTTGACATATTTGGGGACTATGATATTACCGTTGCACGACTTTACCCACTCTACACCTCTCGATAGTTTGAGTGATTTTGCCCGAATTGACTTTCTCAAGACCAATTGGCTATGCAAATTTGAACAAGCAACTAGGGTTCAAATCGGGTAATACTCTCTCGAGGTTTAACCCTTTAATTGGGGCTATCAATCTCTTGAGTACGCCCCAATTCCTTGTTGGACAAATTTCGGAGACTTAGGCTCTCTTTCTCAAGAAGAGCCAAAGTTAACTAAACACAAACTAGTGTTTGTAACCACTAATTCAGAAATTAACCATGAAATTGGCACAAATATCAAACACTGATAGTCAATTTAGCCCTAAAATACAAGACTCATCAATTACCCACACTAGGGTTGAGCCACAACCCTAATTTATGGGTCTAGCTACTCATAATTGAATAAAAAAAGCAAGAAATAGATGAAGAACAACTCATATTAATTAATTTCTAAGCTAAACAATAAGATTCAATGTTGAAAAGTAGATAAAATTGCCCAAAATGGCTAAAAACTTCGAACCCACCAGCGCAGCTGCGTTACAAAACTATCTGATGCCCTAAAAATGGGAAAAGAAGCTATTTATACTAAGCTGAAAAATCTGGAAAAAAATACCCCTGCAGGGTTAGTGCGGACCGCACAGAATGGACTGTGGCCGTATTAGGGCTTTTGACTTCAAAATCCAACTCTCTGAACTCGGGCAGTGCGGACCGCACAGAATAGACTGCGGCCACGGAGGCTTCTAGTGCGGTCCGCACAAAATGGAATGCGGACCGCATTGGCTTGAAACTCTGAATCTGGCAACTCTCTGATCTTGGATTCTGCGGACCGTACTAAATTGAGTGCGGACCGCGCAAAACCTAGTGTGGCCGCATTGCCTTTTAGCCTAAATACATGCTCTCTGAACCTCCTATTGCGGACCGCACAGAATGGTGTGTGGACGCACTGGGCTTGTTTTGCCTGAGCTTTGTCTTGACTTGGCACTTGTGCAAGTTTCACTCCTTTTGAGCTGATCTTTGACATCTTGTCACTTTGTCGATCAACCTGCAATCAAGCACAACTTGTGAGCCTTTCGGGACTATTTTGTATAAATTTTTAATCAAAACATAAGCAAGAAGGAGTATAAAATGCATCAAAATCCCTAGTTATCACCCTCTCCCACTTCCACTCGGGAAGCTCAATCCTCTGAAATAAACCACCAGGCCTCTGATGCTCGTACTTAACCTACTAACAATTCAAACATCGAGCCACATATGCAACGATATCCTTCTTCATTCCCCGCCACCAATAATGCTACCGCAAATCCTGATACATCTTCGCGACTCCCGGATGAATGGAGTACCGGGAGCTATGAGCCTCCTCTAAGATCAACTCCCAAAGCGCATCCACATTAGGCACTCAAACTCGATCCTGCAATCTCAAAACTCCATCATCATCTAAGGTAACTTGTTTGGCACCTCCGCGCTGCACCGTGTCTCTAAGGACACACAAATGGGGATCATCATACTGCCGATCACGGATATGCTCCAATAAAGAAGAACGAGCGACCGTGCAAGCTAACACCCGACTGGGCTCAGAAACATCCAACCTCACGAACTGATTGGCCAAAGTCTGGACATCCAAAGCAAGCGGTCTCTCACCGACCGGAATATAAGCAAGAGTGCCCATACTGGCTGACTTCCTACTCAAAGCATAGGCCACCATATTGGCCTTTCCCGGATGATATAAGATAGTGATATCATAATCGTTCAACAACTCCAACCACCTCATCTGTGTCAAATTCAACTCCTTTTGCTTGAACAAATACTGAAAACTCTTGTGATCCGTGAACACCTCACATGCCACACCATACAGATAATGCCTCCAGAAAATCAATGCGTGAACAATGGCTGCGAACTCTAACTCATGAACCGGATAGTTCTTCTCATGAATCTTCAACTGCCGCAAAGAATAGACAATGACTTTGCCATTCTGCATCAACACTGCAGCAAGCCCAATACGAGATGCATCACAATAAATAGTATAAGGCCCTGAACCTGTGGGCAAAACCAACACCGGTGTCGTAGTCAGAGCTGTCTTGAGCTTCTGAATGCTCGCCTCACACTCATCCGACCATCTAAACTGGGCACCCTTCTGGATCAAACTGGTCATCGGGGTTGCGATAGATGAGAACCCTTTTATGAACCGATGATAGTAGCTTGCCAATCCCAAGAAACTCTGAATCTCTGTAGCTGATGCTGGTCTAGGCCAGTTCTTGACTGCCTCAATCTTCTTCAGATCAACCTGAATACCCTCTGCTGATACAACATGACCCAGGAATGCAACTAAACTTAACCAGAACTCATACTTCGAGAACTTAGCATATAACTGACTATCCCTCATAGTCTAAAGAACCACTCTGAGATGCTGCTCGTGCTCCTCCTGGCTGCAGAAATATATCAAAATATCATCAATAAGACTATCACGAATGAGTTCGAATAAGGCCTGAACATTCGGTTCATCAAATCCATAAAAGTTGCTGGGGCATTTGTCAACCCGAATGACATCACCAAGAACTCATAATGCCCATACCGAGTGCGGAAAGCTGTCTTAGGGACATCGGATGCCCTAATCCTCAATGATGGTAGCCAGATCTCAAGTCAATCTTTGAAAATACCTTGGCACCCTGAAGCTGATCAAACAAATCATCAATCCTCGGCAATGGATACTTATTCTTGATTGTAACCTTGTTCAACTACCGGTAATCAATACACATTCTCATCGACCCGTCCTTCTTCTTAACAAACAACACTGGCGCACCCCAAGGCGAAATAGTGGGTCTAATGAAACCCTTCTCAAGCAAGTCTTGCAACTTCTCCTTCAACTCTTTCAACTCAGGTGGGGCCATGCGATACGGCGTGATAGAAATGGGTTGAGTGCCCAGAGCCAAATCAATGCAAAAGTCAATATCCCTGCCGGGTGGCATACCCGGCAGGTCTGAAGGGAAAACCTCAGGAAACTCACAAACAACGGGTACAGAATCAATAGATGGAACCTCAGCACTGGAATCACGAACATATGCCACATAGGCCAAACACCCCTTCTCAACCATATGTCGAGCCTTCACATAAGAAATAACACTACGGGTAGAATGACCAGGAGTCCCTCTCCACTCTAAACAAGGAACCCAGTAAGGCTAAGGTCACAGTCTTGGCATGACAGTCCAAGATAGCGTGGTAAGGTGATAACCAGTCCATCCCCAATATAACATCGAAATCGACCATGTCCAGAAGCAACAAATCTACTCGAGTCTTAAGACCCCCAGTCACAACTACATAAGAGCGATGGACTCGATCTAGCACAATAAAATCACCCATCAGTGTAGACATATAAATAGGAACACATGAATCACTAGTCATGACCAGATACGGTGCAAAATAAGATGACACATACAAGTATGTAGACCCTGGATCAAATAACACTGAAGCATCTCTATCACAAACCAAAATAGTACTTGTGATAACCGCATCTGAAGCCTCAGCCTCGGGCCTGGCTGGAAGAGCATAACATCGGGGATGGGCCCCACCACCCTGGGCTACATCTCTAGGACGGCCTGCAGTTGGCTGGCCTCTACCTCTAGTGGTCTGAGCTCCACCTCTAAATCCTCTACCTCCACCTCTAGTACCTCTACCCCCACTTCTAGCTGGCTGGGCGGTCTGTAGAACACCTGGTGCCTGAACCAAAGCACGAAAACCCTGCTGCTACGACTAAGTACCCACCAACCTTGGACAAGCCCTTCGGATATGACCATACTCACCACACTCATAGCATCCACCTGAGTGCGGTGGCTGAGGAAACTGAGATTGACCTTGGCGACCTGAATGACCACCCCGAAAACTCTGGAGCAGCGGTGCACTGATAGGAGCTGGCGGCGCACTGTAGGGCTGTTGATCAAAATACTGCATGTGAGAACCACAGCCACTTGAAGCACCGTGAGAAACCTGAAGAGCTGACTAAAAGGGCCTAGGAGGATGGCCTCTACCATATGAATCTCTACCTCCAGACGAGGCACCACTGAATCTACCTAAATGATGGGGCCTCTTATACGACCCATGACCACCTCCCTACGACAGAACCATCTCCACTCTTCTGGCCACATTGGCCGCCTCCCGGAAGGTAATCTCACTCTCAACCTCCCTAGATATTTGAAGACAAATCGGCTGAATAAGACTGTCAATAAACCTCCTCACCCTCTCTCTCTTGGTAGGAAGTATGACAAGAGCATGGCGAGCCAAGTCGATGAATCTGGTCTCATATTGGGTAACAGTCATGGAACCCTGCTGAAGATGCTCAAACTGCCTCCGATAGGCCTCTCTCTGAGTAATGGGGAGAAACTTCTCCAGAAATAGTTTTGTAAACTACTCCCAAGTCAAGGCTAGTGATCCGGCTGGTCTAGCCAAGCAATAATCTCTCCACCAAGTCTTGGCGGATCCAGACAAGCAAAATGTAGCAAAATCGACCCCATTGGTCTCAACAATCCCCATGTTCCTGAGAACCTCATAACAGCTATCTAGATATTCCTAGGGATCCTCAGTAGATGCACCTCTAAAAGTAGTAGTAAAGAGCTTGGTGAACCTATCCAGCCTCCATACAGCATCGTTGGACATAGCTGCTCCATCACCGGTCTAAGCTACCACACCTGGCTGAACTACTCCAACTGGTTGAACCGCTGGAGTCTGAATCTGGGGAGCTACCTGCTCTGGAGTGCGAGTAGCAGGAGTCTGGGCTCCTCCTCCAGCCTGAGAGATGGCTGGGGCTACGGGAAGCAAGCCTACCCGGGAGACACTCTCCATGAGGCCCACTAGTCGGACCAGTGTATCTTGAAGAACTGGGGTAGCAATAAATCCCTCTGGGATCTGAGCTGGGCCCACCGGAACTGCTAGGGCTGGAACCTCTTTATCAAAATCAACCTGAGGCTCCACCACTAGTGTTGTTGCTCGAGGTTGAGCTCTGCCCCTACCTCGGCCTCTAACACGGCCTCGACATCGCCCTTTGACGCTCGTGGGAACTGCTGTTGGGAACTTGGGATGTTGAGCGGTGGATAAGAAAGCGCGTGTTCTCGCCATCTACAAAAGAACAAAGTAGAAATTCAATTAGCATTGAGAAACCAAACCGCACGACAAGAAATAACAAATGTGAAGTTTATTCTTAACTCTGTAGCCTCTGGGGGATAAATACAGACGTCTCCGTACCGATCCCTCAGACTCTACTAAGTTTTTCCGTGAATTGTGTGACCTATGTAACCTAGAGCTCTGATACCAACTTGTCACGACCCGGATTTCCCACCCTCGGGTGTCATGATGGCGCCTACTCATAGAATCTAGGCAAGCCACGAAATATAGGAATTCTAACTCTTTCATTTTTAATCCTTTTAACAACTTGAATTAACAGGAAATCAACAATTTAATGATTAAAAATAACAAAATAAGTGGAAGAGTAAAACAGCTAAAAACGATCAAAATCAGTACTACAATATCAAAATACTCCTCTACCCGGAATTTGGTGTCACAATATACACGGACTGTCTATGAATACTACATACAAATGTATGAAAAAGGAAATACAGTCTGTCTCATATACAAGTGAAACCAGAACATATAACTAGATAGAAGAAAACGTCGGGCATGCGGACGCCTGCAGGACTACATCAGGATCTCTGGGTGGACTGAAGGCTGGCTCCCCAAGTGCTACTGTCCCAGTGCTGCTCCGGTATCTGCACATAGTGCAGAGTGTAGCATCAGCACAACCGACCCTATGTGC
Source organism: Nicotiana sylvestris (assembly GCF_000393655.2). Classification (NCBI taxonomy): domain Eukaryota; kingdom Viridiplantae; phylum Streptophyta; class Magnoliopsida; order Solanales; family Solanaceae; genus Nicotiana; species Nicotiana sylvestris. Next base: position 50,321,547 of record NC_091058.1, read on the forward strand.
TGGTAAGTGCCTGGCCTAACCCCGGTGAGGTAGTGACGAGGAGAGGACCAGACTCCAGATAAACCTGTGCAATTATATAATATACGACGGAAAATAAACAGGAATAAACAATTTAAATGGGAGGAGGTACATGCTTCGGGGAACACATCAAATCCAGCAAAAATAAAGAGAAGTATGAGAGAAACAATTCAAAATCTACAACAAAGCAATAGTAACACTATTGCGGTGCGCAACCCGATCCATTTATAACATTGTTATAGCATGCAACCCGATCCAATATAACATTGTTGTGGCGTGCAACCCGATCCAATATATATAACATTATTGCGGCGTGCAACCCGATCCAATATATTTAACATTGTTGCGGTGTGCAACCCGATCCAATATATTTATATAGCTTAAACTCAACCATAACACGAGTCCCGGCAAGGGATCAACAATAAACTACACTATCCCGGCAAGGGAATTCAACAGTAAAAGTATATACGTTCCGGCAAGGGAGAATCAACTATAACCAATCTTAACTCATCTCCTACTCAGCTTAATTAACACCAATACTCAATCATAAATAAATTCCACGAAAAATAAATAAATCCTTGCTCAATATCGAGAATCACCAATTGAAGCATCCGTACAATCATTTAAGAACACAACAACTATCAATTTAAGACTCACGGTCATGCTCGACACCAACGTATAGATACTCGTCACCATGCCTATACGTCGTATTCAACAAGAAGCAATTAGCAAATAGGACACAACTCCTAATACCTCAAGCTAAGGTTAGACCGAACACTTACCTTGAACTTCCACGGCCAACTCAAGCCTCAAACACCGTCTTTCCTTTCGAATTCGACTCCAAATCAATTGTATCTAGACTAATCGACTTAATAACATCAATAAATGCTAAACAATCCAATTCCAATATTTAATTATAGCTTTCTAATCATTCTTCCCTAAAATCCAAAAATTGACCCCGGACCCACTTGGTCAAAACACAAGGTTCGGACCAAAACCCGATCACCCATTCACCCACGAGCCCGAATATATAATTAGTTCCAAAATTCGACCCCAAAACGAGGTCTAAATAACAATTAATCAAAAAGCCCTAACTGTACCCAAATCCATAATTTTCTACCCTTAAGAACATGATTTAAGCCTAGAAATCTAATGGTGTTGATGGAAATTGAAGAAAATGAGTCTAAAATTACATACTATGAATTGGTGGTGAAATCCCCTTTCAAAAATCGCCCAATTTGGAGTTAAGATGAAGACGTTATGAGTTTTGGTGTAAATCCCACAATGGCTACTGTTCTGGACTTTTAAAATAACTGGGCGAAATTACTCATCGCGTTCGCGACAGGTTCATTGCGTTCATGATGGATTAGTCCTACTAGGCCTTCGTGTTCGCGGAAGTCGGCTCGCGTTTACGGAGAAGTGACCCCTCGAGCCTTCACATTCGCGTCCATGTGATCGCGTTCGCATAGGTTTAATGCCCCACCCCTGCCCAGGCTCAATTAGCCTTCACGTTCGTGTGGCCAAGACCGTGTTCGCGAAGGGAAGACCCACCAAGGCATCGCGTTTGCGACCTGGGTTACGCGTTCGTGTAGAAGGAATTTTCCTTCAGCACAATTAACACATCGCATTCGCGAGGGTCCTCCCGCAAACGCAAAGAAGGAAATATCAGAATAGCAACAGTTGAAAACCTGCAACTTTTTAAGAGTTTAAAACCTTCTGAAACTCACCCGAGCCCTCGGGGCTCCAAACCAAACATACGTACTAACTCAAAAACACCATATGAACTTATCCGTGAGATCAAATTGCCAATTTAACATCATTAACAATGAATTAAACCTCAAAATCAATGAAATATTCCAAAACTTCTTAAAGCATCAAACTTTGCATTTACGGTCCGAATCACGTCAAATAGATTCCATTTCTTACCAAACTTAACAGAGTTATCTTAAATCACATATAAGACCTGTACCGGGCGCCGGAACCAAAAATACGGGCCCGATACCAACATGTTCTAATCAAATTTCATTTCAAATTCCTTTAAACAATTTCAGAAAATTATTTTCTTTAAAAAATTCATTTCTCGGGCTTGGGACCTCGGAATTCGATTCCGACCATACACCCAAGTCCCATATTTTCCTACGAACCCCGTTGACGGAAGTCAATTTATTCATTTTACAGTCAAAACTTATCATTTTTCATAGATTTTCATATTTTGGCTTTCCGGCTACGCGCCCGAACTGCGCACACAAATCGAGATGATGTTAATAGAGGTTTTCAAGGTCTCGGAACACATAATTCAACTCGCCCCCTGTGATCAACTGACCGAATCTGCGACCATCGCAGATGTAGGGACCAAGCTGCACCTGTAATCTAACTATGCATCTGCGCCTTACCATCCGCTTCTGCGATATCGCACCTATGGTTCCGACTCTGCAGGTGCGGAAACACCAGCAACAACAGCTTCAACTGCATTTTTCCAACTCCAAACACTCTGATAACAACCCAAAATCACCCCGAGGCTCTCGGGACCACAACCAAACATACCAACAGATCCTATAACATCATACGAACTTAGTCAAACTTTTGAATCAGTCATACATAGAAACGCCAAATTACACTCGGATTCAAGCCTAACAACCTCTAAACTTCCGAATTCCACAAATGATGCCAAAACCTACCAAATCACGTCCGAATGACCTCAAATTTTGCACACAAGTCAGAAATTACACCACGAACCTACTCCAACTTCTGAAAATCTAATCCGACACTGATATCAAAATTTCCACTGCCGACAAAAATCGCCGAAGTTCCAGGTTTTGCCAATTCAAGCCTAATTCTACTACGGACCTCCAAATCACATTTCGGACGCGCTCCCAAGTTCAAAATCACCTAACGGAGCTAACAGAACCATCAAAATTCAAATCCATGATCGTTTATACATAAGTCAACATTCGGTCAACTTTCCCAACTTAAACCTTCTCACAAGAGACTAAGTGTCTCAACTCACTCCAAAATCACTCCGGCCTGAACCAACTAACCCGGTAAGTCAAAATATATTTGAAGAACACAAAAGAAGCAGAAAATGAAGGAACAGGACTATAACTCTTAAAATGACCCACCGGATTATTACAAAAATATCAATATTTTGGGGGCCTAAAGGAGAAACTTTAGTAAACTTACCCTTGAGGGGCAATGATAACCAAACACGCTCAGTATATATAGTCGATAAGGATGAAATATGATTTAATAGAACATAGTATATATAAAGAGCATCCAATCGACTCAAATTGATGTTTCATATCATGTAAGTTTTCAGTTTAATTGGATCGATTAACTATACAATTATGACTTCATTTAGTAAATTCCCTAAACGTGTATGACTGCTTATCTATTCCCCAATGATCATGCAGCGAAATCTATGTTTTTGTTTGTGTTAATTCAGTCATGTTTGTCTATTTTCATATGTTCATGCAATGAAATCTCTTTTCGTTTGTGTCAGTGCCCAAGCGAGCTTGGTATAGCGGCTTTGTGTAAAAATAAAAAATCTATGATGAAATCATGTGGTAATGAGCATTGTGCTAAATGAATATCTATAACGTTAAATATTCAAACAGTCTTTAGGTTACTTCCTTTTAACTATAGAATAGTAGAATAAATGAGTCATGTAATTTCATCATATGTAAATGCTTGCCCATATTTATATGACCATCTTTTTTATTGCTTTGTTCTTTAGCTTAGAGGGAGCATTGTTAGTGTCAACGTCCACAAAAGCTTTATGTCTTAGCTACATGCTATCTTGGCAACATTATCCTTGATGATCTTGATGTGTGGAAGAGTATGATGCAATATTGGATACTCTTTATCCTTGATGCATCCCTTGCTGAGATATTAGTTTTTTCACTACTGGAGCTCATTTATGGAGTTTACATGGAGTATTGATCAAGATTATCTAATTCTTAGAGTGGTCTTTTGTAACGACCCGAGGGGTCGCTTTGAGCTCCAGCGCGTCGTTTGGCGGTTTTAAGGACATGAGCAGCTTTACTTCAGATATTATGACTCGTACGCGTGGTCAGAATTGAATTTCGGGAAGTTCGGAGTTGATTTGGAAATAAAATTCTCATTTTAGAAGCTTTAAGTTGAAAAAATTTGACTAAGGTTGGATTTTTGAATAAACGGCCTCGGAATCGGGATTTGAAGGTTCCAACAGGTTTGTATGATGATTCCGAACTTGGACATTAGGGGTGGGCGTCGGTCGGTTCGGCCGGTTATTATGAAAGTACGGTTCGATTTATCGGTTTTCGGTTTTGTAATATTAATAATCAAATCAAACCAAAGTATTTACGGTTCGGTTCGGTTATTTTCGGTTTATTTTTTTGGTTTTAAATGGTTCAAAACACTTATATGCTTCTCTGGAAATGCTGGTTTTAAGAAAATATTGTACACTGATCTTATTGAATTGGTTAAAAGTCTAATCCTAGAAGCCTCCTATGAAAGATTGTACACTGATCGTTCTTATAAGTAGCCTAATTTATGAAATTCTTAACGAAAGATTTGATAACAACTAGTGTGAGACTTTTAAAAATGGATTAGTCATCTGTATTTAGTAAATATGTGAAAAAGTAACTAAATGTTGCTGATGATTAGAGATATGGAGATGTGCAAGAAGAAATTTAAGGCTGGGTAAATTTCAGAACTTGTCACATGGATTTCAAATTTTGCTTGAAGGTTGATTTGAGATTTCGCATGTGTTTTGTGGTTCTTCCAGTTTGGATATTATGATTATCCCTTCTTTTCTCTGATCCAAAATAAAATAAAATTATCCCTTCTTTTTTTAGGTAATTTTTATTTAAACTGAACTCTTTGTTAATGAATTATTCCTCGAAAACACAGTTGAGTTTATATAAGTAGTAAGCCTGCAAACCTAAAGAAGATAAGAAAAACATCCTCATTGAATATTAAATAAAGGTATGGAAAAAAATATTACTCCTAGTACGAGTAAAGAAAGGAGTTTTTTCTTGATAATAGCAAAGTGTCGTATAATATGTCTCTGCCTGAAGAGCTAGAAGGAAAGAAACATTAGTTGTGTCGTGTTATTGCATATTGGGACTAATACCTGTGAATTTCGATTTTTCTATTTAACCGAAAACCGAAATTCAAAAATCGTAAATCATACCGAAAAATTAAATATTAATAATTTTAAAACCGTGCACCATCCGAAAAACCAATTAAACTGAAATTGAAAAATCGAAATTCACGGTTCGGTCGGTATTATGCCCACCCCTATTGGACATATGTTCAGATCGGGATTCGGATGATCTGAAAGCGTTTCAGCGCCTATTGTGGAAGTTAGCATTTTTGGAGGAATTTAATAAATTTGGGTTGAAGTACATTTCAATATTATCGAAGGCCGTTTGGGATTTCGAGTCTGATAATAGCTCAGTATGGTGATTCTGGTATTGGGAGCATGCCCGGAAGTGTATTTGCAGGTGCGTAGGTCATTTTGGGGTCAATTGGTGAAAGTTAAAAATTTGAAGGTTTTTAAGAAGTTTGACCAGGAGTGGACTTTTTGATATTGGGGCCGGATTCCGATTCCGGAAGTTGGAGCAGGTCCATAATATCGAATGTGACTTGTGTGCGAAATTTGAGATCAATCAAACGTTATTTGATAGGTTTATGCATCGTACGTAGGAGTTTGAAGTTCTAAAGTTCATTCAGCTTGATTTGGGTTGGGATTCGTGATTTCGATGTTGCTTAATGTGATTTGAAGGTTGCAATTTGGCTTGAAGTGCATTTCAGAAGCGGTTGTTGGTCCGCTGGTGCGAAGACGGCTGGGCAGTGAAGTTTCTTTAAAACGGGGATTTGATCCATTTTCTTCCATTCTCTCTTGGATTGGACGATTTTTGGAGAGCTTCAAGTGGGAGTTTTCATCATCTAATTCGAGGTAAGTTACTCCCACCTTATTATAAGTTAAATACATGGTTTGTATAAGGATTTAAACATGAAAAATTCTAGAAATTATAGGGTTTTGGTAGAAAACCTAGAAATTTGTATCTTTGGATTTTGACCACGAAGCTGGGCATAGAATTTGGAATAAATTATATATTTGAGTTCGTAGTGTCATGGATAAAGTTTATCTTCAAAAAAATTTAGAATTCGGCACGTGGGCCTGAGGGTGATTTTTATCGACTTTTCGAACAGAGTTAAAAATTATTGTAAATTGGATTATAATTAGTATTAGAGTACATATTTATGGATGTTTCCATTTATTGACTAGTTTTGGAGCGTTGGGCATCGGTTTGAGTTATTGAAAGGGCTTAGGAGCCGGTTATGGAACTTTAGAGCGAGGTAAGTCTCCTTCCTAACCTTGTAAGAGGGAATTAACCCCATAGGTGAACTAAATTAATATGTGCTTCTAATTGTGGGGATTACATACGCACGAGGTGACGAGAGTCCGTACGTAGCTACTAGTTATGCCTATGTTCGGGTAGTGTTAGGTTTACATCATGCTTTGTTTATATTGCTATTTGATTTATGGTTATTGTTTGCCTTGAGAAGAAGCAAGATTGAGGTTGCGTAATAATTGTCTTGAAAAGAATTGAAATTGAGGAATTTAAGATTTTAAAATTTTTCATTTGAACTTCATATTTTCGAAAAGAATTAAGGAATATTATAATAAATTAAGAAATTTATGTGTAACCGTGTCGCAATTATATTCTGCGGGCGGGGTAAATTTTCACTACTCTCATGGGAGCAGGTCGTTTGCCTCGGCAGGTTAATAGATGTATCTATAGTTCGTGTATTTATATATTGATTTGGGTCGTTCGACCCTCGGCAGTGCACAGTTTATATTTATATGTTGGATCGGACAGTACAACCTCGGCATGATTTACGCATGATTGAATTGATTGATTGGAATTTATAATAAATAATATTGCGTCTTTTGCCTGGATAAATTGTTAAATGATGAGAAATATTTTGGAGATATCTTAATTATAAGAGAATTGCTTATTTACTTCAAAATATTGAGCTTACAGCCATCTTATATAACCCATGTTTGAATTATATCATTAGTATTTTATTTATAGCCCATAGTAAGTGTCGGAGTCGACCCCTCGTCACTACTTCTTCGAGGTTAGACTGGGTACTTACTGGGTACGCGTTGTTTTCATACTCATACTACACTTGTTGTACATTTTGTTGTACAGGCACATGTATGTCTAGTGGCCTTGTAGGCGTAGAGGCGTAGTTGATATGGGGACTTGCCTGACAATGGTTTTTGGTTCCGTCACAACGGTTAATGAATTTTGGGTCGTGACAACATGGTATCAGATTAATAGGTTCACTTAGGTCTCACGAGTCATGAGCAAGTCTAGTAGAGTCTTGCAGATCGGTACGGAGATGTCTGTACTTATCTTCGAGAGGCTACAGGGCTATTAGGAGCACTTCCTTTCTTGATTCCTCATCATGCAATTTGATTCCTCTAAGGCTTATGCCTTTATTTCTTTCCTATTCAATCTTATGCGACGTGAAGCGCTTGCTAATTGGGAACCAAGGAATTGTAATGGTACTACAGATGTGGTGCAGGATGTTTCTCCCTGCATACTTTATTGGGCTATTGTCATCGCCTTGCAGAAGGTCATTCTATCATTTCAGCTGAGTATTAGTATTACCTAAGGCTTGAGATTTGGCATTGATTGTTGTGACAATTCGTGTGTTGCTATCGCACAGTATTTGTGTAATGGTAGGGTGCTTGCCTATGCATCGAAGTAGTGAATAACTTGAAAGGAGGTATGCATTATTCAGAGATTCAGTATTTTATTTCCGGCTGAAAAATGATAATCGGACTATGAATGTTCAGGTTTGGGTAAATGGAGTAATGAAACTTGGTATTTTTGAGCGTGGCAGAATTTTCATCAGTAATGTGGTGTTGTCACCCTTGATCAAATCTGTTAAGTTCGCTGGTGTTATGGTTTTCGTCAAATCTCCCTTGGGGCAGGGAAGTGTGAAATAGTGCTGGAGAAGCGGATATCAGAGATCGCGGTGTGCAGTGGGTCAGGATTGAATCGTTGTTCCTGGTATTGATGGCTCGATAAAGATGATCTTCGAAGGGGCTTAAAGTTGGTAGCGATCTATTGGTTCAGATGCTATAGAGATGGATTTTGACTTAAGCCATCAACTGGGCAGCGAAGGATGAGGAAGGACATGTGGGAGGTGTCTTGCAGTGGATAAACTTCTCGAAGGCTAAGAGTGAGAAACAGGAGTGCAATAGTTGCTTAAAGGAGTGAGTTTGACCAAAGTGGGAGAGTGGTAGAGTAGCATATCGGTTCTGTGGTAGGATGACTACACACCTTAAGAAAGGTTTAGAGTGATTTGGGATTCATGGTAGATACTGACTAAGTCTAAGGACTTAATTTGGAATATTGGATACTATACGGCGGGAGTTTGGATACAACAAAAAGGAGTTTCTTGATAAGAAGAAGGATACAACATGTCTTTGTATTGGAATAGACTGTCGCACCTTTAGTTGATGTCCATGAGGAGTAAACGGACTTTTGCAGCTGGTAAACGAGCACGGGCTCAGGATGGGTTACCGATTTTGTAGTAATTGTATCCAGTACAACAACATTGAAAGATGTCGGCATGTAATTTTCACAGGTGGGTTATCTCCTGTGAGCAGGTCGGCGGTCGAGTGATTGATGAAGCTTCTGCAAAGAACCTACTGGATATCCGGTAAGAGGTCGAATATGTGAATGTGGTTAGTGATTCATAGTGATCATGAAATGCCAACAGAAGGATTTCGAGGAATTTGGTGGTTTGATTATGCAAGATCATGTCAATAGGGGATAAGGAATCTTAGTGGATTCCTGAGTATGTAATAAGTGGCTCTAAGCTAAATGGGAGAGTCACACTGCCTATGATTGGATTGCATGATTGTCTACTTGTGAGATTTCTGGTTATCGGCATATTGGTGGGTTATAACAACTAAGGAAAGGAAATATCAATGGTAATTTGAGGAAAGGATTTGGGAAATGTGTACTATATTTGGCCTTAATCGATTCATGTTCACGCTTCGGCAAGACTCAGAGTTTTTGTTTCGTGTAGACGTGATTTGCAAGGAAAGTGATTCAGCTAGGTGCTTCTTTGAGAGTGTGTTCATGTGCTAGCATAGCCTTTGAATTGATTATATTTGGGACCATCAGAGTGGATGACTCTCAACAACGTTCCTAGTGGATTCAAAAGCTAAGGTGTGATGCTTAAGGATTTCGAGTCCGTAGTATGGTTGAGTCTCGAGCTTTTACAGTGGAGGGGGCTTGGAGTGTTCCGTGTTATCTTCGATCTGCGGTGTAGCATGGGAGGAATGGGAGAAATGACTTCGGATTCACAAAGGAATTTTCAGAATAGGTGTACCAGTTGATGATGCGAATATGCGCCACAAAGAGGGCATGAGATGGTTCGTGGGATTTGTGACAGTATGGTCTCGTGAGAATAAGGTCACTCAGGATGAGTGCAATTTTTGGTTCGTTATGTTTTGGATGGAGCTATCATCCTTCCTAAGGCAAGTCCAGAGTAAATTAGAAAAAGTTGGATCATTTAGAAATGGTGGAATCGGCATAATGATGGCAATGGTTAGCTCCATCAGCATGTTAAGTTATACATATGATTTATGATGGTACATACGAGGCTTGACGATCTCCGTAATTGATTTTATTTGGAGGCATTCGAGCATTATATCTTGTTATGTGTAGATGGATCCCGGAAGAGTTATGGTGGTTTCGACCACTACTTGAGTTTGGTAGTTTCTGCAGTTATGAAAATTCAGTCATGTGTTGTAATGGTTCTCTTGAAATGAGCTAAGTAAAAAGTTTCCATATGATGAAATATTTACCATGTTAGTGGTTCAAGAGTTATGATGAAATTCTTATACTCTTACGCGTTGGCATGATTAAGTGCAGTGAGTAGCATGGGATTTGGAAGTTGAGGATCGAGGTTGCAGTTGGGGATGACAAGAATGTCAAGAGCTCGGTTGAGCATGGAAGAATTCAGATGTTTAGAGTAAGCTGGAATTGTCTTTAGCGTCACCTGAGGTCGGTGTTCTGCGTAAGGGGCTTGGTGTACTGATCTGCGGATTTCAGATTAGCTTTACAGCGTTAGTATGGCTAGTGGTATGGATGTGCAAACTTGTTACCTAATGCGGAAAGTTGTGGGAGTGTGTCCCAAGGGAATATGGTACAAGTATGACAGGTAGTCACTTAATTGATTAAAGATCGAAACCAAGTATGGGGATTGTGGTGCTGTCGTTAATGTGAGTATTTATGCCTGAAGGGCGCTTGGTTCGTATGGTTGTGGACTGTGGAATTTTGTTCCAGCTTTGACGATTGTTCTTGTGTGTCATAGGAAAAGGGTTATTGTAGATCCTTGAAAGGTTATTAGACCAGTGCGGCACAATCAGAATTGACTTGAGGTCCACAGATGGATCTAAATATGAATGTGGGCTCTGTATCAGGATGGATGCGTTCATTTCAGCATAGCTCTCCTTATGGGGGGAGTGTTCGGACATTGGATGTTATTTCGTCATCGGCTATTTCATGTAATACTATATTGTGCCATGTGGGTTGTGAAACAGCTTGATTAATTGCATATGTGTTGAGGTTCCACGTAGCGATGGTGTTATGTAAGCAGGATGGCTCTCGAGATGTAGACCATATATCGCACCTTAGTGGTGTTTAAGTTTTGTAGCGTATGGCGCTATTGGTCTCCCCAGGAATTGCATTATGTACTTCGCGTGCTTGTAGTTGATATTCGGGTATTTCATTGGTATGAGCATTTTAGCTCGGTAAGTAATTCATTTATAGATTATTATATGTGGATCGAGTGGCACGCCACTACGGGTACATTAATTGGATCGGGTGTCATGCTGCCATGGGTGTCATGGTTGGATCGGGTTGCACGCCACAACGGTAGTATAGCGCTATCGGTCTCCCCAGGAATTGCATTGTGTGTTTGCTTCTCATTTTCTGAGGAAGGTTCATAACATCTTTTTGGTGGTTTAAATTAGTTACGTGGGTTGAGTAGTTCTTTCCATAGTTCGTTTTCCTTATGTATCACATTCAAGTTTGTAGCTTGTTGGCACATTGTGGCATGATACTAGATTTTTCGCATCGTCTGAGGTGGCTTATTGCCTGGGCAACTTATATTAGGTGGGACAAGATTATTGGACCTGGGATCAGTGCGATCGGATTTATATGAAGCATATTAAAGAGCAATTATAGTTGTGTGGTTCGGAATGAGATAATGGTTCTTGTTAGGAGAATAGACTCAATGATTTGTTGACTTGGCAGTTGGTTATGAGTTTCTACACATCTCTTCTGTTGTGGCGATATTGCAGGAGTTGGAACAGGACTTATATGTGTCATGAGGTATGTTGTGGGCATATGATTCGTAGAATTTCGGCTATTGGCATCAGAGAATGATGTTATGGTCACGTGAATTATGTGGTGCATGATGTGAATTCGTCAAGGGTGTGGTACATGGTGTGAACTCAGCAACGGTGTCCGTACGTTGAAAACGGGCCTGGTGAAAAATTCCAGATGTTGGTATTTTGCTCTAAGGCTAAGTTGATTAAACAAAAGAGGAATCTTCATATTTGCCCGAGCAAATGTGCTCAACTAAGTTATGGTAGCACAGGTAGGTGCACGAGGTGTTAAATAGTGATTTCAGACAACTCCAACGCAATTCTTAGAACATTCGAGGATGAACATATGTTTAAGTGGGAGATAATATAATGACCCGACCGGTCGTTTCTAGAAGTCCATGAGCAGCTTCACTTCAGGTATTATAACTCGTACACGTGGTCGGAATTGAATTTGGGAATGTTCAGAGTTGATTTTGAAAGAAAATTCTCATTTCAAAAGCTTTAGGTCGGAAGAATTTGACTAAGGTTGGATTTTTGAGTAAACAACCTCGGAATCGGGTTTTGAAGGTCAGCACGTTCGTATGATAATTTCGGGCTTGGGAGTATGTTCGAATCGGGTTTTGGAAGACCATGGTGCGTTTCGGCGCCTATTGTGGAAGTTAGCATTTTTGGAAGAATTTAATAAATTTGGGTTAAAGTGCATTTCAATGTTATCGAAGTCTGTTTGGGATTTCGAGTCTGTGAATAACTCCGTATGGTGATTATGGTATTGGGAGCGCGCCCGGAAGTGGATTTGGAGGTCCGTAGGTCATTTTGGGGGTCAATTGTCGAAAGTTAGAAATTTGAAGGGTTTTTGAGAAGTTTGACCAGGAGTGAACTTTTTGATATCGGGATCGGATTTTGATTCCGAAAGTTGGAGCAGGTCCGTAATGTCAAATGTAACTTGTGTGCAAAATTTAAGGTCAATCGGATGTGATTTGATAGGTTTCGGCATCGTATGTAGAAGTTTGAAGTTATAAAGTTCATTAAGCTTGAATTGGGATGTGATTCGTGATTTTGATGTTGTTTAATGTGATTTAAAGCCTCGAGCAGGTCCGTGTTATGTTATAGGACTGGTTGGTGTGCTTGGACAGGGTCCCGGGGTCTTCTGGTAGATTTCTAGTGGTTAACGGATCAAATTGGAGTTGGAAGGAAGAGATGAAGCCTGGTCATCTGGAGTAACCGCACCTGCGAGGTCTTGGCCGCAGGTGCGAAGCCGTAGAAGCGGCCAAAGGAGCGCGGATGCGGTTGAGAAGGGAGAAGGTTGGGACCGCAGATGCGGTCATCTTACCGTAGAAGCGGGACCGCGCCTACGGTAGGAGAAACGTAGAAACGGAGTGAGGGGTCCTGGTAAAGGACCACAGATGCAGTAGTGGGGTCGCACCTGCGGAACCGCAGAAGCGATCAAGTGATCGCAGCTGCGGAAAGGCTGGAGGCAGTGTGTTCTTTTAAAACGGGATTTGGCCCATTTTCCTTCATTTTCTCTTGGTTTGGGCGATTCTTGGAGGGTTTCAAGATGGGGTTTTCATCATCAATAGAAAGGTAAGCCATCCCCACCATATGAGTTAAATACATTGATTATGCATATGTTTTAACATGGAAATTAGTAGAAACTTAGGGTTTGAGGAAAAAACCTAGAAAATTGGTATTCTTGGATTTTGACCACGATTTTGGACATGAAATTGAGAGTAAATTATATATTTGAGTTCGTGAGGTTGTGGGCAAACTTTATTTCGAAACATTTTGGAACCCGGGCACGTGGGCCCGAGGGCGATTTTTGTCAACCTGTCGATCGGGGCTTGAAATTGTTATAAATTTGATTATTATGAGTAATTGAACATATATTAATGGGTTTACATAATTATTGGCTAGTTTTTGAGCGTCGTGCATCGATTTGAGTCTTCGGAAGGGCTGAATGCTGGTTATGGAACTTCGAAGCGAGGTGAGTCTCCTTTCTAACCTTCTAAGAGGGAATTGTCCCCATAGGTGAATTAGCTGGATATGTGCTTCTATTTATGGGGGCTACGTACGCACGAGGTGATGAGAGTCTGTGCGTAGCTACTATTATGCTTTAAGTTCGAGTAGTCTAGGACCCAAAAGCATGCTTTACTTGCAATTTTTGCAATCTTGTTATTAATTTAAAATGCTTAAAACATATCAAATGTGTAAATGAATTTCTATAAGACTAGACATCAATTCTTGACTTTTTAAAGAGAAATTGCCTTTTATTGAATAATTGCTCCTTGATAAATTCTTGATTTACTGTTTGAATATATATATCTATTGTGGAACGGGTCGAACGCGTCTGTAGATTTAAATAGATGCATCTATAGTTCGCACCATCCGACCCTCTGGCAGTGCAGAGTTTAAATATTGTTGGATCGAGTCGTACAACCACGGCATGATTTGCGCATGCTTGTATTGTTTTCCTTGAGATTCATAGATGTTGATATTTGTTCTCCCTGGCCTGAGATAAATGTATAAATGATGAAAATGAATTTGAAAATTTCCTATAAACGAAAGAATTATTTATTTGCCTCATGCTATTAAGTTACAACCATTTTTATGAAAATCCTCCATTTACTATATTATTAGTATAATATTATTGGACCACTAGCAAGTGTCGAAGTCGACCTCTCATCTCTACTTCTTCGAGATTAGACGGGATACTTACTGGGTACACGTTGTTTTTGTACACATACCACTCGATGTGCATTTTTGTTGCACAGGCTCATGTATGTCTCGTGGCCTAGTTTGGCGCAGCGGCATGGTTAATACGGGGACTTAGGTGAGCTGCACTTCTCGAGACAACCCGCAGCCAGCAGAGTCTCCTTCAGAGTATCGTATTATATTTTCTCTACTGTCCAACTTATATTCCGGACGGTTATTGTATTATATTGTTTCCTAGAAATTTCTCATGCACTTGTGATACCGGGTTCTGGGATGGGATCATTCAACATTAAGTTTATTAAGACATCATTATTTATTCAGCGAATTTCATTACTTATTGTTTAATATATAAAATAAATGATTTCAATAAATACCAAAATGAGAATTTAATTAACTTCCCCGTATTAGCTTGCCTAACAGTGGTGTCCGGCACCATAACGACCCTTAGTGGATTTTGGGTCATGACAATATGGTATCAGAGCACTAGTTTCCCTTAGGTATCACGAGTCATGAGCGAGTCTATTAGAGTCTTGTGGATCGGTATGGCGATGTCTGTACTTATCTTCGAGAGGCTGCAGGGCTGTTAGGAGCACTTCCCTTCTTGATTACTCATCGTGCAATTTGACCTCTTTGAGAGTTGTGCCCTCATTTCCTTCATACTCGATCTTATGCGACGCGAAGCGCTTATTATGAATCAGGAATTGAGGAATTTTAATGGTACTACAGATAAGGTGTGGGATGTTTCCCCCTGCCTAGTTGTTTGGGCTATTGTCATCGCCTTGCAGAAGGATATTTTGTCATTTTACCTCCGTAGCTATACTTTTGAGAGCTTTGAGGCTATGCACATGTTGCTATGATGCTCATGTATGGTTATCGCACGGTACCGATGTGATGGTGGGACTCTTGTCCATGCGTGGAAGTAGTGTATTACTTGGAAGGAGGTTTTTCTCAGTGCATGATTCACATATTTGGTATTTTATTTCCGGCAGAGGAAAGTCATTCGGACTATAAATGATCATGTTTGGGCTGATAGAGTAGCGAGACTCCGTGTTTTCAAGTGTGGTGGAATTTTCATCTACGGCATGGTGTCGTCGTCCTCGATTGAATATGTTAAGTTCGTCGGTGTTATGATCTTCTACAATTCGCCTTTGGGGCAGGATATTGTGAGATAGTATTGGAGAAGTGGCTGTCAGAGATCGTGGGTTGCGGTGGTTCAGGATTGAATGGGTATTTCTAATGCTAACGCCTCGAGAAGGAGGAACATCGGAAAGGGTTGAAGTTAGTAGCGATCTATCGGTTCAAGTGCTACAGAGATAGATATTGATCTAAGGCAACATCTGGACAGCAAAGGATGAGGAAGGACATGTGGGAAGTGTCAGACGGTGGTTAAATTTCTAAAAGGTCAGGCGTAAGAAGCGAAAGTCGAGTAGTTGCTTAAAGGAGTGAGTTTGACCAAAGTAGGAGAGTGGCAGAGTAGTATATGGGTTCAGTGGTAGGATAACTACCTAACTTTAGGAAAAAGTTTAGAGTGATTTGGGAAATTCAGTGGACGGTGATTGGGTCCACATGCTTAATTTGAAATATTAGCTATTATACGGCATGAGATTGGATGCACCAGAAAGGGAGTTTCTTGATACGAAGAAGGATGAAATATAACTTTGAATTGGAAGATATTGTAGCATATTTGTTGATGCCCATAAGAAGTGAACAGACTAGTACAATTGGTGAATGAGCACGGGCTCAGGATGGGTTATTGATGTCGTAGTGATTGTACCCCGTGCAGTGATATTGGAAGATGTCGGCGTGTAATTTCCACAGTTGGGTTATCTCCTGTGAGCAGTTCAGCGGTCACGTGGTTGGTGAAGCTTCTGCGAAGGATTTTATTGACTATCCAGTAAGATGTTAAATATGTGAATGTTGCTAGAGATTCAAAGTGTCCATGAAATCCTAACAGAAGGATTTCGGGGAGTTTGGTGGGTTGGTTGTGCAAGATCATACCAACATTAAAGAAATAATCTTGGTGGGTTCCTAAGTTGTGCAATAGTAGCTTCAAGTTAAGCAGGAGAGTCCCACTGCCTACGATTAGGTTGCAGGTTATCTACTTCTGAGGTTCGGGTAATCGGTGTATTGGTGAGTTATTTCAGCTAAGGAAAAAGAACATAAGTGGTAATTTGAGCAAATGAATTGATATGGGTGTGCTATAGTTGGCCTTATTGACTCATGTTCAGGCTGTGGGGGAAGATTCGGGATTTATGCCCATACAGAGGTGATTTACAAGGGAAGTGATTCAGTTGAGTGCTTTATCGAGATGGGTGTTCATGTGCTAGCGAAGCCTTGGAGTTGATTATATTCGGGACAAAGCTAGAGTAGGTGACTCTCAACAACGGTCCTAGTGAATTCAAAGGTTAAAAATGCGGTGCCTAAAGGTTTAAGCCCGCGATATGGTTAAGAATCGAGCTTTTGTAGCAGATCATGATAAGAGGCTCGGAATGTTCTATGACGTTTTCGACTTACAGTGTAGCATTAGGAGGAAAAAGAGAAAAAGACTTCAGATTCGTAGAGGAATTATCAGAATGGGTGTATCAGTTGAAGATGCAAATGTGCATGCAAAGAGGATATGAAACAGTTCATGGGTTTGGAGACAATGTGGTCTCCTGGAATGGGGTCACTCAAGGTGAGTGCAGATTTAGGTTGGTGATGTAAGGAATGGAGCTAATATTACCTCTAAGGCAAGTTAAGGATGAATTGGAAGAAGTTAGAGCAGTTAGCCATAGTGGAATTGGCATATTGGTAGTAGTGATCAGTTCCTTCAGCGTGATTAAGTTATGCATGCGATTTGTGATGGCGTGTGAGGCTTGACGGCTGCCGTGATTGATTTTATTTGGAAGTATTCAAGTATTATGGTTTGTTATGTGTAGGCGGATCCCGGAAGGGTTATGGTGGTTCAGACCACTATTTGAGGGTTGGAATGTCCTACAGTGATGAGAAGTTACTCGCATATTGCTAGGGTTCTCTTGGAATGGGTTAAGTAAAAGTTTTGAGGTGATGAATTGTTCACCCTATTAGTGTTTCAGGAGTTATGATGAAATTTTGGCGCTATCGCATATTGACTTGTTAGGTGTAGTAAGCGGTATGGGATTTGAAAGTGAGGAGCCACGTTGCGGTTCGGTGTTTGATGAGGATGTCACGAGCTCGGATGAGCAGGATGGGGAATTGGGTGTTTGGAGTAAGGCTGGTATTATCTTCAGCGTCACCTGAGATCGGTGTTTTGTGAAAGAGGCTTTGTGTCCTGGTTATGGATTCTTGATTTGCCTTACAGCGTTAGTGCGGCCGGTGGTATGGATTTGCAAACTTGTTATCTGGTGCGGAAGGTCGTGGGAGCGTGTGTCACGGGAAGATTGTATGAGTGTGACGTGTAGTCACTTAATTGATTGGAAATTTAAACCAAGTATGAAGGTTGTGGTAATATCGTTGATTTGAGAATTTATGCCTGAAGGGCACTTGGTTTATTGGGTTGTGGACTGTGGAGGTTTACTCTGGTTATGATGGTGGTTTATTGGGTTGTGGACTGTGGAGGTTTACTCCGGTTATGATGGTTGTTCTTGTGAGTCATGGGAAAAAGGGGTTATTATGGACCCTTGAAAGGCTATTAGCCTAGTACGGTGTGGTCAGAATCGGCTCGAGTTTGATGGGTGGATTTAAATATAAATATGTGCTCTACATCAGGCCGGATGTGTTCATTTCAGCATAGCGCTCCTTATGGAGGAGTATTCGGACGTTGGATGCTATTTTTGTCGTCGGCTATTTCGTGTAATGTTATATGGTGCCGTGTGAGTTGTGAGACAGCTTGATAAATTTCTTATGTGTTGAGGTTCCGCATAGCGATGGCATTGTGTGAGCAGGATGGCTCTTGAGATTCAAGTCATATATCGCACCTTAGTTGTGCTTGAGTTTTATAGCTTATGGCGCTATATGTCTCCTCAGGGATGGTATTAGGCACTTAGTATGCTTGTGGCCGATATTCGGTATTTAGTAGTAGTGAGCAATTTAGCTTGGTGTGTATCTCCTTATATGAGTTCTATGGATCGGGTGGTACACCTCCACGGGTATGTTATTTGGATTGGGTTGCACGCCGCAACAGTATGATGTTGAGTACGGTTTTCTATATTCTAAATTTTGTGTGTTTTGTTTTCCATTTTTCTGAGGAAAGTCTATATTAGCTGCATGAGTTGAGAAGTCCCTTCCAGAGTTCATTTTCCTTATGTATCGCATTCGAGTTGGTACCCTATTGTATGGCATCATATGAGACTTTTGGTCATGTCTGGCGTGGCTTGCTGCCAGAGCAGTTCGTACCAAGTGAGATGAGATTATTGGATCTAGGATCGGTACGGTCTGATTATATGAAGTATATCAAAGAGCAAATACCATTATTTGGTTCAGGATGAGGTGGTGGTTCTTTTCAAGAGTAGAGACTCAATGATTTGTTGACTCCGCAGTTGGAACAAGACTTATACATGTCATGAGGTGCATTGTGGGCATCAGATTCGGGGAATGTCGGTAATTATAATTAGATAATGTTATTATGGTCCTTTGGATGATGTGGTGCATAGTGAGAATTCGGCAAAGGTATGCAGTCATGTTCTGGTACATCGTGTAGTGATTGATACGGTGTTCATATATTGGAAACAAGCCTCGCAGAGAATTTAGGATGTTGAAACTGGGCTCTAAGGCTCATTTGTTTGAATAAAAGAGAATATCTTCAAATTTGCTCGAGGTAATGTGCTCAAATGAGTTGTGGTAGCACGGGTAGGTGCACGAGGTGTTTAACTGTGATTTCAGAAAACTCTAGCGCAGTTCTTAGCACGTTCGAGGACGAATGTATGCTTAAGTGGGGGAGAATGTAACGACCCGATCGGTCATTTTGAGATCTAACGCGTCGTTCGGCAGTTTGAGGCCATGAACAACTTCACTTCAGGTATTATGACTTGTATACGTGGTCGGAATTGAATTTCCGGAAGTTTGGAATTGATTTGGAAAGAAAATTCCCATTTCAAAAGCTTTAAGTTGAAAGAATTGAGTAAGGTTTGATTTATGAGTAAATGACCTCGGAATCAAAATTTGAAGGTTCCAACAGGTTTGTATGATGATATAAGACTTGGACGTATGTCCGGATCGGGTTTTGGATGACCAGGAGCATTTCGACGCCTATTGTGGAAGTTAACATTTTTTGAAAAAAATTTATAAATCTGGGTTGAAGCGCTTTTTAGTGTTATTGATGTTCGTTTGAGATTCCGAGTCTGGAATAGATCCGCATGGTGATTCTGGTATTGGGAGCGCGATCGAAAGTGGATTCGGAGGTCCATAGGTCATTTTGGAGTCGTTTGGCTAAAGTTATAAATTTGAAGGTTTTTGAGAAGTGACCGAAAGTGGACTTTTTGATATCGGGGCCAGATTTCGATTATGGAAGTAGGAGTAGGTCCGTAATGTTGAATATGACTTGTGTACAAAATTTGAGGTCAATCAGATGTGATTGGATAAGTTTTGGCATCGAATGAAGAAGCTTGAAGTTCTAAAGTTCATCAAGTTTGAAATGGAGTGTAATTCATGGTTTTAGCATTGTTTGATGTGATTTGAGGCCTCGGGCAGGTCCGCGTTATGTTATAGGACTGGTTTGTGTGATTGGATGGGGTCCCGAGGACCTCGGGTGGACTCCGGGTGGTTAACAGATCGAATTGGAGTTGGGACGAAGAGCTGAAGCCTGCTAGCATCTGGTGTAACCACACCTGCGACGTCTTGACCGCAGAAGCGGCCAAAGGAGCACAGATGCAGTTGAGAAGGGAGAAGGCTGGGACCATAGATGCGGTCATCTTGCCGCAGAAGCAGACCGCACCTGCAGAAGGAGAAGAGCAGAAGCGGAGTGAGGGGGTCTGGCGAAGGACCGTAGATGCGGTATAGGAGCCGCACCTGCGGAACCGCAAGTGGACTTTTTGATATCGGGGCCAGATTTCGATTCTGGAAGTAGGAGTAGGTCCGTAATGTTGAATATGACTTGTGTGCAAAATTTGAGGTCAATCAGATGTGATTTGATAAGTTTTGGCATCGAATGAAGAAGCTTGAAGTTCTAAAGTTCATCAAGTTTGAAATGGAGTGTAATTCATGGTTTTAGCATTGTTTGATGTGATTTGAGGCCTCGGGCAGGTCCGCGTTATGTTATAGAACTGGTTTGTGTGATTGGATGGGGTCTCGGGGACCTCGGGTGGACTCCGGGTGGTTAACAGATCGAATTGGAGTTGGGACGAAGAGCTGAAGCCTGCTAGCATCTGGTGTAACCACACCTGCGACGTCTTGACCGCAGAAGCGGCCAAAGGAGCATAGATGCAGTTGAGAAGGGAGAAGGCTGGGACCACAGATGCGGTCATCTTGCCGCAGAAGCAGACCGCACCTGCAGAAGGAGAAGAGCAGAAGCGGAGTGAGGGGGTCTGGTGAAGGACCGTAGATGCGGTATAGGAGCCGCACCTGCGGAACCGCAGAAGCGATCAAGTGACCGCAGGTACGAAAAGGCTGGAGGCAGTGTGTTCTTTAAAAAACGGGATTTGGCCCATTTTCCTTCATTTTCTCTTGGTTTGGGCGATTCTTGGAGGGTTTCAAGAGGAGGTTTTCATCATCAATGGAAAGGTAAGCCATCCCCACGTATTATGAGTTAAATACATTGATTATGTATATGTTTTAACATGGAAATTAGTAGAAACTTAAGGTTTGAGGGAAAAACCTAGAAAATTGGTATTCTTAGATTTTGACCATGATTTTGGACATGAAATTGAGAGTAAATTATATATTTGAGTTCGTGAGGTTGTGGGCAAACTTTATCTTCGAAACATTTTGGAATCCGGGCACGTGGGCCCGAGGGCGATTTTTGTCAACCTTTCGATCGGGGTTTGAAATTGTTATAAATTGGATTATTATGAGTAATTGAACATATATTAATGGGTTTACATAATTATTGTCTAGTTTTTGAGCGTCGTGCATCGATTTGAGTCTTCGGAAGGGCATGAATGCTGGTTATGGAACTTCGGAGCGAGGTGAGTCTCCTTTCTAACCTTCTAAGAGGGAATTGTCCCCATAGGTGAATTAACTGGATATGTGCTTCTATTTATGGGAGCTACGTACGCACGAGGTGATGAGAGTCCGTGCATAACTACTATTATGCTTTAAGTTCGAGTAGTCTAGGATCCAAAAGCATGATTTACTTGCAATTTTTGCAATCTTGTTGTTAATTTAAAATGCTTAAAATATATCGAACATGTAAATGAATTTCTAAAAGACTAGACATCAATTTTTGATTTTTTACAGAGAAATTGCCTTTTCTTGAATAATTGCTCCTTGATAAATTCTTGATTGACTGTTTGAATGTGTATATCTATTGTGGAACGGGTCGTACGCCTCCGTAGATTTAAATAGATGTATCTATGGTTCGCGCCGTTGGATCGGGCCATACGACCTCGACATGATTTGTGCATGCTTGTATTGCTTGTTTTGAGATTCATAGATGTTGATATTTCTTCTCCCTGACCTGAGATAAATGTATAAATGATGAAAATGAATTTGAAAATTTCCTATAAACGAAAAAATTGTTTACTTTCTTCATGTTATTGAGTTACAACCATTTTTATGAAAATCTTCGATTTAATATATTATTGGTATATTATTATTGGACCACTAGAAAGTGCCGAAGGCGACCTCTCGTCTCTACTTCTTCGAGATTAGACGGGATACTTACTAGGTACACGTTGTTTTTGTACTCATACTACACTTGCTGTGCATTTTTGTTGCACAGGCTCATTTATGTCTCGTGGCCTAATTTGGTGCAGCGGCATGGTTGATACGGGGACTTAGGCGAGCTGCACTTCTCAAGACGACCCGCAGCCAGCAAAGTCTCTTACAGAGTATTGTATTGTATTTTCTCTATTGTCCAACTTGTATTCTGGATGGTTATTGTATTATATTATTTCCTACAAATTGCTCATGCACTTGTGAAACCGGGTTCTAGGATGATTATGGGATCATTCAACATTAAGTTTGTTAAGACATCAATATTTATTTAGTGAATTTCATTAGTTATTGTTCAATGTATAAAAGAAATGATTTCAATAAATATTAAAATAGGAATTTAATTAACTTCTTGGTGTTGGCTTACCTGACAGTGGTATCCGACACCATTACGACCCTTAGTGGATTTTGGGTCATGACACGGAAAGATTACACGTAAACCATTTGGAAAGGCTAAAAGAGCCGATTTTCCATTGCAATTAATCCATTCTGTTATATGTAGTCTAATGAATGTGAAGGCTAGGTATGGTGCTTTGTATTTCATTACATTGATTGATAATTTCACGCACTTTGGTGATGTCTTGATTTCTCATAAATCTGAAGCACTTGAATGCTTTAAGAAATATTTGAATCAAGTTGAGAATCAGTTAGACAAAAGGATTAAGATCTTAAGAACCAATAGAAGGTGTGAATATCTATCAAAAGAATTTGAAGAATTCTATAATGATAAGGGCATCACCAGACAATTAACTATTCCTTACACATATTATCAAAATGGTGTAGTAGAAAGGAGGAATAGAATATTATTGGACATGATAAGGTCCATGATGACTCAAGAAAATTTACTTATCTCCTTATGGGGAGATGCGTTATTGACTGCAGCCTACATATTGAATAAAGTGCCTTCTAAATATTTTCTTCCACTCCTTATGAGCTTTGGACTGGTCATAAACTAAAGTTAAATGTTTTACGTCCTTGGGGTTGTGCTGCATATATAAAAGATTCTTTTAACAAGTTTGGTAAATTAGATCCAAAAGGCGAGAAATGTATCTTCATAAGATATTCTCCAAAGGGTATGTGTTCATAGATGAATTGGAGGATAGAAGTGTTACTGAGATTGAATCGCGAGATGTCACATTTTCGGAAAATTATTTTCAAAAGAAGGCGAGGTAAAGAATGGAGAGCCTCTTTATGAAATGTTGAACTCAAATAGTCAGCAAGTGTCTTTTGACACAATTGATAATCAAATCGATCAAAATGTTGTTCTTGATCCGAGTGGGAGTGAGAGTTCTCAATCTGAAAATCCTTTTGATGAATCTAAATTCAACTACGAAAGAGTACCACAAAAATATACCTAAATGTACTTATGAGATTGAAGATTACGTTTTCTTGGTATCTCCCAGACAAATGGATAAGCCAAAGTCTGTGATTGAGGCTTTATTGAGCCCTGAAAAAGATGAGTGGATGAAAGCAATGAAAGAAGAATTAGAGTCCATGAAAACCAACATAGTCTGGGATCTAGTCAACCTTTTGCCTGGCGTAGTGCCACCGGGAACAAATGGGTTCTCAAAATTAAACGCAACATGGATGGGTCAATAGAAAGATACAAGGCACTATTGGTGGCAAAAGGCTTTACTCAAGAAGCTGGAATAGATTATGTGGAAACATTTTCACCAGTTGTGAAGTTTACCTCAATTCGCTTACTTTTGGCTATTGTTGCACGTTTGGATTTGGAATTACATCAAATGGATATGAAGACAGCTTTTCTCAATGGAGAACTAAACGAAGAAATGAATCTACATGGAACAACCTATAGGCTTCATCATTAAAGGCCAAAAAAAAGGTCTGTAAATTGAAAAGATCTATTTATTGCCTGAAGCGATCTTCAAGGCAATGGAATTTGAGATTTCACAAGGAGGTGATCTCGTATAATTTCACCATGATCAATGAAGATCATTGCATTTATGTGAAGAAGTCCAATGGGATGTTTGTAATTCTTTCTCTTTACGTGGACGGTATTTTGTAATGACCTGATCCGTCGTTTTGAGATCTAGCGCGTTGTTCAGTAGTTTAAGGCTATGAGTAGCTTCACTTCAGGTATTATGACTTGCACGTATGGTCGGAATTGAATTTCGAGAAGTTCGGAGTTGATTCAGATGGAAAATTCTCATTTTAGAAGCTTAAAGTTGGAAAAATTAACTAAGGTTTGAATTTTGAGTAAACGACCTTGGAATCAGTATTTGAAAGTTCCAATAGGTTCGTATGATGATTTTGGATTTGGGAATATGTACGGATCGAGTTTTGGATGACCCGGGAGCGTTTCGATGCCTATTGTGGAAAGTTGGCATTTTGGAAAACTTTCATAAATTTGGGTTGAAGTGTATTTTAAAGTTATCGATATCTGTTTGGGATTCGGAGCCAGGGAATAGCTCTGTATGGTGATGTTGGCCTTAGGAGCGCGCACGGATGTGGTTTTGGAGGTTCGTAAGTCATTTCGGGGTCTAGTGAAAGCTGGAAATTTTAAGGTTTTGGGAAGTTTGACCAGGAGTGGACCTTTTGATATCAGGTTCATATTCAGATTTTGGAAGTTGGAGTAGGTACATAATGTCAAAAGTGACTTGTGTGCAAAATTTGAGGTCAATCGGACGTGATTTGATAGGAATCGGACATGCAGAAGTGATTTTAGAAGTTTTGCGTTTCATGATTTGATTCATGCGTTTTAGCATCTGATTTATGCTTTTAGATGTTATTTCAATGTTTCGATCGCACGAGTGAGTTCGTATAATGTCTGCAGACTTGTATGGATGTTTGATGTGGAGCCCCGGGGGCTTGGCTGAGTTTTTAAGTGCGTTCGGAGTGCTGAAGAACTTCAATTCTGCTGGTTTCTGGTCTAGGTTGTAGGTTTCGCAAATACGGGGTTTCATTCTCATTTGCGAGGAAGGATTCGCATTTGCGAGGATGGGAAAAACACTGAGGGTTTCGCATTTGCAAACATTTTGGTCAATTTTGCGGAACTGCCTATTACAACCCATATTCATGTATGTTAGCTCATGCCATAAGGTATTCAACGTAAATCCATGAAGAGATTATCTTTAAGATGGTAAGAAGTTAATCCTAATGGTCTTAAATGATACAAAGGTGTATAAGGGTGGTTAACAAGTATTAGAAGTTAAACGGATCACGAGTGTTGTCAGCCGTATTTTCGGATAAACCTAGAGGTGCTTAATACAGTCAAGAGGTAGTGTTTTAAGGTATTTGAATCATATAATATCCGTATTATAAGTCTTGAAGTCAAACGAGTTATGAGACAAAAGTCGACAAAAGTTGTCACAACTTAGGTTCATAATTTTACTTAAACATTAGGTCAAATGTTACTAAGCTTTTCTCCCAATTTAATTAGAATTATGGGGTTATCTACCCACCAAATTGAAGATCTATGAGTTTAGTTTCCAACTCAATAAACCATTCATCGATACGATCTCGGAATAGAGAGATATTCGCATTATCGTGAGACTGCGCCAAGTACCTCTCTATGGGGCTCACTTAGGCGGTTTAAGACATTTGGGTATATACATGATGCTTCCAACCCGTTTTAAGTCATTTCTTTCACTATATTCAGACCTTAGAACCCTAGTAACACCCTATCAAGGTTCTCTCAAGATTCAAGACCCAAACAAAGGGCAAACAACACAAATCAAGTGTCGAGAATCCCGTGGCGCTAGTAAGTTTCTTTTTCTTCTTGTTGTTGCTCATTTTTGTGTTGTTCCAGATCGTGTGGGAGGTTGTTTTAAGGGTTTTATGTTCTTTAAATACTCCCTCAAGCTCTTAATATCAACCCTAGGAGATTTCAAGCCTTCTAAAGTGATTCAAGTGCCGAAAACACTAATTGATTGCTAGTTTCGCTTTCTTGTTGTTGTGGCAGCATTAGAGGGATATTTCATGGAAAATTAAGGTCAAATTGGAGTTTTTCTTTCTGTATAAAGGTAAGGAACCTCTTACTCTATATGTCTTTAAGATTATCCAAGTTGAGGCTAAGTCATTGAAGCTAGAACTTGTGAAATATATATCGAAAGGCTTGGTAGTAATGTTATCGGTTGGTGGACTATTTTGGGAGGTTCAATATGATTAACATTGATGTTGTTTGAGATGTTTGGTGATTGTTTTTACTTGTGGGAAGTCATATTAATAGGGGAGGTGCTGTCCGTTTCATCATAAAATAGGTTGTGGTCGGTACATAATAGTTACGACGCTTAAACGTTAACGATAGTGTCATTTCTCCTATTGTAGACTAAGGAGTCGTGTCATTTTCATAGCTTGAGGTTAGGCAGTATATACAAGGTATGTGAGGCTATCCCTTTCCTTCTTTTGAATGACTCCGATTGTACATAATGTAATGAACGAGCTTCCAAAGATACTCTACTCTTAGAAGCTAGCAGTACTTACATTGTTTCCCCTCTTATGGAACGATTAATATTGATGTTGCTTCTCTTATTATTATGTTATCAATGTTATTGGTACTTCCTGATTCTTATAAGGTTCATAGTGAAGAGTTAGTCCTAATAACGTGTACAGAGGATACTGACCTTACGTTACTCCGAAAGGTTTAGAACGTGATTCCATGAGTCGAGCATGCATTATATATATGTATCTATTTTACTCTACCGAGCCATGCTATAGTCGGCCGGGTATGGCACCTATTGTGCAACCACTGATCAGTTGGGTTTTACCGAGCTCCACGTGGCCGGGTACAATTCTACTGAGCCTTATGATGGCCGGGTACGTTTTTACCGAGCCTATTATTGCCGAGTATGATATGATGATGATGATGCCTATAGAGGCGTATGTTTTAAAAGTTTATGCATATATACATATGTATCATGCATTGCATGTCAGTAGCCCTCAGAGGTACCCAGATGTTACAGGTTGTATATTCTCTATCCCTGCTTACATTACTGTTCGTACTTATATTTCCTTGCCTTACATACTTAGTACTTTATTCGTACTAACGTCCTTTTATTTGTGGACGCTGCATGTCGTGCTGCAGGTCCTGATAGGCAGGCAGGCGCAGCTCCCCCACCACAGTAGGCTGTCCAGTTCAGCGGTGATTGGCAAGATCCCTTCTTCGGACTTGCCGTGGTCTTGGTATGCATTTTTGTTATAGACATTATGGGTATGTCGGGGCCCTGTTCCGGCAATGTTGCAGCACTTATGTTCCTTTAGAGGCTCATAGACAGGTGTCGACTCATGTATAGTTTGGTATGCGTTGTCGGTTGATTTTGTTGTATAGTCTTTCATGGTAGCGTGGTAGCTCGTACCTTATATATAGTTTCTTGATTGTCTGGGCATCCCATGTTATGTATGTTCATGTCATCATCTTTTATTTTTAGTTGTCCATGATCCATGTCTACCAATTATATTAATCTCGTCGCCCCTAAAAGATAATAAATAAGGTTAGATAAAATATATGTTGGTGCTCGGCAAGTATGGCCGGGTGCTAGCCATGGCCCTCCAGTTTGGGCCATGACACTTCCCTCTTCGCATTTGCGAAGATTTTTGTCGTAAATGCGACCTTGGCAGGGATGGTTCTTCTTCGCATTTGCGATGATTTTCGCAATTGCGACTATCTCATTTGCAAGCAAGATGTCACATTTGACTGGTGAAAGAGCTTTTTATTTCGTGACTTAGCTCATTTCCCACTTGGTCTTAGGCAATTTTTGAGAGCATTTGTCGGGTGATTCCATCAACATCAAGAGGTAAGTTATTTCCACCTATTATGAGTTAAATACATGAGTTACATATGGATTTAAACATGAAAAATAGTTGAAATTGTGGGATTTGGAAGAAAACCTAGAAATTGATATTATTGGATTTTGACCATAAATTTGGGTATGGAATTGGGAATAAGTTATATATATGAGTTTGTAGTATTATGAGTAAAGTTTATCTTCGAAAATATTTGGGATCCGGGCATGTGGGCCCGAGGGTGATTTTCAATTTTTTGAGCGGAGTTGGAAATTGTTATAATTTGATTTATAATAAGTATTAGAGTATATATTGGATTTGCACATTGATTGACTAGTTTTGGAACGACGAGCACCGATTTGAGGTGTTAGAGCGACGTTGGAACCGGTTATGGGACTTCAGAGCGAGGTAAGTCTTCTGTCTAACTCTGTGAGGGGAAAACTACCCCCCCCCCCCCCAGGTGCTGTAATTGATATGTGCTACATGTTGCGGAGGGCTATATACGTACGAGGTGATGAGAATCCGTACGTAGCTACATTCATGTTATTGTCGGGGTAGACTCAGATTCACGCCATGCTATAACTGTACTATTTGAGTTATCTCTTATTAAATTCTTTTACTTTGCATTACTACTTGAGACTAGATGGGCTATAGACTTGCTATTGTAGAGATTTGACGAGTTTCATGATTAGCCGTGGAATAATTGTACTCCTCTTATGAATTTCTCCCGCGTTATGTGTTCTCATCGAAAGGTTTCCTCAAAGCTTCTTATAACTCACATGTCCCTTTGTGAGTGGGGTCAAGGAGCCGTCAAAGCTTCTTATTCTAATGGGATCGAGCCGTTCACCTCGACAGGATAGATATATCTATGGTTTGTGTCGTTCGACCCTCGATAGTGCAGATTATGATGGGATCGGGTTGTTCGCCTTGGTAGGATTATGTACCACACTCTCATGGAAGCGGGTTGTTCACTTCGGCAGTATAATAGATGTATCTATGGTTCGTGTCGTTCGACCCTCGACAGTGAACATATTATGATGAGATCGGGTCGTATGCCTCGACATTTCTATAAAATATTCTCATGAAATCGTGCGTAATATTTGACAAGAAGTCAATGTATCTGTGAGTCTTCCTGATTTAAATTATGACGGCCTATCTGGTGAGATCCATTATGTATATATATATATATATATGCGCTCCGGTTGAGGAGGAAATTGCTAATTGAGAGCTTGAGTTTATTGTAGAGAGGAGGATCGTACCACGTAATTATACTTATTTATTTCTCTTATTTACTCTGCCCCATATCTGTTTACTTCTTACTATATCTGTCTTATTGGACCACTAGTAAGTGTCAATGTCGACCCCTAGTCACTACTTCTCTGGGGTTAGGCTAGATACTTACTAGGTGCGCGTTGATTTACGTACTCATGCTACACTTGCTATGCATTTTTGTGCAGGTACATATATGTCGGGTGGTCTTTTAGGCGCAGAGGCGCGGCTATTCCGGGAACGTACCGTGAGCTGCATTTCACATTACGATCCGCAGCTTGCAGAGTCTCGATCAGAGTTATGTATATTCTCCTGTATATTTGTATTCTAGATAGAAGTTGTATTTTATTATATTTCCTAGTTGATGCTCATGCTCTTGTAACACCGAATTTTGGGGGTGCTTATAGGTTGTTCTTTATTGTAATTTTGAAAACATTATCATTTACCCTGTAACTTCTATTTCTTACTATTTAATTGATGAAAATTATGATTTCAAAAATACTAAAATGAGTAATTGAGTTAATCTTTCACTGTTGGCTTTTCTGACGGCGGTATTAGGCGGCATCACGACCTTTAGTGGAATTTGGGTCGTGACAATTTTATTGGCCGGAAACAATTTGGAGTATTTGAAAACTATCAAGTCATGGCTTTTCAAAGTCATTTGACATGAAAGATATGGGTGAGGCTGATTATATCCTTGGAGTTAAGATCCAAAGAGACTGTTCCAAAAAGTTATTGAGTCTATCTTAGGAAACGTATATAAAGAAAATTTTGGAGCATTTTCGCATGAATAGTTGCAAATCCATGGATACTCCTATAACGAGAAGTGAAACTTTAAGCCTTGAAATGTGTCCCAAGATTGAAAATGAAAAGGAATACATATCTCGAGTTTCGTACTCAAGTGCTGGCGGGAGCTTGATATACTATATGATGTGTATTTGCCTAGACATTTGTTATGTTGTAGGTCTGGTTAGCAGGTATCAATCCAATCCTAAAAGAGACCATTGGAAAGGTGTGAGAGAATTTTTAGATACTTGAAGAGAACTGCAGATTATTCACTATGTTATAGTGGAAATGATTTATACTTGAGAGGATATACGGATGTTGATTGGGCTGGTGGCCGGAATGATAGAAAATCAACATCCAGTTATGCTTTCTTACTTAATAGTGGTACGATTTCATGGAAAAGTAAGAAACAAACTTGTACATCCATTTCAACGATGGAAGTTGAGTTTGTGGATTGTGCGTCTGTAGTACAAGAAGCTATTTGGTTGAAGATATTCTTTGAGCATTTGGATATTACAAAGAACTCTCAAGGTCCCATAACTCTATATTGTGATAGTCAAGCGGCTATTGCATACAAAAAAGGTCCTAAGTATCACAGCAAGACCAAACACATTGACATCAAGTATAACTTTGTGAGAGATATGGTAGCAAGTGAAGAGATAAATTTATAGTACATTCCTACGTGAAGCATGATAGTTGATCCTTTTACAAAATCAATATTTAGAGACCTGTTTAAGAAACATGTTATGGCTCTAGGTTTGTGAAGGATATGAATATATTTATGTATTGTAAAATGACCTGATTATTATAATATGCTCATTGATATTTGACTCTTGAATTTATGCTTATATCTCGTATGCATGTGATGAGGTTTGTTGAAAAGTGTGTTGAACAAGTCACGAGATTGGCTCACTCACACGAGCAATCGCCTCTGACGTTAAGAATCGTGAAGAGATGAGACCTTATAGAACCTTAGATAATATGAGGTTGTATTTACTTGTAAAGGTCGATCTTGACAACAAATCAGACTTACGAATTTTAATATTCGATTATGACTTGTTTTGTAAGCCAGATGCGAGTTTCTTTGGAATGTTGGGTTTGAGGATTATTGAAGTGAGAAACTCGGGTTAGACATTCGGAGGTGTCTAGACCAAGATATGATGGTGTTGAATGATTAAAAGAATAAGACACACGCACCAATATAAGGTGAGAACACCATAACATGTGTTTCATACCACGTGTGCTATCGGCCAATGGGATAATGGAAAAATGAATCCCTGTTCTTCATTGTGTGAGATCCCAAAGAAGTTATATTAATTTTTATTGAAATATCCTTTAACCTTTTACTGTCTCTTGAAGTGCCAATCAATGTTGTTACTTTAGCATGTCACTAATAGCCATAGTGAATCGGCAATGCAGTGCATGTCTAGGAAAGCAGTTGATTTGGAATGGAAATATTCGAGTAGAAATAGAAGACAACTAATTTTTTTTATTAATTTAACTTGTATTCATACGTCGTCCATTACACTTACCATGAGGGTGTCAAATGTAATTGTGAATACAATTTAAACATGAACTCGATTTTCCTCTTTCGAGGATGAGGGATCAGATAAATACCTAGTAGAATAGCAAATTATGTCTGGGTATTGCGAGTAATAAGATCCTCATATTAGTAGTAAATCCCTTCCACATGTGATTGGATTTCTACATAGAGTTGTTAAACAACCTTAAAAGGTTTAAGAATATTATGGCTCTTAATGCTCGCAGGTCGCATGAACTATCTGCCAGTATGAATTATGTGTGTTGTTTACATGGTAGTTACTAGTTTGGATCTAGTCCACCTGTGCGAAGTGGGAGATGTTGGATATTAGGTTTAGGTTGCGGGTCACCATGTGGACTGAACCGGCCCATTTTAAAAGAGATTAAACTTAAGGAGGTTACTAATGGAGATTTTGTAACTCCTAAAGACTACCGCACATTATTGAGATAAGTGGGAACGTGTAGTAGTGGTTTTGTATAATGACCCCGCAGGTCGTTTTGAGAGTTGTAGACCTATTCCCCCGTTTACTGCCTATTTTATGCCTTATAGTTGTTATATGACTTGCCTAGATAGTTCGTTCGAGTCCGGAGAGGTTTTGTGATGAGTTGAGACGCTTAGTTTCAAGGTTAAAAGCTTAAGTTGAAAAAGTTAACCGGATGTTAACTTATGAGAAAACGGCTCTAAATTGGAGTTTTAATGGTTTCGTTAGCTCCGTTGTGTGATTTTGGACTTAGGAGTGTATCGATAGTGAATTGGAGGTCCGTAGTTGAATTAGTCTTGACATGGAGAAAGTTGAAAATTTGGAAGTTTCACCGAGAGAGGACTTAGTGGTTATTGGACTTGGATTGGGGTTTAAGGAGTTGGAGTAGGTCTGTGGTGTCATATGTGACTTATGTGCAAAATTTGGGGTCAATCAGATATGATTTGATAGGTTTTGGCATCGAATGTAGAAATTAGAAGTTCAAAGTTCATTTGGCTTGAATCTATGCGCGATTCGTGGTTTTAGCACTTTTTGATGTGATTTGAGGGCTTGCCTAAGTTTGTATGATGTTTTGTGACTTGATGGTATGTTTGGTTGAGGTCTCGGGGGCCTCGAGTGATCTTCGGATGCTTAACGGATCAATTTTGGACTTGGTATTATGGCTGATGATTTTCTAGTGTCTGTATCTGGTTTCCTTATACGCGATCATGTGGACAGGTCTGCGATCGCGTAAGCTTGTTTGGGGGTGGTCATTTTTTCCCTATGTTTTTGCAAGTTGGGGTACGCCATCGCGTAGGTTTGGACAGGTAGTCATCGCGAACGCGTTGGCATTGCCACTCGCGAAGAGGAGATGAGGCAACTGGTTCTCACGCGTTTGTGCTTCACAATCGCGTAAGGGAAGACATGATCGTGTAGGTTGGAGGAAGCAGTGGTTGTCATTCGCATGGAGTTCTCCGCATTCGCGTAAGGTAAGTCAGTGGGGCGGATTATTTTGCGCTATGCGAACGTGGGAAGATGGTCGCGTTCGCGATGAAGGATAACTGAGCAGCAGTATCAAATTTCA
The DNA here is from genome assembly GCF_000393655.2 of Nicotiana sylvestris. Taxonomy (NCBI): domain Eukaryota; kingdom Viridiplantae; phylum Streptophyta; class Magnoliopsida; order Solanales; family Solanaceae; genus Nicotiana; species Nicotiana sylvestris. Next base: position 50,354,395 of record NC_091058.1, read on the forward strand.
AAAATGAGGGTTTGAGCACATAACACAAACTTGATTTTGGGAGCTCGGTGGGAGGCGAATCTTGGAGTGATTTTCAAGAGGGTGATTGGGGTAAGTGATTCTTACCTAGTTTTGGTTAATTTTCGTGATTATGTCTTTGATTTCATCATTAAATTAGTGATTTGGGGTGGAAAATTGGGAAAAAATGGAGGAAAGTTCTTAGGCCGAATTATGAGGTTTTGTCGAGATTTTGGTATCGGATTTGAGTAATTTTGGTATGGTTGGACTCGTGGTCAAATGAATGTTCGGAATTTGTGTCTTTTACCTAATTCCGAGACGTGGGCCTGGGGGCGACTTTTGAGTTGATTTTTTGACTTTTGATTAAGAGCTTAGTATTTTCTTATGGAATTGATTCCTCTAGCTCGTGTTGATTATATCGAATTGTTTGTGGCTAGATTTGTGGCATTCAGAGTCCGTTTTGCAAGGCAAAGGCGTGTTGGAGTAAAGATTTGCATGGTTTGAGGTAATAGTTCTAAATTTGGTTTTGAGGGTATGAAACCCCGTATTACGTGTCATATGATTGGTGTTGAGGTGAAGCACATGCTAGGTGACGGGCATATGGGCGTGCACCGTAGGAATTGTGGCTTGGTCAATTCTGTGGTACTGTACAGTTGAATAATCTATTGTTAACCATAAATTCCCATATGTTATGGAAATTGAATTGTAAATCATGTTAGAAATCACGTTTAGGCAATGTGTTGGTACTGTAAAGACCCACTGAGGTGGTGTTATATGTTGAATTATCTACTAATTGTTGTTTTGTACTCAGTCACAGTTTTACTTGAATATTATATCTCAGTCTCTATTGTTCTTTATTGATACATTATATCATTGTTGTTTGGGCTGATTATCAGAATTTTTGAGAGCCCGAGAGACTAGAGAGATTAAATATTAACTGAGACCAAGGGCCTAATTGTGAGGATATATATATAGGATCGGGTTGCATGGCATAGCATGTTTTATTGATTTATACCATGATTGGCTTGTTGTAGCGCTTGGGCTGAATGAGCCCCTCCGGAGTCTGTACACACACTCAGTGGGCGCAGGTACCTACAGAGTGCTAGTGCGGGTGCCGAGCGACTGGGAGAAATGAGGGACTGTGGTGAATGAGTGACTGTGAGATTGGAGTGAATTGGAGGACTGGGTGAATGTTACTCTGAGATTATGCACTTGATTTCATTTTTGTTGTACTTCAGCTGGCATATATCACTGTCATGTAACTTTTGAGAGATATTATATCCTAATTCAATTGAACTTGACATGAATTATCTGTTTTGGCCTTAATTGTCAAACTTGAATGCATGCCTATTTCCCTATGTTGTAATTTTAGTAATTGAAATATATCAGTGAATCTCCCACTACTTTCAGTCCATTAGTTAGTTTTGTTACTTACTGAGTTGGTTTTACTCACACTACACCCTTGATGGTAGGCTATCATCCCATATTTTAGTCATTTATTGCACTCTAACAAATTGCACTTTAATTGAGTTTGAGCTTTAATTGATAATATTTTGCACTAATTATGTATTTTATGCTTTGTAGGAGTAATTCAAGGTGATGTAGATGTTATGGAGCTAATTCGAGTGATTAGGAGCTTTGAAGTCTGAGTAAAAGCTAAGGGATTAAGCCGGAATCGCGTCCAGGGGTCGAGAACATCTAAACTTCAAAAATCAAGCAAAAAGGCAAGCTCTAAGAAAAACCCACACCCACGGTGCATGGGGTGGCGCATGGGGCGGTGCATGGGGTGGCGTATGGGGCGGTGCATGGCGTGTCGTGGCTGCCCATTTTGCTGTTGTTGTGAATTGGCGAGGTCCCTGATAAACTCCACTACCACCCCGCATGGCGCGTCTCCCCATGCGGCGCGCCTGTGTATTTTTTATAGAGTAATTTTCCTATTTCTGCTAGGAGAAGGTGTTTTCATCTGGGCCCAACCCTACTTGGTATAAATACATGAAAAAACGTTAATTTCTGTACTTTTAACACATCTTAGACCTAAGGAAGCTAAGGAGGAGGTGGAGAAGCAAAAGAACAAGGATTTTATCATTCAATCCTCACTCAAGACAAGAGTTTGGATCGTTTTACGTTTTCCATTAACTTAAACATATTTGTAATGAATTACTCCATATTTATGGAGTAGTTCTCTTTACGGTTTCATGGATTTGGTGTATTGATATTTGTTTGTGGATATTAACTCTAGTTTTATGTATTGAATTGTTTTGAAGGTTTATAATCATTGCCTCTATATTCACTTGTTAATGTAATCGAGAGAGGCATAACTTGTGATATCTTTGCATTCTATTTGGTTGGTTGAATTCATTAATTCTTCTAAGTAATCGGAAGATGCTAGTTGAATTGTTAATTAAACCTAGTTAGGACGATAATCGAGAGAGGTTCTCCTAAAGACCAATCCACTATGAATTCTTGCATATCTTCACCGGGATTAAAATTGGTTCATCTTGTGAGGTTGAGACTTAATCGAGAGAAGAGTTTCTACTAAATAATTGAACTAATAACCAAGTGAATTCGAGAAACTCACTTGAATATTAGAAGTGAATTATCTAGAGTTAGGTCCCAAACACTTGTCTTGCACCTATCCTATCAACCCTATCTTCTCCCAATTGACAACCTTCTTTGCTCATTACTTGCATCGATAGTCATTAACCAATAGTTTAGACTCTAAGTTAATTTTAGTCTTAATCACATAAATCTAAATTGTTGATCATCTTGGATAGCAATCTAGCTACAAACTACGGTAATACTGTTTAACTCCAAACCCCGTAGATACGATAAATATTCGACTAGCTAGCATATTTAAGTGTGTGTTTTACGCTCATCAAATTTTGGCATCGTTTCTAGGGATTGGAAATCAATAGCATTTGAAATAGTTTGTGGGTGTTTATTCAGGAATTTTTTCTTTTTATTTTATTTTTCTCTTTTTACATTTGGTGTTCTTTGACAGTGTGCATGCTACAGGTTAGATTGGTGCATGACTCAATCTTTTGGGATTTAGTGCAACCATATGAACCAAAAATCGAAAGACAACTGTGATAGTTGAGGAAGGAAAGAAATTTCCAGGAGAAAATGGAGAAGGTTGGGCAATCCTCAACTAAGGAAACTATGGCTGGAGATGATGATAATGTGGATTTGGCTGCGAGAGAGGCAACCCAACAAAGAGAAAAAGTTGCACACGATGATGAGGAAGTAGCTCTAAGAGATGTACAAATTGCCTGTGAAAAGGGGAGGGCTCGAAGAATTGCTCAAAATCAGCTTTTGGTTCCAGACCATTTCGGAAACATAGCTCCCGAAAAAGGGAGACCACTTGGCGATTATGCTAGACCAGTCTACAATCAAGGTTTATCAAGTATGAGACCACCTCCAATTGCAGCTAACAATTTCGAATTAAAGGAAAGGTTGCTTCAAACCCTTCAAAACTGTTGTGTCTTCAGAGAAATGCAAAACGAAGATCAAAACAACCATCTAATGGACTTCGAGGAGATTATGAACACTTTTCAATATAATGGTGTGTCACAAGATGCAGTGCATTTAAGGACATTCCCTTTCACACTCAAAGATGATACAAAGCATTGGCTTCGAAGCTTGCCCAAGGAATCAATTAGAACATGGGAGGAGATGACCAGAAAATTTCTTGCTAAATATTTCTCATCAGTTAAGACGGGCAAGTTTAGAAGAGAAATCCATAACTGGAGATAGTCAGAAAATGTCAACATAGCAGAATTAAACTCTGGATAAAACTCAAGGACTTTTGGGATGGATTGACACCAACCTCACGTAGAACATTGAGCAATGCAGCTAGAGGCCCATAGATAAAAAAGACTTCAGAGGAGATAGTCATAATTCTAGATGAGTTATTTGAAGTGGCAAACCATTGGCCCTCTGAGATTGCTGAAATAAGAAGATCAACTGGTGTTCACCAAGTTGATGTTAAAACATCTATGCAGGTACAACTTGATGCTATGGCCAAAGAAATAAGGAAGCTGACTTTAGCCTCGATACGCCATGAGCCTTATGCAGCATATGATATATGTAGAAGAGGACACCCTACTCATGAGTGTTAAGCTTCAATGGAGGAAGTGAATATTGTGGGTAATTATAACTTCAACGCAATGAGTCAGAATCTCCTCGATTTTTCATGGGATTCACCTTGGGTACTGCAAATTCATATCAACAAAACAACCCCAGATTTCAGGGACAAGGAGCTTCAGGATTTCAAAATCAACAGAGGCAGCGGTTTCAGCCTCAACAATCAAATCTGTTTGGGCTAGAAGATCTTATGAAATCATTTATTCTCAAAATTGATGAGAGACTTGAAGATCATAGCTCAGCTATACGGGAACATCGTGCAGCTATCACAGAAATTGGTACATGTTTGTGAAGCTTGGAAAGACAAGTGGGATAAATTGCAACTATATTGTCTAGGAGAATCTTAGGTACTCCGCCAGCTGATACTGAAAAGAATCTCAAGGAAACGGTAAATGATGTGACTTCGAGAAGAGGGCAAGTATTGAAAGATCCCACTCCAATCCAAAAAGAGGTGATACCTGGAAAAAAAATGGGGAGCAGCTGAATATTGAAGCTGATAAAAAGAAAAGGCAAGAAGGGAGCTGACAAAAAGAAGAAGGAAGAGATTTCAAGAATGGAGGAACATGATGTAAGCGAGCATATGCCTGCTTTACCTTTTCCCCAAAAGGTCTATAGAGAAGCTGGACAAGCAGTTTGAGAGATTTCTAGATATGCTGAGACAGGTTAATGTAAATTTGCCATTCATAGAAGTTCTCTTAGAAATACCAGCTTATGCAAAGTTCTTGAAGGAAATCCTTACAAAGAAGAAAAATATAGAAAAGACCTCAGTGGTCAAACTCACAGAGCATTACAGTGCAATCTTGTAAAACAAACTCCCACAAAAGTGTGGAGATTCAGGGAGTTTTACCATATACACTTGCTCTTTAGGTACTCTTAACTTTGATAAACCTTTATGTGATTCTGGTGCCTCAATTAATTTAATGCCTCTGTTAATTTACAAGAAACTGGAGAAATAAGATCTGTACCAATATCATTGCAGCTGGTAGATCAAACAAAGATAATACCCGAGGGGATAGTTGAAGATGTCTTAGTGCGGGTGGATAAGTTTGTATTTCTGTAGACTTTATAGTGGTGAAGATGGAGGAGAACAAGAAGATACCCCTCATCTTAGGAATACCATTCTTAGAAACGGGTAGAGCAATATTAGATATACATGAGAGAAAGCTCATGCTTAGAGTGGGCGAGGAGACAGTGGCTTTGAGATGAATGTAGAAAAGGGGGTGAAAAAGGAGAAGCCAACTGTAAGTGTTGAATGGAAGGTGAAAGGTGTGAAGGAGAAAGCTGCAGGATTGAAAAAGACAAGTGTGAGGTGTATCCCAAGAAGGCTGAGAAGAAGTTGTCTACATAGATGTGTGCACTGGTTCGGGCGTGTGGAATGGAACCCGACTTTGATTCAGACCCTAACTAGATATTCAGGAAAGTTTTCTCTACCTTATGCTTTTTAATATTGTGTCATGGAAAAATACCACAACTTAGAGTGTGGGGTGGGGGTATTTGTATGTTGTATGTATATTAGTCTTAGCTTTGCTTTTGTTAGTGTTAGTAGTTAGAGATAGTAGAAAAAATTGGAAAAAAAAACATAAAAATTTTAAAATTGTCGACTCTTCCCGATGATGGATATCATCGACAGGTTTCTTGAGGGATGAAAGTCGAAGGAAAAAGACAAAAAAGATTTTCGTTTGTTAGGTGGTACAATAATGCCCCCTTGGTTTTTCTTTGTGTCGCGGTTCTTTTCCAAAAGTTTTGTTTGAATCATGTGTAGGTAGTTTTTATTTTTGTTAGGAGTAGAGAACCTTGTGCTATGATTTGAATTGGAAACAATATCTCTTTAGTTTATTATGCCTTGAGAATTATAAGTGCTTTAGTTGTGACGTTTAGGCTAAATTTTTGAGTATTGTATAAGTACTTTAAATTGTATGATCTTAACTTTGCTTAACTATTTTGACTAGAGTATCTTGATGAGTCTGATCTTGAGTGAGTTATGTGTCATGTGTGTGTGTGAGGTTTTTGTGTTATCCTATGCAATGCATTTGATGTCTAGAATTTGCCCTATATGTTTGCAAAGTGAAATAGTAGTTTTATTTAGTCTTGGAAGTGATATAGGCATTTCTTTGTTGAGCCATATATATGTGTTTACCCGACGACGTGCTATGTATCTTAGTTAACCCCTTTGAGCCTGTAATCATATTTCCTTGGCAACCACATTACAAGCCTTACTCATTCGTTTGAATTGATCATCTATCTGAACCTTTTCACCTCTAGTGAGCACTTGAGTTTGTTATGAACTTTGTAAAAGTTGAAGTGTGGGGTGGTTAGTTTGGCTTTTGAGTGGAACTATTAAAATAAGGAGAAAGGTGCAATGTTTTGAAAAAGTAAGAGCTACTTGAATTGAATAAGAAAAGAAAAAGAAAAAATAGTTGTAGTGTTGTGAAAAATATTCATTGATAAGTGGTAATTCTTGATGTAACGGTGCTTAAAGAAGTAGGGAGTTAATGTATATCGATGTGAATGTGGAGTATGGTTTGACATAAGTATGGGGTTCTGAATGTTAAATTTTATGTATTAAAAGTGCTTAGGGAGGTGTAGTCGCTCTTAAATCTAAATGTATCCTACCCGTCCCACAGCTTACATTACAACCAATTAAAATCCTACTTGATCCTTGACCGAATGAACTCAATTAGTAGAGTAGTACACTACGGGCAACCCTATTGTGCATTTTTGTGGCATATGAATGTTAATTTTGAGAGTGAGTGAAATCTTTCTATCTTGAGTTCCTGATTGTTCTTAAATTTTATTGTATGTGGAACTACTCTCTACTGTTGTGTGAGCGCACTTGATTCATAAAGGAAAGATAATGTCGTTGACCTCTATTTTAGAGTAAGTGGGTGAGTTGTGAATAATGTGTGGTAATTGTGAGTCAAATCGTGAGGTGAATATGTTGCACTATTATGTTTAGTCTATCTTAAATATTCTTGGTGTAATAAGTTAGGAGTGTTGTTTAATAAGGTCATGTCTATATAAAGTGTAGTTTGATTGCTCAAGGAAGAGCAACGCTTTAATTGTGGGGTGTTGATGGTAGGCTATCATCCCGTATTATAGTCACTTATTGCACTCTAATTTACTGCACTTTAATTGAGTTTGAGCTTTAATCGCTAATGTTTTGCACTAATTATGTATTTTATGCCTTGTAGGAGTGATTCAGAGTGATGTAGATGTTATAGAGCTAATTCGAGTGATTTGGAGTTTTGAAGTCTGAGTAAAAGCCTAGAAGATTAAGCTTGAATCGCGTTCGGGGGTCGAGAACCACGTCTGAACTTCAAAAAGGCAAGCTCTAAGAAAAACCCATAGTCACGACTGCCCATTTTGCTGTTGTTGTGAATTTGCAAGGTCCCTGATAAACTCTACTACCACCCTGCGTGGCGCATCGCCCCATGCGGTACGCCTGTGTATTTTTTTCAGAGTAATTTTCCTATTTCGGCTAGGAGAAGGTGTTTCATCTGGGCCCGACCCTACTTGGTATAAATACATGGGAAAATGTTAATTTCTGAACTTTTGACACATCTTAGACCTAAGGAAGCAAAGAAGGAGGTGGAGAAGCAAAAGCACAAGGATTTCATCATTCAATCCTCACTCAAGACAAGAGTTTGGATCGTTTTATGTTTTCCTTTAACTTAAATATATTTTTGATGAATTACTCCATATCTATGGATAGTTCTTTTTAGGGTTTGATGGTTTTGGTGTATTGATATTTGTTTGTGGATATTAACTCTAGTTTTATGTATTGAATCATTTTGGATGTTTTTAATTATTTTCACTTGTTGATGTATTCGAGAGAGGCATAACTTGTGAAATCTTTGCATTCTATTTTGTTGGTTAAATTCATTAATTCTTCTTAGTAATCGGAAAAGGCTAGTTGAATTATTGACTAAACCTAGTTAGGAGGATAATCGAGAGAGGTTCTCCTAAAGACCAATCTACTACGATTCTTGCATATCTTCATGGGGCTTAAAATTGGTTCATCTTGTGAGGTTGAGACTTAATCGAGAGCGGAGTTTCTACTAAACAATTGAACTAATAACCAAGTGAATTCGAGAGACTCACTTGAACATTAGAAGTGAATTATCAAGAGTTGGATCCCAAACATTTGTCTTGCAACTATCCTATCAACCCTATCTTCTCCCAATTGATAACCATCTTTGCTCATTACTTGCGTTGATTGTCATTAGCCAATAGTTTAGACTCTTAGTTAATTTTAGTCTTAATCACATAAATCTAAATTGTTGATCATCTTGTATAGCAATCTAGCTACAAACTACGATAATATTTTAACTCCCAATCCTTGTAGATACGATATTATATTATACTGTATTCGGCTAGCGAGCATATTTAAGTGTGAGTTTTCCGCCCGTCAACCTTGCACTTCGTGTGCAGATTCAGGTATTTTTGGATGCGATGGGTGTTGATTATCTGCGCAGCTTGATCATTTGGAAATTTCAAGATAGCTACCCGGCATTCGCAGACCTTGGCTCTTCTTCCCTATCTTTCAGCTTTATGTATTTAGTTTTAGTTTTCATAGATAGTATTTTTAGACTTGTGTTGTATAGATGCTCATGTACTTAGATTTTGGGGACTTCCGTATTGGATTTTGATCTTCCATCCAGATTATGAGAGCTTTAATTATTTATACTATTTTAGCTTATTTTTCATTTAAAAGTGTTGGAAATATTTTGAAATATCGGCTAGCCTAGTACCACATAAGGCGCCATCACAACATGCTATGTTTTGGGTCATGACATTTTTATTAGTATTTTTTTGCTCTATTCCTTTTCTATCTCTCTCTCTCTCTCTCTCTTGTAGAAGAATTCTCAAGTGTGTGAAATCTTTTTATTCTTCTCCCAAAACACACGTACAAAAGAGAGAAGGCATCTAGTTTGTGAAAAGTATTTGGTTTCCAAGAGAGACGAAGTCAGACTTGAGTAATTGATCAAAGCAGGTTTTGTAAGACTTCCGCTACTATTAACAGGTACACAAATCGATGTCCCTGTTACTATTTAATCTACATGAATGTCCGTTTGCAATGGCTTCCCTAATGGTGCAGAGGATCTTATCTTTGACATTGATGGTTATCTTGAAATCTATTATTTCCAGGAAAGATGTGTCATGAGGTTCTTGAATCTTGAGAGAGTTTGAAGAAAGAATTAGTGGCTTCACAACAGTTGAAGCAGAATCTGATAAAGTATCCAGCTGTTACTTGGGTTGATGTGCATAACCGATATCAATCAAAAATTAGAGTCGAAGATGATTAATTTGGGGCTCATTCTGGGTTCGTTTATCCCATTAGTCCCATCGACGGAGTCAAGAGAGACATCGACCATGAACCGAGGTCAAACAAAGTTCGATACCAGTCGTACAATGGAGATCGAAGAAGCAGTGTGTCCGGACGGAATTCTATGCAAAATGAAAAGAGAAATGATCGAGGTTAGAGCAGTCGGGGAGTCATGAGCAAGAACGATTTCGACAGGCCAATCAGGCCTAAAGAAACACCAAGGTTATCGGAATATAACTTTAATGTTGATGTTGATGCCATCGTATCCATCAAGGGCCGATGTTAAAACACACCAAAGTATCCATCATAAGGGAAAACGGACTCAAGATTACATACCAGAAGGAATTTTGTCTTTCAACGATGATGATGCAGAAGGGATCATTCAACCCTATAACGATGCACTTGTAATATTTGTACTCATAAACAAATCTCGAGTTAATTGTACGTTAATTGATCCAGGTAGCTCAGCCAACATCATCCGATTGAGGGTCGTAGAACCGCTCGGCCTACAAGATCAAATCGTGCCTGTAGTCCGAGTTCTAAACGGATTCAACATGGCATGTGAAACCACTAAAGGAGAGATAACGTTACCAGTGAATGCCGTTGGGACCATCCAGGAGGCTAAGTTTTATGTGATTGAAGGAGACATGAGGTACAACGTCCTATTCGGGAGTCCATGGATCCACAACACGAGGACAGTGCCCTCGACTCTTCACCAAGTGCTAAAATTTCCAACTCCATGAGGGATAAAAACAATCTACGGAGAACAACCAGCTTCAAAGAAAATGTTTGCAGTCAAAGAGGTGATTTCGGTATCAACACTCGCAACGTCAAAAGAACCAAGTTTGGGTACAAAGTAGGAGGCTAAATAGCAATCACTAACATCAGCCATGACCCAATCGGATAAATAGGGGATCAATGAAGATGATGCTTACGGGGTTCCCGGATCTTTTATAGCCCTTGATGATTCCGACGCCACTAAATCAACGGTCGAGGAGCTGGAACATGTCAAATTGATCGAACAACTACCCGATCAGAAGGTATAATTGGGCACAGGGTTAACTCCCGAGCTCAGGAAAAAACTCATTCAACTTCTTATATCTAACATAGATTGTTTCGCCTTGTCCCACCTTGATATGAGAGGGATCACACCAGAGATAACCACTCACAAGCTAAGCCTGGACCCGAAATTCCACCCGGTCAAGTAGAAGAGCAGACCCCAGTCCGAGGTTAAACATGCTTTCATCAAGGACGGGGTATCTAAACTCCTTAAAATAAGTCAATTCGGGAGATAAAATACCCGGATCGGTTAGCAAATGTAGTGGTAGTTCCTAATAAAGAGAACAAATTAAGAATCTGTGTACACTATAAGAATTTGAATAAGGAGTGTTCCAAGCGTTCTTTCCCTTTGCCCAACATCGATCACATGATTGATGCCACGGCCGCCCATGAGATCCTCAGTTTTCTCGATGCTTATTCCGGGTACAACCAAATACGGATGAACCCGGATGATTAGGAAAAAACCTCATTCATCACTAAGTACGGCGCATACTGCTATAACATAATGCCATTCAAATTGAAAAATGTCGGTGCCACTTATGAACGCCTAGTAAACCACATGTTCGAAGAATAAATAGGGAAATTAATGGAAGTTTATATTGACGCTATGTTGGTTAAGTCCCTGCGAGCAGAGGACCATTTAAAGCATTTGCAGGAAACCTTCAGCATATTTAAGAAGTACAATATGAAGCTGAACCCGGAGAAATGTGTGTTTGGAGTCGGATTAGGTAAATTTTTTGGGTTCATGTTATCCAACCGGGGAATCGAGATCAACCCCGACAAAATCAAATCCATCGAAGATATCATAGTGGCAGACAACGTAAAGGTTGTGTAAAGGTGCATAGCCGCCCTGGGGCGATTCATCTCAAGGTCCTCCGATAAGAGCCACAAATTCTTCTCGCTACTGAAGAATAAAAACAACTTCTCATGGACCCCTGAATGCCAACGGGCCTTGGAAGCACTCAAGCGATATCTATCGAGCCCTCTACTTCTTCACACGTCGAAAGGAGACGAACAACTATACATGTACTTAGCGGTACCATAGATAGCGGTAAGTGGAGTCCTGGTCTGGGAAGAGCAAGGTATGAAATTTCCAATTTACTATGTTAGCAGGACTTTAGGTGAGGCCGAAACTAGGTACCCTCACCTAGAAAAATTGGCATTCGCTTTGCTAAGTACCTCTAGGAAACTGAAACCATATTTTCAGTGCCATCCTATATGTGTTGTGACTACTTACCCATTGCGAGATATAATGCATAAACCCGAGCTCTCGGAGCATTTGTCCAAATGGACTGTGGAAATCAGCGGGTACGACATTGAATATTGGCCTCGAACATCTATTAAATCTCAAATTTTGGCACATTTTGAGGTCGAATTTACACCGGCCCTAATACCTGAGGTCGAAAAAAGGTTGTTGGTAAACTCGGGGACCTCTTCAGGGATCTAGACCCTATTTACAGATGATGCCTCAAAGGCAAAATGGTCCAGACTTGGCATCGTATTGAAGCCACCAACAAGCAACGTAGTTAGACAATCCATTAGAACTATGAAATTAACTAACAACGATGCTAAATACGAGGCCATGATTGCAGGCCTCAAACTAGCCAAAAGCTTGGGGGCGGAGGTGACCGAAGCTAAGTGTGACTCCCTCCTTGTGGTGAACCAAGTTAATGGGACATTCATCGTCAAAGAAGAACGAATGCAAAGATACATAGGCAAGTTGCAAGTGACATTACATCGGTTTAAGTAGTGGACTTTGCAACACGTGCCTCAGGATCATAATAGCAAGGACAATGCCCTTGCAAACTTAGGGTCGTCAATCGAGGATGACAAGCTCAACTCGGGGGCAGTCGTAGAACTCATGAGATCGATAGTGGAAGAAGGTCACTCCAAAATAAATTCTACATTCTTGACTTGGGATTGTAGAAACAAATACGTAGAATATTTGAAGACTGGGAAAATGCCCTTGGATCTAAAAGAATCGAGGACCCTTCCTACAAAGGCATCCCGGTTTAGCTTGTCTGAAGACGGAACCTTGTTCAGAAAAACATTCGATGGACCACTAGCAATATGTCTAGGACAAGGAGATACCAAGTACATTCTGAGGGAAATTCACGAAGGCACCTGCGGAAATCATTCAGGTGCCAAGTCATTAGTCCAAAAAATACTTAGAGTCGACTACTACTGGATCGATATGGAAAAGTACACGAAGGATTTCGTACAAAAATGTGATGAATGTCAAAGACATGCTCCTATGATACGTCAACCCGGAGAGTTGCTACATTAGGTTTTGTCACTGTGGTCGTTTATGAAGTGGGTAATGGACGTTGTTGGCCCCCTTCCATAAGCACCTGGTAAGGCTCAATTTTGTATTGTTTATGACTGACAATATTTCTAAGTGAGTTAAAGCCTAGGAATACGTGAAGATCAGGTGGAAGGAAGTCATCGACTTCATTTGGGACCACATCATATGCCGATTCAAGATGCCAGCCGAGACCTTGTGCGACACTAGGAAACAATTCATCGGTAGCAAAGTGACCAAGTTTCTCGAAGACCATAAGATCAAAAGGATCCCATCAACACCCTATCACCCTAGTGGGAACAGACAAGCAAAATCGACCAATAAAACCATACTCCAAAACCTTAAAAAGAGGTTAACGCCAAAGGAAAATGGAAGGAAATCCTGCTCGAAGTCCTTTGGTAATACTGTACGACCTCGAAGTCCAATACTGGGCCACCCCATTCTCGCTGGTTTACAGCATCGAAGCTCTAATATCGGTCGAAGTTGGGGAACCAAGTGTCAGATTCCGTATGCAACCAAGGAATCGAATGACGAGGTCATGAGTACCAGCTTGGAGCTATTAGATGAAAGGTGTGAAGCTGCCCTTGTCCGATTGGCCGCCCAAAAGCAGCGAATTGAGAGGTATTACAATCGAAGAGCCAACCTTTGAAATTTAAATGCCGGGGACTTGATGATAAGGAAGGTTACACCAAGCACCCAAAATCCCAACGAGGGGAAACTGGGGCCGAACTAGTAAGGGCCATACCAAATTCTTGAGATCACCGAAAAAGGATCGTACAATCTCGGGGCAATGAACGGTGAACGACTACAGAATATTAGAATATAACTCACTTGAAGAGATACTATTGCTACAGTAAGACCCCATTCATTCCCTTTTATTTAGTTTTGAACTAACACTTGCAGGTAACCAACAAGGAGCATGTATTGCACTCTTTTTCCCTTGAACCAGTTTTGTCCCAAATGGGTTTTTTGGCAAGATTTTTAACGAGGGAGCAGTGGATCGTGATAACTTAGAATAGAAGGCCAGTTATGAACCGGTGTCAAATATTGCATCAACAGTATCCGAGGATTTTCTCTATGATCAACCTCGAATACTTAGGGCATTACCCTCGAATATCGACTTTAGCAAGGAAAGAAACTTCGTGATTGAAATGTCTCGATAGATAGGATTTATTGTAAGGGCCAAATGGTCAAATGAACCGTGCCCCAATAGACTACTCGATCCATGGTAGAAAGCATGTACACATGTATAACTGTTATGCACAAGAATAAAAAGAAGTCTCTTCCTTGCGGATAAATATCTTGTCCTTTAAAAAATTTCTTGCATTTCTTAAGGAATTTCCTACATCTGATCCCCTAAAGGTATCGAGCCCAAGGGACATCTTAATCTGAGTTCGAACAATCACTCTCACTCAGGGACTACCATCCGAAAACAAACTCGAACGGTCTGAGCAATCGGAGCTCGGGGGCACAAGACCTATTAGGAAACGCCAGAATTTTAAAGTCTACGGCTATCCCACTCGGGAACTGTTATCTTAGGCAAACCCGGATTACTCGGGATAACAAGCCCACTGGGCAACACCCGAACTCTAAAAGGCTACAGCCATATTAACACGGCTTGGATATGTCCGAGACCCATAACAAACCAGCAAGGCCTTAAAAATTCTTAACTGGTTCTAATGGCTACCCTCAACAAACTATAATCTAAAAAAAGTATAAGTACTTTGGGTAAAAAAATCGGTCACACCGAACCCCTACGATGCTTTAAAAACAAAATAATATTGAAGGCAAGCCTTGTTTGAACCTCTGAGCATAACCTAACTATACCATGCTAAGGCATTTTAATCTTTGCAAGTATAAATGACAAAGTAAAGGAAAAAACTCAGAGATTGTTGAAGGGAAGAAAGCTTTATATACATATCAAAAGTTTTTTACAAGGGCCAAAATGGCCTCGATACAAATTTTTACAAAGGCCAAACGGCCTCAACCAAAAAAGTAATACAAATGCAAAAAAACGAAAGAGCCTAAGTGGCCTAGTCTTCGCCGGGGGCCGCATCATTGCCTTCGGGGTCTCCTCCACCCTCGGACTCGCCCAAATCTTCGGAATCTTCATTATCTTCGGGATAGGCCAATGTTTTTGCCTTAGCTTCAAGCTCTTTGGCACTCAATCTCAGCCGATATGGCGAAACCTCGAGCATGAATTTCCTCGAGGGCCTCCCTTCGAGATTGTCGCTTCCCATACTCGATGATATCCTTTGCTCAAACCTGACCCGCCTCGGCATCGGCCTTACAAATAGCAACCATCTCATCTGCATCGACTTTAACCACCTTGGCCTCCGACTTGGCCATCTCAAGCTCCTTTGCCATATTTTCTCGATCGAAGACGGCTGAATTTAGCCGAGACTGGAACTCCTCGACTTTTTTGGCCTGCACCAAGGTTTTTTTCCCATACAGCTCGCAGCTGGACCTCAGCCAAAGCCAATTGTACCCGGGCAGTCTCCTTTTCCGAGGCCAAGCGATCCATGTTTCTTTTCCATTCTTTGGCCTCGGCCTTTACTGCATCCACCTTTGCCCGGAGCTGCTCGATCTGATCAAGCTTCTTTTGGACCTACGGGTTCGGACAATTAATCACCGTGTCCGACTCATCATCACTAATCTCAAAACTCTTCTTATTACCTGCTCAACCAGGTCGGCATGCTCCTTCCAAGCCACCTCTAGCTCAGCTCGGAGGCTCTTAGCCTCCCCTTCACACTGCTCGCTTAGAAGTTTGTAAGCATCTTTCCTCTCAGTGAGCCCTCGAATCTCGATATCATATTGGTTTAACTCTTCCCGATACCGGATAAAAGTTTCATGATGAAGCATCGAGGCCTACAAACATAACGAGAAAGGTTATGATCATCTATAAATTAATCTAAGTACAAATTAGAAATCATCAAGAGGTATCTGAAGTTACTCGGTTTAGCGCCTGTTGAGCTTCATTGAACAGGAAGGGCGCTTCCACCTCGTTCATCTTGGCTTGGTCCTCCTCGGTAACTAAGCACCGAAGGTAACTGGCCACCCCTACGGGGGTAGATAAGACTCGGGCATCCTCCGGAATTGAGAAAATAATTGATCGCTTCCGGTCAGGATCCACGGTTGGAGCTAGGAACCGATTGACTAATTTTGGGCTTAAGGAAGGCTCATTTGTTCCCGAATATGTACTCTTCCTTGGCACTTCTAAGTCACCCAAACCGATGACGTCCTCCGTGGTGGTAGAATCCACGCCATCGAAAAGGTCGTGGAATGGGTCATCCGCTCCATGGGCCCCCTCATTAGAGCGAGGTTTCACTGACTGGGCCTCGTTGATCATAGACTCAGTGAATGAAGGTGACTCGGTGATGTCTATCATCTCAAGTGCATCCTTAGGGGAACTACCCTCATCCCGAGAAGCCTCGACCACGGCCTCTACATTGGCCGCAACCGCAACCTCTTCGTTGGCCTTCTTGGCTCGAGGTAGATCGGCCTCACCTCTCTCTGGTTCAGAGGCTCCTTGCCCAAAGAAATGCAACCGCACGTGGGCTACCAGTTCAGAGGCTTATTCTTCTTCTTCTTCGGATTCATCCCTCAGCCGGCGGAGAGAGTCCGATGATGGTACTTGGGAACTGGTGTTTTCCTTAGATTTGTGCACCATCCTCCTCCTCAGTTTTTTCTTCTCCGAGTTCGGAGAGCTCAGAACCTTTTTTCTCTTCTTCTCCTCACCCTGTCTCGGAGCAGGGGACCCAGCGGGGCCATCCTCGTCACCGGATGGAGGCCTCATGGCGACGTCCTTGGAAAGAAATAAAACGAGTAAGAAATCAGTGACATAAAAGAAAACCAAGTGGTATTCACCCAGGAAAGGAACTTCACCTTGAGAACGGGCCTCCCACCGGCCTTTTGAAAGTTCGCGCCATGCACGCTCGGAATATGTCTTTTGAGAGACAATGCCCTCGACCCACTCCTTGAGTCGAGGGACTGCATTCGAGACCCGAGCAACAACCGCATTGCCACCAAACATTGCTAAGAAAGAAGTAAAAGAGAGTAAAAGATAAAATGTTGGGGAAAACAAAACTTTACTTACGTTTTGTGTTCCATTTCTCGGGAAATGGCATGTACTCAGCTGGGATCAAGTTCGAGGTCCTCACTCGGACAAAACAGCCTAGCCAACCTCGATCCCGATCTTCATCGATGCTTGAGAACGGGGCTATACTAGCCCATCATGCAAGTTTAATCACTTCCCCCCCCCCCTCTCGAAAAAGTTGGGGACTGTATAGGCGCATGAGGTGGTCGACAGTGAACGAGCATCCATTGAGTTTGCTCACGAAGAACCGGAAGAGGATCACGATCCTCCATAATGAAGGTTAAATTTAGTCAAGGCATACCTCGTATCTTTTGCAAAACTTGATGATAACCGGGTCCAATAGACCCAATGTAAAAGGATAAGTGTACACACTTAAATATCCCTCAATGTGGGTGGTGATATCTTCGTCGAGTCCGGGAACCACCACATGTTTATCAACCCAATTGCAGTCCTTTTTTTATCATGGGGAGAATTTCTTCAATGATCAAGCAGATGTACCTCGATACCTTCTCACACCATCCCGGTACGGATGGAGGTTTCTCGATCTTGAAATCGGCGGTAACCGAGCACCCACTTGGTATGAACGTGCTCAAGGGGGCTCCACTACTGGTTCCTCCGCAGCCGTACGTGGAACAGTCTCCTCGTCGGTCGGTCGTGATGCAGAAGTAGTTTCTTTATGGGGAACGATTTTTGAAGTCTTCGTCATTTCTTTTTAAATGAAGGAAAAAGGAGAAGAGGAAGTTAGACCAGTATGCTTGATGATTTGGGGTAGAGACAAGCAAAATTCTTCACAAAGGGTCTCAAGAAATCAAAATATTTGTGCTAGAAAATAGAGAAATTTCTAAGTAATGGTAGACAGTTTGGAAGTAAAGTTTGAATGAATGAAAAAGGGGTTATTTATAGCTTTCAAATGACGGTTCAAATCCAGGGGTGGCCGAGCAGCAACTGACAAGCATTTAATGCCATTAAGACATGTCTGACGAGATGTTTCGTTCATTTTGTCGTTTTTGACGCAGAGTATCGAGGTGAAAATCGAAAGTTCATATCATTTTTCGTCGTTTACTCTTCGAAAACGAGGGGACTCTCTGTATACGGTCAAATCGGGCTCGTCTATTATATGACTCGAAATCGGGCTCAGCACTTGAGGGATTAGAGATCGACCCCAGGTCCCACCGGGCCAGAATCCGAGATCGGGATGTCCATCCTCAAGAACAATGAGTTCGTGACCCCGAACGAGCTAGAGAAAATATTGTCAACAGAAGACCGAAATAAAAGAAGGCCGAAATACCTATAACCGAACGGATATTACGGTGTGAATCTCGGCACGTAACAATAAGGACCGGCAAATCAGTAAATCAGGAGATTTTTTACCTATTATAGAGTTGTACCTAATATAGGACTTCCCTACTGTATAAAGGGAGTCTGATTACTTGTAAAGGACCCGGTAACACGCATCCCAAAGCAATATAATATTATTTTCTTTCTATAAGCTATTGTTCCTGTGTATCTCGATATCGTTTGAATTGCATACAGTTCAAGTGTGATTGACTTGCCAAGGTTATAACTGTTCAAGTTGTGCTGTTTGAATCTACTTTATCATACTTTATTTCAGTTGTAATTTAATTTATCGCTTTGTATCAATTTAATTCATGTATCCTTAAAATCACTTACAAATTTAATTGTTATCTGATTTTGAGGTAAACACTATGCATTGTTGAGTCTTCGTATTTTTATGCCTGTAGTACTGACTTTCTTTTTCCTCGCCACCCATTTTAATTACTACTCTATGATCTTTAATTATTACTGTTCCGGTTGCATATAATTATTTTTTTTGTGTCGCCTAAAAGTAGGTTTTGGTTGTTTTTTTATATTCAATGGTTTGTGCCAAGATTAAACTATGTATACATGATCTAGTTAGAACTTAAGAGTAAAGAGAGTCGAGAGTCTATTCAGATTTTTTGAAGAATATGTCCAAGATTCACTGTAAAGTGGGTTGTTTTGGATAATCTAGAATATTGTTTGTATTTGGTCCTTATAATTGAAGTAACATACTTTATTAGATTACTCCGTCAACTATTCCATATCATAAGCTCCTTTATATATAGAGTTTAATCATCAAACAAAAATTGATTTTCTCTGCTAGTTTCTCGTTCAAAGTGGCACGCGTAGCTCTGTTGAAAAAAAACGGAAGATTAATTAATCAGTTTTTTTAATAAACCTATGTAAACTTCAAATTATGTCTCCTTAATTAGAATTTCAAAGACTCATCAGTTTGGTACGACAACTGGAAAACAAGACATGGATGCGACACATAGAAGTGCAGATGTATCGGCATTTGCAAACGTTAAAAGAAAACTAGAGAACATACTTGTGAAGGCATAATTGCGAAAAATAATAATTTCAAATATTCCCTCTTACTTTTTCCTATAAATAATGACATTATTCTCTATCCCCCCGAAATACTTGTCAACCGCCACCTTCAAGAATTTAAAAGATCTCATCCTTTTCTCCTTTAAACACAAAAGAAATATAAATAAATTCATCGGAGATCTTCATATATAGTTTGGTTGACTATCATTTTATTTACGAGGGTTTGATTTTTCAATCTTATAATTTTCCCCTACCTCCTACATATATATAATAAAAAATTAAAAAAACTCATTGAAATCTAACGGTTTAAGAAAAAGTTTAACAATAGGTTGTCCGGCTTTTACGTATAAATAACCAGTGTTTTGAAAGCTTTTTGGGACACGCCTCCGGGCTCGCTCCGGAGCGGGGCATTATCAAAACGTCGTGAGGTTCATGTGTGATGCTTAATTCTGTGAGGCTTACGTCCCAAGCGCTCGACTGTGCACCTTAAACACGTCTAACGCTCAAAGTTCGAGACTCGCCCAACAGTTCTTATGCAAATCATGTGTTGAATTCAGTAATTAGCACTGCTGACTCTCAACATTCTTTAACAAATGAATGATTACAGTTGTAGGAATATGAAGATTGTGAGTAGTTCAAATAACGAACCATAATATTGCAGATTCATACATTTATTATTTTATTATTTAAGAATATTTTTATATTTACTTATATGAAGGAATAATATTTTAAATTACAGTGTTGATAAAGTTTATTAAGTATTTACTTTTAAGGAAGTAAAATATGCAGTTTGATAATATTTTTAAGAATTTTTTCATTTTTAATTT
Source organism: Nicotiana sylvestris (assembly GCF_000393655.2). NCBI lineage: Eukaryota > Viridiplantae > Streptophyta > Magnoliopsida > Solanales > Solanaceae > Nicotiana > Nicotiana sylvestris. Next base: position 50,374,515 of record NC_091058.1, read on the forward strand.
TTTGAAACTTAAGGTGTTGTAGTTAATTTAAATTTTATAATAATTTAAACAATATTGCATTATTTATACTTGTAAAGCATGCTAGATATTTTAGTTCATATGAGTTTATTTTCTTGAATTCTTTTTAGTTTTCTTGAATTTTTAATGTATTTATTTTTTTACGTTATACTGTATTATTAATTCATATATTTCAAAAATAAAGATGTCTGGAGCTTATCCCTCATTTCTCGACGCTTTTGCTTCACCTTATATTAAGTAAAATGCTCCCTCTTACTCCCTCGCCTTTTAAAACATAGCAAATAACTAATAGAAATGGAATTAATTTTTTATTAACAAAACGAAAACAAAGTCATCTGGGGCGGTAGGGGTGTACACGGACCGGGTTGGTTCGGTTTTTATCAAAACCAAACCAAATCAATTATATCGATTTGGATTGGTTCGATTTTGTCGGGTTTTTCGGATTTTCGGATTTTTTTGTTACATGTATATTATTTTAATATTACTTTATTAAAATTATAGATAAAGCTTTGATAAGTGAATATATGTTTAGTAAATATGAAAAAAAATTGACAAACATATGATCTATTAAAATATTTTAATGGGAGAAATTTTTTAGTAACACATGATAGTTATTTTCTTAGTCGTCTAACAATAACTTTTTGTTAATTTACGCTTTCAAGGTTAATACATGTGAGGATCCCAAATATTTCTATATTTTCTAAAGAAAAATTACTATAAAGTCTTAAAAATATAAATAAAATTTATATATTTATATGTCGGTTTGGTACGGATTTTTTTACTCAATACCAAACCAAGTCAAACCAAACCTAATCGGATTTTTTAATCGATTTGGTTTGATTTGATTTTTCGATTTGGTGTGGTTTTTCGGTTCGATTTGAACACCCTATGGGGTGGTACGCCAAGTTTTGGGACCGACAAGGAAGACCGAAATATGCAACAAAGTTTTGATAATTATACCTTGCTCTCACTTGTCCATTTTTTGCTTATATAATCACTTAACGGCAGTGCCTTTTCAAGACTCTGGATATAGAATTAGGTAGGAATAAGTAGTTGTAGTCCTAGGGGCCAAAAAATCGACTTGACCTTTTCAATTGTCTTTTTTTGTTTATTCATTTTCTCATTTTCAGAATTGCCTTTTTTTTTCCCCTGCTATAATTCAAGTAACTCTCTCGTTTTTTTCTCTTTTTTTTTTTTGGTGTCAGCTGACTCTTGAAAGTTGGCGATATAATCAAATAAAAAAAGTGCGCGCTCGGCCTCTAACAGTTTAAAGATAAGAGGATTAGACAATTCAACATGATACTAGAGCAAAGATTATAACTTCAAGTTTCACTGCCATTCGTTATCAAAAAGAATTTTCATATGCTTGTTTCATAAAAAGATTCAAACTCGCACATAAAAGAGCATATTGAATATATAATTAAAAAAATAAAAGTGTACTCTTTTTAAACATTTAGCTTTTGAACAAGATAATCACATAACTCTAACAATCACAAGTGAGAAATAAGTGATCACTTCTTATCTTGTCAAGTTCCTCGGATAAATTAGGAAAGCCACACAACAAAAAAGTGAATAAAAAAGAGGAAATGAAGCGAGCATTGAAAATTACCATACTTTTATTTTCATACGTGAAGAAGTACTACAGTTTCTAAAGGATTAGACTTGTAGGTTTTTAAAAGCCAATACATGAACTTTGAATTTTCTCATTTGGACACTCGAACTCATGATTCCCTTAACTAATAAACAAATTTGACTGTTAACAATACCAATGTACCAGTGACAAATGTGATGTGAACAAAATGGGTGTCAGTCACGCAGAAAATGTGTGTGAATACAATAATCTGATTAAAGAAAATACTTTATCAATAGGGGGAAAAAAATTTAAATGAAAAAAAAAAGGAAATTACATCCAGGTGCTGAAATTACATCCACGACTGTAACAAAATAGGCGAGGCAATGGTGAAGTTAAAACACAACGTATCAATGAGGGGTTTCACGGAGAAATAACCGGCAGTATGTTTTAAAAGTCTTGGTGAGGCGTCTATTTTCCCGAGCCGCCTGAACTTTTAAAGCATGGTGCTGCAAGTTGACGCCGTCCGATTAGATATCATCACCGGAATTTTCTCTTGGAGTTGTACTAGAAGTGTAAGCACGTGATTTTTGCCCTATGAAAGAATCACTCCCAAAAAATTCAAAATAAAATGATTTTCCTTGGTGTGCAATTTTGAGAATTTTTGTGATATTTTTGGATAATTATTTGTATTTGTCTGTGCATGTTTATTTGTTAAATTAATAAAAAATACAAAAATATGTCGCATTTTACATGTAGGATTTAATTCTACAATTGTTAGTAATTAAGTTTGTTTTATAAAAATTGAAAATTACAAAAATAGGCATCTTTTGCATTTTTTAGCATTTAATGACCAAATGTACAATTTTATGCTTAATTATTACTTAATTGTGTGTTAATTGTTATTGGGAGTTAATTTGCGCTTTTATAAATTAATTTAGTTCTATATAATAATTTAAGGATTTTTAGAATTTAGTTTTAGAAAAATAAAAGAAGAAAAGAGAGCAAAAATATAAAGAAAATCGGAATTGGGCCTCTTCTTCAAATTCAGGCCACAAGCCCAAAAAATACCCAACCTTCCCCATGACCCGGTCCATTTCAAACCGGGTCGACCCGGTCCGCCCCATTACCCAAACACTCCCCTTCTTTCATTTTCATTTTTTCACTTTCAAACCCCAAAACCCTAAAAACAAAACCATCCGCCCCCTTTGTTGCACCATCTTCCCCAAAACAACCCCTCCACCTTCAACGCTGCCATGGCTGCCCTCGCTACTTCCCTTCCACCTCACGACCAGCTTCTGCTCCTTCACGCCACTGCTGTTTCTTCTGCTTCACCATCCAAACGCTTCGTCTTCTTCGTCGCACAGCCCCGCCATGGACGACCACAAGCTCGTCGACGTGAGCTGCTGCTGCGCGCAGTTTCGACGCGTGCGTTTCGTCGCCCATAACCCTGCACAGCAGCTCCAAACCAAAAGCCAAGCAGGTTGTTTCCTTCTTCGTCGTCGAGCTCGAGCTCGAGCTCCCATGGCTGCTTTCCTCGACGACGTCCAAAGAAACTTCATGGCTGCTTCTGCTACGTCCAAAGAAACCCAGTCGCTGTTGATTCATCTTCTTCGTCGATTTCGAGCTCGAGCTCCCATGGCTGCCTCCGCTCACCACTGCCATCTCCGAGCTCCAGCCATGGACGTGGGGTCTTGCTTCATTTTTCTCCATCCAAACGACCAGCTCGTTTCTGCTGCTTCTGTTACGTCCAACCATGTCCATCACGTCCAAACAAACCCCATCGCTACTGCTACACCTTTGTTCGTCGCCTTCAGTCCAAAAACGAGACCTCACCATCTCGTTTGTTCGAGCTTTGGTCGGGGGTTGTCGAAACAGTCCATACACAGTTCGAGTTCGTCGTTGGTCAGTCGTTTTTCGTGTTTCCGATCCGGTTAGTGGGTTTGAGTTTCACTTTTGTCCGTATTTTGTTTTTGATATTCTCGAATCTAAAATCGGTAAATGTTTGATTTTTGTTTTGTTCGTGTTCATTGTTTTGTTAATTTTTCAGTTTGTTCATGTGAAATTGTTAGTTTAATGTCGTTAGATTCAAATTGAAGTTTAATTAATTATTTCTTCAGTTTGTTTCATGTGTTGTTATGTATTTTTTCAGAAATTGTTAATGTTGGTTAAATCATTTGAATCCGTCATGTTTGTTGTTTAAAATAGATTTAATTCATGTTCATCTTTGTTTGAAGTTCGTTTTTAATCCAGTGATTTAATGTGAGTTTATGTTTTGGTTTTTGACTTGTTGATTTAGTTTGAATCATATATCTTTGTTGTTAATATTGTTGTCTCTTTTGCTCATTCATTTTTTGTCTAAATTAACCAGGATTGGTTCCCAATATGGTTAATTTATTCACATTAATTTGATGTTCAATTTGTGTTCATGTGATTTGTTGTTGAATTTGTTTAGAAATTAGTCATATTTGCTATATTTTGGTTGAGATTGACTAGGTGAATTGGTTATAGCTGATGGGGTAGTTTGGTAAATTGTAGTACATTCAGGGGTAAAATGGTAATTGCAATAAGGTCGGAGGGGTAGTTTTGGAATTGAACATTTTGAATAATTGTTTATGTTAAGCATGGGGGACAAGATGTAATGGGGTGGGGTTGATATAATTGTTAATATAATGGGGGACAAGACATAATGTAGTAGGGGAGAATAATGTAATTGTTTATGTTAAGCATGGGGGACAAGATGTAATGGGTTGGGGTTGATATAATTGTTTAATATAATGGGGGACAAGACATAATGTAGTGGTGGGAATAATGTAATTATTCATGTTAAGCATGGGGGACAAGGTTTAAAATAAAGAAAACATTAATTAGTGGGGACAAAGCATGCAATTGGGGGAATATTTCGGGTTGGGGAATCAAGACAAGAGTCTTGTTATAAATAGAGTCATTTGACACATTTTAAAGGGAAAAAAGACTTGAAGATAAGAGGACCAAGACTTGAAAGAGCTTTAAGACTTGAGAAAAAAGGACTTGAACTTGATACTTACTTAGAAAGAGAGGAAGACATTCTGAAAATCCTAAGAGAGTGTTGGAGAGTTTAAAAAGAGAAAACAAAAACAAAGTGAGAAACGAGTTTAGTTTCGGGTTTTAATACACTTGTGGGTTGTTGCTGTTTAGTTTGTTTACAAACTTTTGGGTTTGTTCTATTGAGTTGTTCGGTTTTTCTTCAAAGTTTTCTGGGCCTTGAATCTGGTTCGAATTTGTTGTTGTTGGGTCGCTGTTGTTGCTGTGTATTTACACTACTGTTGCTTCTACTGATCTTCATCTTCTTTCCTTGCTTTCCAAATACCAGGTACACAAACTGATACACTGGTTCATCTTGTAAGCCACTCGAAGCATGAATGTAAAAAATGAGAAAGATTTGAAGTTGTAATTTAATGTAGTCTTTTTTTTCTTTTACTGTCTATATGTAGAATGTTCTATAATAAAATATAGAAATAAAACTTGCACAAGAGCGCATAAATGTATAAAATCAGATAAACAAGCCGAATATGATAGTTGAGCGACCGTGCTAGAACCACGGAATTCGGGAATGTCTAGCACCTTCTCCCGGGTTAACAGAATTCCTTATCCGGATTTCTGGTTCGCAGACTGTAATATGGAGTCATTCTTTTCCACGATTTGGGATTAAATTGGTGACTTGGGACACCCTAAATCTCCCAAGTGGCGACTCTGAAATAAATAAACAAATCCCGTTTTGATTGTCCTTTAATTGGAAAAACTCCTACGCCCCTCGCGGGGGCGAAAAAAGGAGGTGTGACAGCTCTGGCGACTCTGCTGGGGATAAACCCAGAACCACTGGCTCAGGGTTAGAAATTCGAGCTTATATAAATTGTTATATTTGGTTTTATCTGATTTTGTTACATGTTTTGGCTCAATGTGCTAATTGGTTTTCTTTTACCACTTTGATATTACGTGAACTGTATATAAACTGTGTCGAAACCCAGCTCCTCTCTGAGTCTTCTGAATCATGAAGAAGGGTGTACTTCGTACGGCTTCTTTTCTGTATAGTGTCAAATCCCAATTTCGAACGAGGTTCGGACAAGTTGCTAAGCCGGTGAAGCTTCTATATTCCCAGTACGCTGCCCCCCCCGGCTCGAGCTGTCCGCTCGGGTAAGCCAGGTCTAGAACAAACACCCAGGTTCTGAACCTAGAATAACTCAACTTCATGTCGGATCTCTAGTAGGAACGCTTATCTGCATCATGTGCATTTTTGACTTAGGGGACTCAATACAGGGGTTGGGTCCGTCTAGGAATAGCAACCTGAAATAGAAAAGACCATCCTGATGCATCCTACTCACTGCTTGTGCATTTATTTGCTTCGGACTTGCATGATGACCGATTTTGAATATTGGGAAAAATTAAAAAAAAAAAAAGAGAAAGAAAGGAAAACAGCAGTGTATAGGGTTACTCTTCTGTTTTGAAAAATAACAATGTCCAAATACTGGCAAAATTATGCCGAAATTTTGGGAAATTGAAAAAGAAAAGAAAAATATTTTTTATATATATAGTTTGTTTCGCTCAAAAAGCAAAAGAAAAAAATAGAAAAGAGTCCCTTAATTTTAGGTTAAAGAATAGGTTGGTCATTTTGTTGAAACTAAAAAATCTTCACTTGGTCTTGTCTTCAAAATGAAAAAAAAAAAAGCAAAAAGAAAAATAGTTTGTCTTGCCATGAAAAATGAAAATGAAAAAAGAGTTGTTTTTTAAAAATAGTTTTTTTATTTATTTGTTTGTTTATAAAAATGCCAAAAATGAAAATAAAAAGAGTCTTGCGTTGAACGTGGTTTTATTATTTGTTGCAATATACATATATCCAAAAAGTATTTTTCTTTATTTCCTTTCTAGAAAAATATTTTTTAGACCCCTAATTTTCAAGAAAAAAATACAAAAATATTTTCCATTATTGATGTCTTTAGAAAGTCTTTTTAATTTTTTTAAAAAAAATAAAAAAATAATAATAAAAATATTTTCTTTTAATTTCTTCCAAAAAAAAATGCGAAAATATTTTCATTCTTATTTCAAATTGAAAAGAAAAGTCAAAATTCAAAAATATTTTTTAGAAGCATTTCTTTCATCGAAAGTAAAATTCCAAAAATATTTTCTTTCTTCTTTAGAAGTTTCTCTTTCAAAATTCAAAAAAAAAATTCTTTAGAAATCCTTCTTTGAAAAATGCTTCATTTCTTCTTTATAAGTCTTTCCTTCAAACAATAAATAATAGTAATAAAAAAAAAGTTTATTTACTTTATTCATGGTGTCCCGAACTACGCGGGTTTGATTCTCACCGGATGTGAGATACGTAGGCAACCCTCATCGGGTCCCTCCCATTTTGCTAAAATAGCCAAAAACAAATAATAAATAATAAAAAAAAATCAAAATTTAATTTTTGTCATAAATAAGTCGGGTGATGTTGTTTTGTCAAAAATAGCCGAATGTTCCCGAAAGGGACGCCGGAAGGCTGACTTTGCATGAATAGCCACTTTTTGGGTCATGTTTAAGATTTGGTTCAGTTGACCCCCACAGCCTTAAAAATCTTCGTCCCCGAGGCGTTGAAAGGCCGTGTTTGCAATATTGAGTTTTCTATTTTTGAAAAGTGATAAAAAGAGTCATAAATAAGTCGGGTGATGCTGTTTTTGTCAAAAATAGCCGAATGTTCCCGAAAGGGACGCCGGAAGGCTGACCTTGTATAAACAGCCACCTTGGATCATTTTTTAGGATTTTGGTCTAGTTGACCCACACAGCCTTAAAAATCTTCGTCCCTGAGGCGCTAAAGGGCCGTGTTTGTAACACCAGGTTTTATTGTAATTTGAAAAAAAAGAGTCAGTGGTCAGGTGAATACCGTTTGGATTTTTAGTCAATAATAAGTCGAGCCAGCTTCGGCCGCGTCTTAAACCGTTCTTGCCGAAATAGCCTTAGAGTATCTTTCAGTTGTCGAAATGCTATTTTCGTAAAAGAACGGACAAGTTTGTAAAGTGTCATAAAATAATCCTCCCCGGCCTCAAAATTCATGTGAAATTTGGAAGGGGCCACATTTGCAAAAAATAACCGTTCGGTTGCATTTGTCAAATGGAGAAAGGAAGCTGGCCATTTGTTTTTGGAGTTTGTAAATCTTTTGATTAGAATATGTGGGTTGTTTGATTTTCGAGTTTGTAGGTCATCTTCAAACCTTTGAAGCCCAGTTTGTTTTAATATGAAAATTGAAAAAAAAATGTTTATTATTGTTTATCTTTTATTGGGCCGAACTACGCAAGGTTTGATTCATGCGGGGTCATGATACGTAGGCAATCTCCATAAGATTCGACCACAACAACAAAAAAGAGAAAAGAAAAAATGAAAAAAAAAGAGAAAAGAAAAAAAGGAAAAAAATCGAAAAAAAAGAAAGAAAAATAAAAAAAAAAGAAAAAGGAAAAAAAAGATCTTAATAATGAAGACCAACTGAGTCCATTCTAACCTATTTTGTTTTGAATCGCAAGAAAGCTAAGGTGGTTGGTTTGTGGTAAGCCGGAAACACAAGATCCAGGAAACCCTGATTGTGATCCAAGACAATGACACCCAGAATATCGCGCAGAATCCTTTACCTGCACATCATGATACACACTTTGCGGGGATAAGGCTTGATAACATAAGCACTCGAATCCTATCGGGGACTTGTTGACTAAAGTTGATGATATTGAAGTTGGCAATGGTCTGGGCAATACTGATGCGAAGCTCAGTGGCTAGGATGCCAGTTTTGATAAAGTGGGAGGACGCTCCGTTCCTTGGTTAGCAAGAGAGAAGCTTTTGGTGGGTTATTTTGTTGTCATTTCTGTTGTTCAGATTATTAGGGTTGTAATTCGGATATTGTCTTGTGTCAAACTGTCTTATCTTTCCATTTTGTCATAGCGGTTTGTTTAAGTTTGTCCAGGTTGTTTTAGGATTTTATTCTGATTTGTTTTTGTTTGTTTTGTTATTCAAACCATTTCACCGGTAGTCTAATTCAAAATCCGATCTTTTATTATTTCCAGTCATCTTTTTGTTTAGTCCTTTTATCATTTTTGTTCAGCGCCGATTCCAGTGACATGACATGCGCACACAGTTTGGGCCTAGTCTTTAAAGTTAATCATAAAACCCCGGAAAGGTCATCAGAACATTTAAAAGAAATAAGGACGGTTTGGGATTATTCGGAGCTCGAGTCATACGGAACTAGGGCAAGTAAAACACAAAGAAAACCGCTAAAAGAAAGATTCGCCAAATTGGCATGAGCGTCGAGAGTGAGAGTGTCGCCCAACGGTGCTTTAGAAATGACAAATGAAAAAGCAAATGTTGAATATAATTGTCAAGTCCAGCACCATCAGAAGAGACTACAAATCTTTATTTAAATTGTGTTGTTTGCACTTGGCATGTTTTGAAGACTGGAATGACGAAGGCATTTTGTTCTGCTACCTAAACACTTTATCCTTCGTTACCCCTTTTGAGCCTTATTTATTTTTCTTTCATACCCCTCGTTCGGAATCATTAGCAACGACTAGAAAACACAAGCATGGCAGGTAAAGAAAAAAAAAGAAAGAAAAGAAACAAAAAAAAAAAAAGAAAAGAAAAATGATAACAAAAAAAAAAAGAAAGTCAGAAGAAAACGGAGGAATTGGGAACTACGTTTGACCTGATTCCTCAAAGAGGATACGTAGGCGCTTCACGGCTCGGTCATAGGGTGCATAATGGCCATAGGGTGCATAAATGTGCATAATGTGCATAGTGTAATAAAATAAAAATCCCCAAGCAAGAAACTGGGGCAAGGGTTGCGCTTGTTGTAAACAAATATGGTTCTGAATGTTGTAATTTTGAACCCCAAATTGATTTGTTTTTTAGCCTTTAATACCCTTTCTTTCTAGCCTATCCAAAAACCCACATTACGGTCCAAAGAAAGACCTTTTGGTCAGTCTTCAAAAGATGCCAAGTCAAACAAATGAGAGTCTTACCGGTGAACATAACATTCTGTTCCACAGCAGAAAGGACTCTAATCCCCAGCAGAAAGAGTCATACCGGCAACACTCCAAATCCCCAGCTGGAAAGTGATACAAATGAGAGAGTCTTATCGGTGAAAATCTTTACGGACACCATAAGGCGATGAAAGCTGAGAGAAAAAAACCAAAATGAGAGAGGCTTGATAGTGAAAACCCTTCGGGCACTACAAGTCGAATAAGATTGAGAATCAGATGGGGAATCTTCAAGTGAAGATCTTGAAAGACGATTGACGGCAGAGGATAGGTCACATGTGCATGTCATGATTATTAGAGTCGGTATCTGCATTTGATAGGCTTTTATTTATAGTTTCTTTTGTTAAAGAGTCATCTTTTTCCTTTGTCTTTTATTCTGTTCCTTTTTATCTTTCTCCTTTCATAGAAAAATTCCCTAGTAGAGTCTGTTTGGTCAGAACAAGTGAGAAATGACTTCAAAATATGCCATCAGCTTTCCAATTATACAAGATAAGATCTGACTAGTACATCCAAGTGGTATAGTCAGCAAGGAACAAGCATGAGGCCAACGTCAAGAAAGATATCCCCAGCAAAAGGGAATTGACAAAAGGATTGACGAGTGTCAAGAGGGATATCCTTGCCGAAATCAAAGGTGATAAACCTCAAGGCCAAGGCCCGTGGACAAATCAAGGAGAGCAATGAGCATGAAGAGGGATATCCCCAGCAGAAAGGGAATATCCCCAGCAATTAATATCATCCCCAACAAGTTTGGAACGCAGAGCAGGGAAGGAGAAAGGGAAAAGCCATTCCAATAGGAGTATCACAACCAACCACCGCATTTTAAACTAACAAATTTTGTTTGATTTGAAACAGGTAAAGGAAATGGCAATGATGACGGAAATGCATGCCACAAGAGAGGTTATCAAACTGGGGCAGAAAATTTTCCTTTCATTTAGAAAATTTTCTAGAAGTCAGGTACCCATTTGGGGAAGAATAAAGATAACACCAGTCTCAAGGGAAGTGGTCTTTGAACCAGTGTTGCCCCCAACATAATAAGTTTCAATGGAGGAAGTTGTTCCCCAGCAGACAGAACAAAGGGATGAAACTTATGCTCGAAGAAGCAAAAGGTCGACCAGTGCCATTCCCAGCAGCCTTCCGAAGAGTGAAGCACTAGTTTTGAAGAATCAAAATCCCCCAGCAGTGTTATCCTCGACAGCGTTATCCCCAGCTGATAACATTTTATCCCCCAACAGGTAAGTAAATAATTCCCCAACAGTGTTATCCCCGACAGTTGCGAGGGAAGACAACACAAGTTTTAAGGAAATGGCTCACGAATAGGAGACGCACTTCCTAAGTTTAATTTCATGCATAGGAGACGCACTTCCTAAATTAAAATTTCATGCATAGGAGACGCACTTCCTAAATTAAGTTTGTAGGAGACGCGCTTCCTAGCTTAAAATCATTAAATTTTTACCCCTAGGAGACGCACTTCCTAAGTTTATTTTACCCATAGGAGACGCATTTCCTCCTAGGTTTATTGTTACCCATAGGAGAGGCATTTCCTCCTAAGTTTGTCTTACCTATAGGAGAGGCATTTCCTCCTAAGTTTATTTTTACCCATAGGAGACGCATTTCCTCCTAGGTTTAATGTTACCCATAGGAGAGGCATTTCCTCCTAAGTTTGTCTTACCTATAAGAGAGGCATTTCCTCCTAAGTTTATTTTTACCCATAGGAGAGGCATTTCCTCCTAAGTTTGTTTTACCCATAGGAGAGGCATTTCCTCCTAAGTTTAGTTTTACCCATAGGAGAGGCATTTCCTCCTAAGTTTGTTTTACCCATAGGAGAGGCATTTCCTCCTAAGTTTATTTTACCCATAGGAGACGCATTTCCTCCTAGGTTTATTGTTACCCATAGGAGAGGCATTTCCTCCTAAGTTTGTCTTACCTATAGGAGAGGCATTTCCTCCTAAGTTTATTTTTACCCATAGGAGACGCATTTCCTCCTAGGTTTAATTTTACCCATAGGAGAGGCATTTCCTCCTAAGTTTGTCTTACCCATAGGAGAGGCATTTCCTCCTAAGTTTGTTTTACCCATAGGAGAGTCATTTCCTCCTAAGTTTATTTTACCCATAGGAGAGGTATTTCCTCCTAAGTTTAGTTTTACCCATAGGATACGCACTTCCTAAGTTTAGTTACCCCTAGGAGACGCACTTCCTAGTCTGGTTCATTTAAGTTCATGCATAGGAGACACACTTCCTAGTTTGAATCATTTAAGTTTTACCCCTAGGAGACGCATTTCCTAGTCTGGTTCATTTAAGTTCATTTGTAGGAGACACACTTTCTAGTTTGAATCATTGAAGTTTCACCCATAGGAGACGCACTTTCTAGGTTGGGTCTTTCAGGTTATATTTTGCTTTAGGAGACGCACTTCCTGATTTTGGTTCATACAAGTTTTACTCGTAGGAGACGCACTTCCTAGTTGGGTTCATCCGCCCTCAAAATAGGATATGTTGGGTTCATCCGCCCTCGAATAGGATATTTTGGGTTCATCCGCCCTCGAATAGGATATTTTGGGTTCATCCGCCCTCGAATAGGATATTTTGGGTTCATCCGCCCTCAAAATAGGATATTTTGGGTTCATCCGCCCTCAAAATAGGATATGTCGGGTTCATCCGCCCTCAAAATAGTATATGTTGGGTTCATCCGCCCTCAAAATAGGATATGTTGGGTTCATCCGCCCTCAAATAGGATTTTATTTTTCAAAGTTGTTGTTGAAATTAGGAGCCCGCCTGAAGAGAGGAAAGGCGTTTATTTTTCAAAGATGTTGAAGTCAGGAGCCCGCCTGAAGAGAGGAAAGGCGTTTTATTTTTTAAAAAAAAAGTTGTTGAAATATCGCCAACCTAAAGAAAGGAATGGCATTTTATTTTCAAAATTGTTGAATTCAGGAGCCCGCCTGAAGAGAGGAAAGGCGTTTTATTTTTAAAAGTTGTCGTTGAAATCTCGCCAACCTAAAGAAAGGAATGACATTTTATTTTCAAAATTGTTGAAGTCAGGAGCCCGCCTGAAGAGAGGAAAGGCGTTTTATTTTTAAAAGTTGTCGTTGAAATCTCGCCAACCTAAAGAAAGGAATGGCATTTTATTTTCAAAGATGTTGAAGTCAGGAGCCCGCCTGAAGAGAAGAAAGGCGTTTTTAAAAGTTGTTGAAATCTCGCCAGCCTAAAGAAAGGAATGACATTTTATTTTCAAAGTTGTTGAAATCAGGAGCCCGCCTGAAGAGAGGAAAGGCGTTTATTTTTCAAAGATGTTGAAGTCAGGAGCCCGCCTGAAGAGAGGAAAGGCGTTTTGTTTTTAAAAGTTGTTGAAATCTCGCCAGCCTAAAGAAAGGAATGGCGTTTTAGTTTCAAAGTTGTTGAAGTCAGGAGCCCGCCTGAAGAGAGGAAAGGCGTTTATTTTTCAAAGTTGTTGAAGTCAGGCGCCCACCTATATAACGAGAGGAATATTTTTCAGTCTTTACATTTCATGTCTCAGGATCCCACCTACATAACGAGAGGAATACTTTTTAGTCTTTACGTTTCATGTCCCAGGCGCCCACCTACATAACGAGAGGAATACTTTTCAGTCTTTACATTTCATGTCTCAGGCGCCCACCTATATAACGAGAGGAATACTTTTCAGTCTTTACATTTCATGTCCTAGGCGCCCACCTACATAACGAGAGGAATACTTTTCAGTCTTTACATTTCATGTCCCAGGCGCCCACCTACATAACGAGAGGAATACTTTTCAGTCTTTACATTTCATGTTCCAGGCGCCCACCTACATAACGAGAGGAAATGTCTCTTCTTGTTGAAGATAGATGAGATCTTATGATCCGTAGTCTAGCCTAGCTTCTTGTTTTCCTTTTAAGCACGGTGTAATAAGGAGATCGGTAAGCAGTGATAACAGCATGCAACAACAGTAACATTGCAGTCCCATGGTAGTCCCAGCTACCAAAACTTCCCGAACTACATTAACCTGATTCCCCTTTAGCCAGGATATGTATGAAACCTTTGAATCAAAGGTTCGGTTAAATCTTTTTCAAAAAATGCTTCACACGGAGTACTTGGATGAGCAAAAATCGCTCACTTTATCTTTGCACGAAAACCCTTCGTGTCTTCGGACAAAGAGGGGCAGCTGTAAGCACGTGATTTTTTCCCTATGAAAGAATTACTCCCAAAAAATTCAAAATAAAATGATTTTCCTTGGTGTGCAATTTTGAGAATTTTTGTGACATTTTTGGATAATTATTTGTATTTGTCTGTGCATGTTTATTTGTTAAATTAATAAAAAATACAAAAATATGTCGCATTTTGCATGTAGGATTTAATTCTACAATTGTTAGTAATTAAGTTTGTTTTACAAAAATTAAAAATTACAAAAATAGGCATCTTTTGCATTTTTTAGCATTTAATGACCAAATGTATAATTTTATGCTTAATTATTACTTAATTGTGTATTAATTGTTATTGGGAGTTAATTTGCTCTTTTATAAATTAATTTAGTTCTATATAATAATTTAAGGATTTTTAGAATTTAGTTTTAGAAAAATAAAAGAAGAAAAGAGAGCAAAAATATAAAGAAAATCGGAATTGGGCCTCTTCTTCAAATTCAGGCCACAAGCCCAAAAAATACCCAACCTTCCCCATGACCCAGTCCATTTCAAACCGGGTCGACCCGGTCCGCCCCATTACCCAAACACTCCCCTTCTTTCATTTTCATTTTTTCACTTTCAAACCCCAAAACCCTAAAAACAAAACCATCCGCCCCCTTTGTTGCACCATCTTCCCCAAAACAACCCCTCCACCTTCAACGCTCCCATGGCTGCTCTCGCTACTTCCCTTCCACCTCACGACCAGCTTCTGCTCCTTCACTCCACTGTTGTTTCTTCTGCTTCACCATCCAAACGCTTCGTCTTTTTCGTCTTCTTCGTCGCACAACCCCGCCATGGACGACCACAAGCTCGTCGACGTGAGCTGCTGCTGCGCGCAGTTTCGACGCGTGCGTTTCGTCGCCCATAACCCTGCACAGCAGCTCCAAACCAAAAGCCAAGAAGGTTGCTTCCTTCTTCATCGTCGAGCTCGAGCTCGAGCTCCCATGGCTGCTTTCCTCGACGACGTCCAAAGAAACTTCATGGCTGCTTCTGCTACGTCCAAAGAAACCCAGTCGCTGCTGATTCATCTTCTTCGTCGAGCTCGAGCTCGAGCTCCCATGGCTGCCTCCGCTCTCCACTTCCATCTCCGAGCTCCAGCCATGGACGTGGGGTCTTGCTTCATTTTTCTCCATCCAAACGACCAGCTCGTTTCTGCTGCTTCTGTTACGTCCAACCATGTCCATCACGTCCAAACAAACCCCATCGCTACTGCTTCACCTTTGTTCGTCGTCTTCAGTCCGAAAATGAGACCTCACCATCTCGTTTGTTCGAGCTTTGGTCGGGGGTTGTCGAAACAGTCCATACACAGTTCGAGTTCGTCGTTGGTCAATCGTTGTTCATGTTTCCTATCCGGTTAGTGGGTTTGAGTTTCACTTTTGTCTGTATTTTGTTTTTGATATTCTCAAATCTAAAATCGGTAAATGTTTGATTTTTGTTTTGTTCGTGTTCATTGTTTTGTTAATTTTTCAGTTTGTTCATGTGAAATTGTTAGTTTAATGTCGTTAGATTCAAATTGAAGTTTAATTAATTATTTCTTCAGTTTGTTTCATGTGTTGTTATGTATTTTTTCAGAAATTGTTAATGTTGGTTAAATCATTTGAATCCGTCATGTTTGTTGTTTAAAATAGATTTAATTCATGTTCATCTTTGTTTGAAGTTCGTTTTTAATCCAGTGATTTAATGTGAGTTTATGTTTTGGTTTTTGACTTGTTGATTTACTTTGAATCATGTGTCTTTGTTGTTAATATTGTTGTCTCTTTTGCTCATTCATTTTTGGTCTAAGTTAACCAGGATTGGTTCCCAATATGGTTAATTTATTCACACTAATTTGATGTTGTTCAATTTGTGTTCATGTGATTTGTTGTTGAATTTGTTTAGAAATTGGTCATATTTGCTATATTTTGGTTGAGATTGACTAGGTGAATTGGTTATAGCTGATGGGGTAGTTTGGTAAATTGCAGTACGTTCAGGGGTAAAATCGTAATTGCAATAAGGTCGGAGGGGTAGTTTTGGAATTGAACATTTTGAATAATTGTTTATGTTAAGCATGAGGGACAAGATGTAATGGGGTGGGGTTGATATAATTGTTTAATATAATGGGGGACAAGACATAATGTAGTGGGGGAGAATAATGTAATTGTTTATGTTAAGCATGGGGGACAAGATGTAATGGGTTGGGGTTGATATAATTGTTTAATATAATGGGAGACAAGACATAATGTAGCGGGGTGGGAATAATGTAATTATTTATGTTAAGCATGGGGGACAAGGTTTAAAATAAAGAAAACATTAATTAGTGGGGACAAAGCATGCAATTGGGGAAATATTTCGGGTTGGGGATTCAAGACAAGAGTCTTGTTATAAATAGAGTCATTTGACACACTTTAAAGGGAAAAAGACTTGAAGATAAGAGGACCAAGACTTGAAAGAGCTTTAAGACTTGAGAAAAAAGGACTTGAACTTGATACTTACTTAGAAAGAGAGGAAGACATTCTGAAAATCCTGAGAGAGTGTTGGAGAGTTTAAAAAGAGAAAACAAAAACAAAGTGAGAAACGAGTTTAGTTTGGGTTTTAATACATACGTGGGTTGTTGTTGTTTAGTTTGTTTACAAACTTTTGGGTTTGTTCTATTGAGTTGTTCGATTTTTCTTCAAAGTTTTCTGGGCCTTGAATCTGGTTCGAATTTGTTGCTATTGGGTTGCTGCTGTTGCTGTGTATTTACACTAATGCTGCTTCTACTGATCTTCATCTTCTTTCCTTGCTTTCCAAATACCAGGTACACAAACTGATACACTGGTTCATCTTGTAAGCCACGCGAAGCATGAATGCAAAAAATGAGAAAGATTTGAAGTTGTAATTTAATGTAGTCTTTTCTTTCTTTTACTGTCTGCATGTAGAATGTTCTATGCGTTGCCACGTAAACTCTTTAAACAACTCACTTTCGAAACTTAACTATAATAACCCGAAAGTATGTAAATAAAGTAGGACCTTATCTTCATTTATTTTAGGAAACGAAAAATAGAAAATATAGTCATGTTAAGATTATCCTTTTAAATAAAATGAGACGAGCCTCGCCAAATAAAACGCACAGATTGCGGGGCCCTCACAAAATGTATGCTTTAATTATTTAGAACTCGGGATTGGCCGCTTAGCGAACTCCACGGCCTTACCCAAAAATAATAAATACGCTAATCGCTTTAGGCGCGCATTTTAATAATCTTACCTTCTTAAACTCGGGTGTGCATTTCATGCGACCCAAATCCAAATCCCAAAACATTGAATAAAAATGTGTTCCGGATTGCGGGTGCATTTCATGTGACGCAATCCAAAGACATGTTTTTAAACGATGTTCACATTCTTTTAAAATATAATAATAAAAGCGGTAAAGAAATAAAACTTGCACAAGAGCGCATAAATGTATAAAATCAGATAAACAAGCCGAATATGACAGTTGAGCGACCGTGCTAGAACCACGGAATTCGGGAATGCCTAACACCTTCTCCCGGGTTAACAGAATTCCTTACCCGGATTTCTGGTTCGCAGACTGTAATATGGAGTCATTCTTTTCCTCGATCCGGGATTAAATTGGTGACTTGGGACACCCTAAATCTCCCAAGTGGCGACTCTGAAATAAATAAACAAATCCCGTTTCGATTGTCCTTTAATTGGAAAAACTCCTACGCCCTTCGCGAGGGCAAAAAAAAGGAGGTGTGACAGGAAGTGGTGGAGTTTGATTTTTGTAGCTCTCGCATCCAAGGTCCATCATATTACCAAGTAAATTGGGAAATTGGTGCTTTTTGTCCTCAAATATGAGGTTTTCGAAGCTCTCTATATAGAACCATGGATTCCTATTTATTTTTTCTGAAATTTCAAAATTAAATTTATTTTTTTAGTCTAAATTAAATTAAATTAAAATTAAATTGTGAATTTGATTTTGAAATAAGAGAGAGAAAGAACACCAAAGAAAAAGAGAAAGATGAAGATAAAAATAAGGAAAGGAATGGAGGTGGGTAAACGGAGAAGAAGAGAGAGGTGGGTGAACTGAGTAAAAGCTTTAGGTCTTTTTCTCTCTTTCTTTTTTTTTTTTTTTTTAATTTGTAACTTCTTTTTTGCTTATTTAATATTTAAAAATAAGACTCACAAATAACACATGTCAAGTAATAAATAGTCTAGTATATGACGTATTGTACATGTTAGCGCAATTGATATACACGCACTACTGAATGTATTTATTAGTACTTATTCTGTCAAGTTCGAGTATTCAAATAAAAAAATTTGAAGTTTATATATCGGCTTTCAAAAGTTTTACAGGCTACAAGTCTAAGTGGTCAGAAAGTTATTTCGCCTATTATTAATGAGATAAGTGCGTTAATGCTTTTGTAGCATTATCCTCATTTATACCGCTGACTTATCCAATTCAGCAAATAATGAGAATGATATGGACTACAAAATACTTGGTCGTAATACTCCAGCTCTCTCGTTCGCTTTGGTCATCATCTTCAATAATTGAAAAGATAAGTTACACGGCCTTCGTCATTTCATTTACCTGATACGTCGTGAAGTACGATATTATCAATTGACTTTGAATATTGAATAACATCAATAATAGCATAAAATATATCGAAATAGTTGTTTAAAATTTATTATGTTCCAAATTATTTTCATAGAATAAAAGCATGACAACAAAGTTTGAATTTGGATAGTTAGTTTACAATCTTGAAATGACTAAAGTTGTATAATACTTTCACGAATGAAGTAATGCCAGATAATTTAAAAGATTGCAACATTAGTCATTAAAGATGGTGCAATATAAATGAGAACAAATGGAGTAATAATACCTGTATCTTATCATGAGAAAAGTTCGAGGGTGTGAACGACAGCAGATAACTCCTAGTGGTGTTGTCAAAATTTGAGTCCTTAGCTTGACAAAACATGAACTTAACGATGATATATAGAAACAAAAATATCACATTAAATTAAAAGAGACAAAATTAAACGTGAATAAGCCAAGTATCTGCATTCATGGACAGAGATAAGTAATCTACTATTTCGAAGATAATAGAAAAGAGAGCGATAAAAATTAGAGGGATCACTCTAATAATTTGGAAAGTAAATACAAGAGAGAATAACCTCATAAAATAGTGTCAATCTTTTTTAAATAGAGGGAATACATTTTTTCATGCTTAACCATGGTTTATTAGTATTAAAGAAGAGGTCAAATGTGACAGAAACCAAAATTAAATCTGGGCAAGCTTGCTCAACATAAGCTTAAGAGCCCGTTTGGACATAAGAATTTTTTCACTTTATTCCGAAATTTTTTTACTTTTTTCGAAATCAGTATTTGGCTATAAAATTTTTAATTTACACTTGAAGATGAATTTTGGAATTTTTCGAAAATTTGAAAAACTATCACTCACAAAAATTCAAAACAACCCAAAATTATATTCATGTCCAAACACAACTCTAATTTTCAAATACAATTTTCAATTGGAAAAAAAAATCACTTTGTTTTGAAATTTTACAATTCTTATGTTCAAACGCCCACTAAAGAGGACTCAAGCCCACTGACATCATTATCCAACCCGCTAACGTAACATCTCAAGTCAAAGTGAAAATAGCACGGGCTAGCCAGTTTTTGAATTGGTAATTGAAAAATAGCCAACATTTGTAAAGTTATTCAAAAATAGCCACTATTTTGCTGCAGCACGGAAAGTTCCAACATAATATATTGGAGATTGGTGTACCTGTGTATGAACTTCTAGCATATTATGCTGGAATTCCAACACACGGAAAGTTTCAGCATAATATAATGGAGATTGGAGCACATGTATATGAACTTCCAGCATATTATGCTGGACCAGTATATTAAACTGGAACTCCAGTATATTATGCTGGAATATTTTCCGAATTTTGAACTTTTATTCAGATTTATCTTTATATGAAAAGTGATTAAATTTCGATTACTTTTAAAACTTTAGCTATTTTTCAATCACTTATAAATCTGGCTATTTTTTATTTTCTCCCAAGATAGAGTATGAAACTAGTGGATACGAAATCGAAGTTCTGAAACACACAGCCCAATGCCTCACAACACTTCGGGCGCAGCTTCCTTACTTCCGTAATTTTGCTCTGTATGGCCCATTATATCTTAAATCTATAGCCTTTGAGGCTGCATAGCTCATAACGATTTGGGCCGGAGATTAATACCCCACGAGTGGGAGAAATTCAAAAATAGTCAGATTTACAATTGGTCGTTCAAAAATAGCCCAATTTCAAAAGTAATCAAAATTTAGCTACTTTTCATGTAAAGTAAATTTAAGCGAAAACACTGTTCAAAACCCGAAAAATACGCCAGTATATTATGCTGGAGTTTCAGCATAAGTATACTTGAACTCTAGCATATTATACTGGAGTTCCAAGATAAGTATGCTGGAACTCCAGTATAATATGATGGAGTTTCAGCATAAGTACACTAGAACTCCAGCATAATATATTGGAGTTCCAGCAAGTATACCGGTCCAGCATAATATACTGGAGTTTGGAGCACCGGTGCTCCAGTCTCCAGTATATTATACTGGAGCCAGCAAAGTATATCGGTCCACCATAATATGCTAGAGTTCATACACATGTGCACTGAACTCCAGTATATTATGCTGGATTGGTCTCTGTTGCAGCAAAATAGTGGCTATTTTTCATTGACTTGGTAAACGCTGGCTATTTTTGAATGACCAATCCGAAAACTGGCTATACCGTGCTATTTTTACCCCACGAGTTGGTTAGAGAAATGTCTGTTTTTAAGGGATTTTTTTCTTCTTATACAGTATTTGAAATTTATTTACCAAAATTATCTTAGATTTTATATATTATCCGCCCTAAGCAAGGATTACTTACAAATTATATGCAATCCACTATTAGTGCCTTAAATTAGGGGATTCAGTTACACCTTTTTTCTTTTTTCTCTCCTCTCCTCTTTTTCTATTCTCCGCCGCCTCTCTCCATATATAATCCATTATTAGTGCCTTAAATTAGGGAATTTAGTTACACCATTTTCCTTTTTTTCTTCTTTCCTCTCTCCCATAGTGCCTTAACTGTAGTATTTATGTAAAATAAAAAAGAGAAAATTATTATTTAAGAATCACTTCCTCTATATATGGACAATAATGAAAGGAAAGAATCACAAATAAGGTTTGGCTTTTCTGAAACAGTGGAAAAGTCAAAATAATTGTTTTAAATGCTCAAAAATATTCTTGTATCATAAACAATTCCCACGGGTTAATGCAATGGTGCGATCATAACTCATGGTCGTAATGATTTTCACCCACAATAATCATTGCGATTATCGTCTATGTATCTGTATTTGGAGGGTATATATGCCTTCGAAACTATAACAAGGAATTTTCAGTAAACTATCGATGGCTTTATTTGAAACCTAAACCAGACAAGTTGAATGTCGAAATATTTAATTTTGATACATCTATAATAATATATAAACCAAAAATAAATTTTATACGACTAATTATATCGTATACAACTTTTTTGTAACTTATCTACAAATTTCATACATCATTTTATCCGATTAAATACAACTACAACATCATACAACTTATATACAATTTTCATACAAAGTTTATACAATATGTCTTTTATATGTATTTTGTATATGATTTGTATATATTTTGTATGTGGTGTGTTCTTCTTCCTTTCGGAATTTCTCTCTTAATACAATTTTGATACATATCAATAACTTTAAATAAAAAGAAAGTATTTATAACTTAAATACAAATTTTATACAATGATTCATACATTATACAACTATTTATCAACTTTCATATAATATTCAATTAAAAAATTTATAACTACAACAGAATACAATTTAAATATAATTTACATATAAATATAATAAAACTTTAATACAATTTTAAATAAAAAGTATATAACTACAACAAAATACAATTTAAATATTATGACACAATAAAAGAAGAAGAAGAGTATTGCAGAGCAGAGTAGAAAGAGAGGGAATTCTTATTGATATGGGATGAATTACAATGAAATAGAACCCTCTATTTATAGGGAGAGGGTGACTTAGCCACCAAGTAATAAACCCTAGAATCTCTCTAAATATAGACATTCACCATAAATAAAATTCTATTTATAACACTCCCCCATGAATATCTATTCAACAGATAATGTGCATCGTTAAAACCTTAACTAAAATAAAACTCAGTGGGAAAAAAATTCTAGAGAAGAAAAAAGAGTACAAATATCTAACAATACGCCTTTTGGTTGCCTCGTTACAAATCTTGCAAGGAAAAGCCAGTGGGACAAAATCTTGTAAGGGAAAAAGAGTGCAACGCGCATTAACTCCCCCTGATGAGAGCATCAATTCACATATTTAAGCATTTGAATTCCAATCTTGTGCACCATCTTCAAAAGATCTTTTGGTAGAGATTTGATAAACAAATCAGCCATATTAACTTGAACGAATTTCTTTTACTTTGAAATCATCATCCCTAATAGATGTATTGTCTTCATATGATCTTGTTGGAATCGTCAGTTTAATATCTTCACATAGAGGTGAAAACTCTTACTATCATATTATCATGCTTATAATTATAGCAAGATACATTTGTGCACAAATTGCACTAAGAAAGTGGTACTTCAAGATCAAAAATTGTATATGCTTCAAGAAACTTAAATCCTTCATGGATTGTCATATAAGTTAAGTCATATAAGTCATATAATAGACTTTAGATACATATCAAGTTTTTGTATCATGCTAGACAAATAAGATATCGAAAACTGATTGCATATAATTGACTTTATACTTTCAAGTGTTTGAACTGCAGGTCCAAATGCTTGCCTTTCATATGAAACCAATTCTATTCGAATTGCGTCTCTTCTATTTGGCTAATATTTTTGTGTCTATATTCAATAGACTTAAGATCCTCATCTATACTTAGCGCTATGATAGATGTCGTCGGCAAACATTTTATATCGGTTCCAATATTTTTTCATAAAGACATAACATAGAGATCTCTTCATTCATATATTCAGGTACCTGAATCTCTCATGAGATTTTATGAAGTATTATGTCATGTGATCTTCTAGATCACTTGCCTCCTTACTATGATCATTTTGATCATTTGCTCATCTTCTTTATCAAGAAGTTATTTGAAACCGATTTATCTATATGCTTTAAGCGTACCATAGACTTTGTCCTTCTAGGACTTAATAGGAGCATTTGCAATGAGAAAATAGTTACTTTTTTTGGGTCAGCAAATACGTCTGGAATGCTTTGCAATATATTGCAAATGAATTATCTTTTATGAACTTCAAGTTCATATTATCTTATTCGAGGATCAAGATATACAAATGATAATTCATTCCACGTAACTTTTTCTCAACTGTTTATCATGTCTCCCCCTCATGTTAGAAAAACTAACTTGTTTCCTCAACTTTGAGAACTCATCTTTGTGCATTATGATATTAATCAAAATATAAACCGCACATAAATAATAATAATAAGATGAAATTATTTAGTTCCTTACCCCGAACCACTTGTGAGGAGAGAATGTAATATACTTTCGTATATAACCTATATCAAACTCATATATAGATAACTTTGTTCTCATAAGCAATAGCTTAGCTATTAAGTGGAAGCACTCAATAAATTATTTTGCTAAACCAACTGTGATGTAAACCAACTTATCAAGATGAACTTCTTGACAAGAAAATCTGGAATATGCTCTAATTTAAATTATTGAGCAAGTTACCTCATAAACACCATGTTGCGGGCTAATAATAATCGCATATGTAACCATCTCATAGATGCATCTTATATGATATACATGACAGGTGAATCGGCCCATATTCACCTTTGATATTTCCAGCATTCATGGGATTCAATCCCAATTTTAGTTGGTCAATTAATTAATGAGAACAAGCAACATTAGAGAATTCGAAAGAACTTTCTAGTTCTTTAATATTTACCCATGTGAATTCTCTTTTATTTTTGCACATCATACTTAAATTGATATGACTAAACTAGCTATGCCAACTGGATATCAATAAACTCCAAGTTTATTATGATATGAGTTTTATATCAATAAACTTCTACTTTATCGTGGCATTCTTTTATTTGTGCAATACAAACTGGATAATAAAGCGAGTATCTTTTCACATAAATATTACCCCGCTACAAGTTGTAGTAATAGAAGATATTAAATCTTTCCTTTATTTATAGTCTCAATATAACCAACCACTTTCGTGAATATTTTAGAAACTGAATAAGTTTCTTTGAAACTTACTATGACACAATAAATTGACATGATAATCAATTGCATTCCTCCAAAATAGTAATAATTGGCTCTTCCAGAGCTCTCAATTAATTTTGTACTACCACAGATTCATCAACATTTATGTGGTGAATATCTCTTTTAAAGAGAAAGTTATACCATTATAGTCATTGTCAAAATTGTATGCAAGATCTGTTTTTGCATTACTGTTATCCTTTAATTATCACATTGCCAAAATATTTTGGCGTAAAAAATGTAAGTGACCAATGACCTTTCATGCCATAATAATGACATTATTTTCTATTTATAACATTAAATGCAATTTACATACAACTATAATACAACTTTAATACAATTTCATAAGTATATTATATGTCATGTCGTCTTTTTCTTCTTCTTCTTCTTCTTCTTCTTATTATTATTATTATTCCGAGTTTCAATCTGAAATCTAACCAAATCAAGTCTAATCTTCATCAAACACCCTCAAAATTAAGATATAAACTCCAAAGAATATTCACAAATATTTGCAACAACACCCAATTCAAACAAATAATAGTTTTTGAAAATTCAAATTCCAATTTAAAACTTCAAAACTTTTTAATGGCTGTCAATGGTGGAGAGTCAAACACCTTCAAAATTTATCGATTGACAATTTCAATTCGAACACCAATTGTGCAACATGAAAGGAAATTGCTAAGTTGAAATTTTATGATAAAATGATTGAAATTCATTGGTGAATTTTATTATAACTCTATACAATATGAACGGATAAAAAGCGTCGAACATCAAAGGAAGAAAATTGGGGAGAAAAAGAGAAGGAGACATAGAGAGACGGAGAGAGAAACACTTCTACTTTTGCTTTTATTATTGTCATTTTCTACTTCCTTTTTTCTCTTCACTTCTTTTTTTTTTTTTTTTTTTTGGTTTTGGTGGAATATATGCTTTATTTATGATGTTATCCGAAATAATTGGATCTCTGTTCCATCTCACTACGCAGTCAACGTAGTATAGTAAGTGAACAAGTCGAAAAAATCATGGGGGAATTCATCAAGACATTTTCTTGCTTAGTTTATTAGTTGAACTACGAGGTATTAAAATACTTGAGTGACGTTCACAATAATGAAATTCATTAATTAAGAACTGATCATTATACGATTACATTATTAGTGACGCTCTTGTCTTTTGAAGATTCGGCGTTGATGCTACGTATATAGCCGAATGATAAAGTTAGAAAATGGACAAGGTTTACTTTATATTTATTTGCTTTGTATTTGGTAGAAATTTGTTCGCAGAAGTTTGTTGTCCCAAATTATATGACATTATAATTTATTTGTTTAAGGTGTAAATGAAAATTGAATAAATTTTGTGTGCGATGAATTCAATTTTCTTACTCCATGTACTGTTTAGTGTTATTAGCAATATTATTGTAAATCTAACATGTAAAGGTTCTAAAATTTATATAGGTTAAAATTGTCTTGCACATGTATATATGCACTAATGTAATCTATTGCTTTTTAATCCTAACAACAAAAGGATATTTACTACAGCATATTGCTCATAATACATGTATACAGGTAACATCGGGGATAATGCATATCCCCATTTCTCGGTGAAAAAAACGGAAGAAAGGCATGGACGTACGAGGTTAAAATTGAGGCTGGGAGCCCTTCGTATCGAGATCCATGAAAGGTGAACGATGAGTTCATAATCGGACGTGATAAAGCAACGCTCCCTGGACCCAGAACGAGTTCTAAGACCTCGCGAAATATGGTAAATGGTTACGCACGACAGATAGAGGGTTGTGATATCCGTACCTAACCAGATATCACGGCGTAGATCTCGCTCGATGCCGGTTACAGATCAATAATTAACGATAAAGGAAGGTTTTTACCCTTTTTAGACTTGTACTAGGGATGGAACTCTCCTACTATATAAAGGGACAGTTTTTCTTTTGTAACACACATTGTGACACGCGAATTAAAGCAATACAAATTCATTTTCTGCTTTTTAGCTACTACTAAAGTTCTTAATTAATTGTTTTGTTCTTCATTCACAACTAGACTCGAACCAAGAGTCCAATCGAGGGCAAAGTTACTATTCAACCTAGGTTCGGGCTAGGCCATAACATTACAACTGGTTTGATCGTTTATTTTGTCTTTAACTCATTTATCTAACATTCTTAGTTATTTATGTTGAATTAATCTATGTATTCTTAAAACCGTGTACAAATTTAATTGTTATCCAATTTGAGAGTAAATAGAGCCCAATCCTGGGGCTAAGGATAATAGTGGTGATTTGATATGAATATCCATAACACACCCTATTTTACGCTTGTTCTTTAAAGTCTTAATTTTAGGTTAGCCCAAAAATGTCGAACTCTCAGTCTGCTCACTTGAACGTTGACGCTGAGTCTGGCCATCATGGCAAAAATAATAATTTGGTGCCCAGCAACGAGGTGCCTCCCGCTGATCCTAACGGTGCCCGAGTTGCTGATCCGGTCGATGCTAACTCGCAGCTGGCCATCGTCGTTAATTTTCCAACTAACCCCAAAAACTGTGTTCGTGGGGGACACCGACAAACAGCTCAAGAAGCGCTCGAAGGCGAGGGTGATGGGGTAAGCCTGTAGATAATCTTCGAAATGTTGCAGGCTCAACAGGCGACAATAGCGGAGTTACAGAACCAAGACCAAGCCCCCAGCAGGGTCGAGCCCGAACAATCCCGCAAAAGCACCCGAAGAAACGAACAAATCACCGAGAGACCGGGTGAAGCCAAGCCCAGTGTCAAACCCACGCTAATTAAAATGCTTGAAGCATTAACGAAATGGGTGGAGTCAGGTGAGAAGAAAATTGAGGCTAATGAAAAGAAGATGGAAACATACAATTCTAGGGTCGATCAAATCCCGGGAGCACCCCCAATATTGAAAGAGACGGATTCCAAGAAATTTATCCAGAAGCCTTTTCCTCCGAGCGCGGCACCGAAGCCAATCCCAAAGAGATTTTGTATGCCATATATCCCCAAGTATAACGGAACGACGGATCCAAATGAGCAAGTGACCTTATATACGTGCGCAATCAAGGGGAACGACTTGGAAGGCGATGAAATCGAGTTGGTGTTACTGAAGAAGTTTGGGGATACCTTATCCAAAACTTACCCCCAAATTCCATTGACTCATTTGCGATGTTTGCAGATGCTTTTGTAAAATCCCATGTCAGGGCCATTAAGGTCGATACCAGAAAGTCAGACCTTTTCAAGATTAATTAAAGAGACAACGAGATGCTTAGGGAGTTCGTGTCAAGGTTTCAGATGAAACAGATGGACCTGCCTCTGGTGGCAGATGATTGGGACGTCCAGGCATCTACTCATGGGCTTAATCCTTGAAGTTCCTTCGCCTCTCAACAGCTAAAACAAAATTTCGTAGAGTACCCGGTGATGACCTAGGCCGACGTTCACAACAGGTACCAATCAAAGATCAGGGTCGAGGACGACCAACTCGGAGCTCCTTCTGGGTCTGTTTACCCCATTAGGGCCGATGATAGGTCTTAAAGAGTCGTTGATCATGCGCCAAGACCGGTCCGAGATCAGTACCAACCATACAGCGGATTGAAGGGGAAATGGGACCGGGTATCTGATCGAGCCAACCCTACACTACTATTGCGTAGCGAGAGAGGTTGAAGCAGCTTTTACCCGATTAAGGTCGGGATCAATTTCCACAGGGAGATAGAAGTTGGAGTCGGGTGCCTATCTAAAGTGGAATTGTGTATTTTCTCCAAATTGCACTTCTAAACATTTTTGGGTTTTTGTTTTACTTCTAATTTTATCAAACTACAATGCTAAATTAATCTAGAATAAGCTAAGAGTAAACTATTGCGAGTTGTTCAAATGGTTCAAAGGCACTAGGGTAGTGACCTTCGCATAGGTGGTCAATTGACTGATACTTGAGTCTAAGGCATGATTGTCACATTTGGGGAGTATGATATAACCATTGCACGATTCTACTTACTCTACACCTCTCGGTAGTTCGAGTGATTTTGCCCAAATTGACTTTCTCAAGACCAATTGGGTATGCAAACTTGCACAAGCATTCAAGGTTCAAGTCGGGTATTACTATCTCTAGGTTTAACCTTTTAATTGGAGCTATCAATCTATTGAGTACGCCCCAATTCCTTGTTGGACCAATTTTAGAGACTTAGGCTCTCTTTCTCAAGAAGAGCCAAAGTCAACTAAACACAAACTAGTGTTTGCAACCACTAATTCAGCAATTAAACATGAAATTAGTCCAAATATCAAACACCCATAGCCAATAAAGCCCTAAAATACAAGACTCATCAATTACCCACACTAGGGTTGAGCCACAACCCTGGCTTATGGGTCTAGCTACTCATAATTGAAGAAGAAAACAAAGAAATAGATGAAGAAAAACTCATATTAATTAATTGCTAAGATAAACTAGAAGATTCAATGTTGAAATGAAGCTAAAATTGCCCAAAATAGCTAAAAGAACGGAAGTCATGAGTGCAGCTCAGTACATAAAGTATATGATGATCTAAAAATGGGAAAAGAAGCTATTTATACTAAGTTGAAAAATCTGGACAAAAATACCCCTACGGGGTTAGTGCGGACCGCACAAAATCACGTGCGGCCACACTAGGGCTCTGAACTTGAATAAATGGCTCTCTGAACTTGGGCAATGCGGACCGCAAAGAATGGTGTGCGACCGCGGTGGCTTCTAGTGCGGTCCGCATGAAATGGAGCGCGGACCGCATTGGCTTCAATCTCCAAACTAGCACTTCTCTGAATCTTGGCTCTGCGGACTGCACTAAATCGAGTGCGGCCGCAGAGACTCTAATGCGGACCGCAGTAAATCCCATGCGGTCGCATTGCCTGTTGGCCTGGAAATCAACCTCTATGAACCTCACTTGTGCGGACCGCACAGAATGGTGTGCGGCCGCATTGGCCCTGTTTTGCTTGAGCTTTGTCTTTTCTTAATACTTGTGCAAGTTTCACTCCTTTTTGAGCTGATCTTTCACATTTTGTCACCTTGTTGATCAAACCTGCAATCTAGAACAACTTGTGAGCCTTTGGGACTATTTTGTACGCATTTCTAATCAAAACTTAAGCAAGAAGGAGTATAAAATGTATCAAAATCCCTAGTTATCAACTCCCCCAAACTTAAGCTTTTGCTTGTCCTCAAGCAAACAAAATAAGACTCGCCCCTTAAGAGAAAATCCAAGAAAATTCAACTGTCCTAAAGTAACCTCATCTAGCATCAATTGGGACTAACAATTGCCCTCAATACAAATGAATCATTAACAACGTTTACTCTTTTAAACACCATGGATTAAGTGCTACACAAGAGCC